>NC_051424.1:18681225-18713725 GCF_015228065.2 Penaeus monodon
CTCTTCCCGGGGGAAGAACGCACACCCTGCAACACTTCCTCTCTTACAAAAGTAGGGGTTTTGCGCATTTTGCACTTCTTAATATTTTGTTGCTAATTTGTTGCTAATTTTTATGGATTATCATGTTACAAATTCTCTATTTTAGGTGGCAGGACAGACCATCAGCAGAACAGCCAATCCAGCACTTGCAAAGGCAGTTACAAGTGGCATCAAAGGTGTTGCTTTGCAACAGTCAGTTCTCCAGTCTACTGTGGCTGGCCCAACACTTGGTCAAGAGACCGTGTTGGGCACACAACACATCACAAATTTGTCGTCAGGTGAGACTGTGTAGATTTCATAGATTTCAATCTTTCCACAGCTCAAGAAGTGTCTATGTCAGAGGCAAGAATAGATTGGTGGAGTTTTTGTCACAAGAGTCCTTTTGATTTGCAGGGAACATTGGCCAGGTAAAGCCTCGAGCACCTGTTGTTACACTAACTACCAGGGAAGCAGCAAGACTTCCAGCTCCCTCTGTATCCCAAGCCAGACCCAGTGCCTCTGCCACCACCACACCAGCCAGCCAGCAGCACACAACTCAGTCTACTCTGGCATCACAGGCAAGGCCCCTGCCTCGTGTTATATTGACATCTGATTCTAACTTTCTTGAATATATATATATTTTCAAAATATTTTCTTTTCAGTGTTTAATGTGTTCATATATTTTGATTGGATTATACCATTAGTTAATACTACATTAGTTATATGTGAACTTATGCTTATGACACTTGATCTGTCCTCTAGGTTAGTGGTGTCTCAGGAGGAAAGATATCCAACACTGCAACTGTGGTGAATATGGCCACCACAGCAGCACAGAAAGCCAATCTCATCTCTCTTGGTGGTTTCAAGTTACTACAGGCTACTCCACAACAAGTAGCAGGTACATACTCTGGTATTTCTTAGTATTAATCACACTTTCAGGACTTTTACAACTTTACATTTTATTGAATATTCATCTTATTTATCCTTTGCAGGAAAGAGTAGTGGATCAAATAACCCAGTGGTTGTGAATTCTATAACGAAACTGCAGACACTCATGGTCGATGGCAAAGTGTTGGTACAAGGAGGGAAGGTAAGAAAATCAGGTAGCAGTGTGTCAAATAAAATATAGATTAAAAAAAAAATAGGGGTGCCTATAATTGCAGTGTATTGTAGATGAGCTTTATGAAAAATATTTGACTTTTACTAGATGCAATACATAAATATGGTTATAAGCAGAATTACTAATATTTCATGAAGATATTGGTAGTGATGAGTACTTGTTCCCTGTAGCAATACGATAACTAAAAACATGGTACTGCAATCTCCAGTCCAAAATATTTGCTTTCTATCTTTCCTCTACCATAATGTTAGCCATGTTCAAGAGATCCTTGCTTGTCAAATTCATATAAGTACATAAGTAAAATGCATAATTGGAGAAGGTAGCCTACCATGAAGATATGAATTCTATTGAGATAGCTTAGAGACATATTTCAGTACATTTTGGCAGGAAATGTTTGGTGATATCTTGTATATTTATATTGATTTGTTTATTTGATCTAGTCTTACATAGTGTTTTGTTTTCTTTTTAGCATTGTAGACTTTCATTGCATATACCTTTTCTTCATTGCTTTATCCTTTTCCTTTATCTCCCTTGTTTTCTTAGTTACTTATATCTGGATTATTATTGTTATTTTATGAGGGCTTTCTCCCCTTCATTTTCCTTTTTTAATTTTGTTTTGCCTTCTCACCCAGTTTATCTTATTTTTCATATTCCTATTCTAACATTTGTAACTCGGACTGACATGAAAGGCATTTAATGAGATGTGATGAATGTTTGACTCTAAAACTGTAAGGAAAGTGGGAATAGACAGACAGACAGACAGAGGCAGACAGACAAGACAAGTCAGATCAGATCAGATCAAGTCAAAACACAACATGACAGAGATAAACATCTGCACAATCAGTAACAGTGAATGTAGGCCTAACAATCAAAGTTTGGTACCTGCAGGTGGTACAGGCCATGCCGGGTAGCGTAGGGATGGGAGGCAACATGGGAGGGAAGCAGTTTATCTCAGGTATTCTTCCCGGACAGCAGGTGGTCACCGTAGAGAACCTTCTCAGCCAGGGTGACAAGACAACACAGCTCCAAGGTGAGGAAACTGTAGAGCCACATAAGTATATAAATGTATACATATTATTAAGATTAGAAAGCTTTGAAAGTTGTCCAGCACTTTAGAATCCAGAGTCACAAAGCTAATGGTAAACCTTCTGCTTTTCAACAGGTGGGGTTGTAACAACAGTAGCAGGAAACAAACTAGCAGGAGGAAATGTGATCCAACTGGCAGGAGGAGCAGGTGGTGTCCAGAGGTTGACCCTAGTGTCTCCACAGGGATCACACCTTCCTCTCAATGCAGCCAACCAGAGACTTGTTTTGGCTACTAGTTCACAGGTCTGATGTGTTTGTATGGCACAGGAGGGGGCAGAATGGGAATAGATAAGAACTGTCTGGGGAAAGGGCATATAGGGTACAGTTGATTTTAAAACTATGTATTTATTTGGTGTAATGTATTTATCACTGAGAGAATGTTACATGGAACAGATTTATTTTACAAGTTTTATGTTCTTTCATGCCACATTTGTTATTTCATTTCTCATATGTATTTTGCACTGATAATGGTTACTTTTAATTTTTTTCTGTAGATGTCTTTTTTAGACTTGGAGTTGCAATGGCACTACTAATCTAAAATAATCTTGCATGGGATGACGTGAATCAGGTAGTGTTCAGTATTGATTCCCTTTAACATTTTCCCTCTTTTGTTGTCTCCAAGCACCCACTCACAGCTGTGTTTGCTCTCCTCAGGCAGGGAAGATAGATGGGTCTGGCAATAAGGCTCAGGTGGTCCAGACCATCCAGACCTTACAGCCTGGCACTCATGTGGTGCAAAGCAGCTTTGGGGCTGTCACAACTACAAGCACCACCACAACCACACCCACTACACCCACCAGCACCAGCAACACTACGCAAGTCATTACCGCACCCATAACCTCCACGCGCATGGGAGGCTCCAACACCCAGCCTCGATTCTTCTCCGTTGGTCAGCAGCAGACTACATTAGCAATTTTTTTTGCAGGGTGGTAAAAAAAGGGGCAAGGGGGCCCCCCGGGTAAGCTTTTTTTAGGGGAATTGGGGAAAGGCCCAAAAATGGGGGGAAAGCAGTTTTTAAACCCCCCTTCCCCCCCCCCCAAGGAAAAATTTCCCCCCTTCCCCCCGCGGGGACCCAAACCCCCCAGGGTTTTGGTTTTTTTTCCCCGGGGGGGGGGGGGGGGGGGGGGGGGGGGGGGGGGGGGGGGGGGGGGGGGGGGGGTTTTTTTTTTTTTTTTTTTTTTTTTTTTTTTTTTTTTTTTTTTTTTTTTTTTTTTTTTTTTTTTTTTTTTTTTTTTTTTTTTTTTTTTTTTTTTTTTTTTTTTTTTTTTTTTTTTTTTTTTTTTTTTTTTTTTTTTTTTTTTTTTTTTTTTTTTTTTTTTTTTTTTTTTTTTTTTTTTTTTTTTTTTTTTTTTTTTTTTTTTTTTTTTTTTTTTTTTTTTTTTTTTTTTTTTTTTTTTTAAAAAAGAATTAAGGGGGTAAGACAAAAGTTAAAAGGAAATTTTTTAGAAAAAATTTTAGAAAAAATTTATAAATATTTTAAAATTAGAAAGTTTAATTAATGTAAATAATTTTAAAATAAGGGTTAAATTTGTTTTAATTTTTAATAAAGTAAAAAGAAAATAAAAATTATAATAAAGATTTAATTATATGTTAAATAATTTTTAATATAAAAAATGTTTTTATATTATTTTTTTAAAAAAATAATAATAAATTTGGGGAAATATTAAATTATTTTAAAACTATTATTTTTTATTTATTTATTTTTTTTAAGAATGTTCATAAGATTTATTTAAAGTTTTATTTTTCATGAATTTTTTTATTTATTTATATTATTTTATAATATTTTTTAATTTTTTTGAAATTTTTTAATTGGTTAATATATATATCTAAAATAACTTAAGGGATATAATATATTTTTCAAAATTTTTCCCCCTTTAAATTTTTCCGTCTTTTGTTTTAAACAAATATTTTTTTAGGAAAATAATTTATAATATGTAAATTAAAAATTAAGTTTTGGGGGTTTAATATTTTGTAAATAAAGAAAAAAACCCCCCCATTCCCCCCACAAAAATAAAGTATTACCCCCCCCTTTTAATTTTAAAAGGGGGGAATTTTTAAACCCCCCCACCCTATTTTCTTTTTACTTTTTAAAAATTTTGTTTTAATTATAATTTAACTTAAAAAGGGAAAAGGGTAGGAAAAATAATATTTATGGGTTTCTTTTTTCGAAATTTAAAACCCTTATTTTTTGAAATTCAAATATATATTTAATTATATTTTATTATATATATATATATTTATATATATATATTTATCTTATATTTAAAAAAATTAATATATGTTTATATTTATTTTAAAATATGTTTTATAATATAATTTATATATTATATATATATATTTATTATTTATTTAAATTTATTATATATAATATATTTTTTATCTATATATTTTAAATTTTATATATATATATATATATTTTTATATTTCTTGTATAAAATATATTTTATATGTGATTATATATATATTTTATATCTATTAAATTTTTAATATTTATTTAAATAAAAATTAAAATTTAAAAAATTTATATATATTTTTAATGTTACTCTCTTATATATTATTTATAAAATATACCTATATTTTAATATTCATATATATATTAAAATATATCTTATAATTATTATTTTATTTTTTCCCTATTATATTTTATATATTAAAATTTTATATGACTTTATATTTATATTATATATAATATATATATATATAATATAATATATTTTAAATATATATTTTTTAAAATCCGGAAATTTGTAATATATATATAATTTTATATATATATATATATTATTATTATATATATATATTTTATATACATTTTAATACTTAAATATTATATATATATATATATTATTTTTATATTAATATTTTATTTAAAAATATGTAAAAATTAAAAATATTTATATAAAAATATTTTTAAAATATTATTAAAAATATTATTATGTGATATATATATGAATATTATTTTAAATTATATAAATTATATATATTTATATATTATTATTAAAAAATTAATATAAAAAATTTTTATATATATAAATATATTATAAAAAATTTTTAAAAAATATATATTTATATTAAAAAATGAAAGGATATAAAAATATATTTATATAAAAATATATGAAAAATTTTATCTTTATATCTATATTTAATTTATATATATATATTTTAATTTATAATGTTTATAGATATTTTTGAAAATATATTTTGAATATTATTTTTAATATCTAATATAATATAATATTATATTTATAAAAGTTTTATTTTATATTGAAATATTATTATATATATATAAAATTATTTTATATTATATATTTTTATTAAAATAAATTTTGGATTTATATTAATATTATCTATTTCCCTATATAAAATCCCATAATATAAAATATATATAAAATAATATATATTTTTTAAAATATTTATATATTTATATATAAAAAATATTTTATATTTTAAAAAGTAAAAATATAGAATTAAAATTTTTTATATTTTATAATATATTTATTATATATTATATATATATATTATAATAATTTTATATATATTTTATTTTATATATATTTATATTATATAATATAAAAAATATATTTTATATTTTAAATTTTTAATATATATATATATATTATTTTTAAATTTTATATATAGATTATATATAAATATATATTTAAAAAATATTATATAAAAATTTTAATATATTTTAAAAATTTATTTTAGATTATAATTTTTATATATTATAAATTATTTTTTAAATATTATATATATTATTATTTTATTATATAATATATATATATATATATATTATAAAAATATATTTTTATTTGTATAAATTAATATAGATATATATTTAATATATATTATCTAATTTTATATCTATCTTCTATATATTATTTTATTTTTGTATGTATTATATTTTTTATATTATTTTTATTTAAGTTTTTCTTTATATAAAATATAATATATATTTTTAATATTTTAATCTATTATAGGTTATTTTTATAATTTTATGTTATAAAATGTTTTTTTTTTTTATAAAATTTTTTATAAAATAAAATTTTATTTTTTTAAAAATTTTATATATTATTTTATATAAAATTTTATTATATATATATTTTAATATATTAAAAATGTATATATATTATTTTATATTTTATATTATAAAAAATATTTTCTTATGTTTTAATTATGTTATTTATGTTTGATACTTTCATTTTGGATATATTAATATAAAATATTTTATGTTATTTATATATAAAATTTGTATTATTTTATATTTTATTATATATATAATATATTTTATATTTATTTAAAATATATTTTAATATATTTTTAAAATATTTTTAAATTATTATATAGATTTATTTATATATTGTTTTTATTTTATAAAATATTTATATTATTAAAATATTTATATTAATTAATATTATTTTTATATTAATATATATATATTTATATTTAAAAATTTAAAAAATATTTTTATATATAGATATTTAAAAAATTTTTATAAATTAAAATATATTTTAAAATTTTATATCTATATAAAAATATATATTATATTTTATATATTTATATTTTAAATTTTTATTATATTTTTGTTTTATATATTATTAAAATGTTTATTTTATATATAAAATTTTAAAATTTTTATTATTATGTTTTTATTTTTGTAAAATTTATTTTTATTTTTATGTATAATATTTTATTAATAAAATTATAATATATTTAATATTTATATATATATTTATTTATATATATAAAATTATATTTTATTTTGGCTTTCTAATTTATATATATTATTTTTATTATTATAAAATTATTTTTCTTATAATAAAATATTTTATATTATTTTAATTAAATGGTTATTATTTATATAGATTTTCCTTTTAAATATATTATATATATATATATATATATATTTTTTATTTTATTTTTTATATATATATTTTATTATATATATATTAATTAATATTAAATATAAAATTTATATTAAAATTTTGAAAAATTTTTCTTTTTAATATCTATTTTAAAATAAAATTTATTTTGTATTATATTTTTTTTGGTAAAACTCTTTGTTTTTTATATGTATATATCAAATATTGTTTTTAATATATTTTAAAATAAAAATTATTATAATTTAAATATAAAAAATATAAAATTTTTATGTATATATATATGTATTTTTATATATTATATTTTTATTTTTTATATTATCTAATATATATATAAAAAATATATTATATTTTTATAAAAAATATTTTTAGGGGTAAAAAAATGTTTATTTTTCCTAAAAAAATATATAAAATTTTTATATATATTTTATATATATATAAAATTTATATATATATTATATTTTATATTTTATTTTTAAGTAAAATAAAAATTATGGTATTTATATTATGGGAAATTATTTTTTTTATTTATTTTTTTATTTATTTTTAAATTTCTATCTTAATAAAATTATTTTAAAATATTTATATTTTTTTTTACACAAATTCTAAATTAAAATTTTTCTTTTTTTTAAATTTATTAGATTATATATTTTAGATTTTTTTTTCTATAAAAATTATAATAGATATATTTTTTCCAATTTTCCCTTTATAAAAATTATATATTTTTATATTTTTATTATTTTTATTTTTAATATAATATTATTTTTTTATACTAACATATTTTATATATTTATATTTTTTATATTTTAAAATAAATATAATAATAATATTCTATAAATATTTATTTTATTTTATAAATATATTTAAATAAAATTTTATACATTTATTTCCCCTTAATTAATATTTTAAAATTCCTATAATTTTAAAAATTTTAATATAATTTTTTATATAATAAAAAATTTATAATAATATATGTATTAATATATTTATAATTAAATAAATATTTTTTCTTAATTTTATATTTTTCTCTTTTATATATTTTTTTATATATATTATTTATTATTTTTAATTTATTTTATTTTATTTTTTAAAAATTTTTTATATTTTTAGTATTATTTTATATATTTTAAAATTTAAATATATTTAAATATTATATATTATTTTTTATATATGTTTCCTATTTTTGTTTTTTTTATAATTTAAAATTTTATAAAAATTATATTTTATAAAAAATATTAATATATTTTAAAAATTATATGTATTATATTTTTGTTTTATATTATATTTTTAAAATTTTATGAAAAATATATTTTTTATATTATAAATATATGTATTTTCTTTGTTTTTCTATTTATTAATATATTTTTATATTTATTTCTATTATATTAATATGTTTTTATATTTATTTGGGGATAATTATTTATATAAAATTATAATATATATAATATTTATCTTTGTATTATTATTTTATATATTTTTCTCTAACTATATATATATATTTTTTTCTATATATTTTATTTTGTATCTTATAATATTTTTTTTAAATTTTTTATATATATATATATATATTTTAGATTATTATTTTTTATTTAATATATTTTGATATATATTTTAAATATATATTTATTATTTTTATTTTTAATTAATTTATATATATTTTTTATGTAAAATTATAGATTTTGTATATATATATAGTTTTAAAATTTATATTTTGGTTATTTTTTAATTTTGGTATATATATATTTCTTTTTTATATATATGTAATAATATTTATATATCTTATATATATATTTTATATTTTTAAAAATTATATTTTTTATATATATAAAAACTATATATGTTGGTTTTAATTTATTATTTTGTTATCTATATTAATTATTTTTTAAATTATTATTTTTATATAGGGTTAATTATTTTTATTTATTATATATCTTTATGTATTTTTAATTTTATGTATATTTTTATATTTTTTAGAAAATATTTTAAAATTGTTTGTTTTAAAAAAATAGGGTATTTTTTTTTTATTTTTGTATTTTTTATTTTTATATATTTTATTTTTTATTTTTTATTTTTGTATTTTATGAATATTTATTTATATATTTTTTTTTAATATTTTTTATTATATATTTTTTTAATTTTTATATATTAATTAATTTTACATTAAAATTTTTATATTATTTTAATTATAATTATATTATAATTTTTTATATAATGGGAAAAATTTTAAAATTTTAAAATATATCTTAATTTTTTAAATATATATATATCTTTATTTTATTTTATAATTATTATATTTTTCTATATTTAATATATATATAGATTTTTTATATATATTTTTATAAAAATTATATATTAATGATATATATTTATATATTTTAAATTTCTTATATATATATATCTATATATATTAAATATATTAAAAATATATAGTTATATTATAAAATATTTTACATTAATATTTAAAAATATATTAATATTTAAAATATACTTTTATATAATTTTGGGGATATATAGATATATAATTATATATCTTATTATATTTATCTATATATATTAATTATATATATATATTTTATAAATTCTTTATTATAAAATTACTAAAATATCAAAATATAGGAATATATTTTAAAATAAAATTATATATATATAATAATTTAAAAAATTTTAAATATTATTATATTCTATTTTTAAATTACCATATTTTAAATATTTATAATAATAATATTTCCATATTAAAATTTTAATTTTATTTTTATTTTAAAAATTTTTGTTATATATATATATATATAATTAATTATTTTATATTATACTATAAAATTTTCTTTATATATTTATCTATAACTATTTTATATAAAATTTATAAAATTTATAAAATTTTTAAAACATATATATATTTTAAAAAATAAAATAAAAATATTATATTATATATAATATAAAAAATTTATATTTTATTTATATAATTTTATATATTATTATATATATATTATATATCTATATATATATATATATAATATATTTTAATATATATATGTATATATATTTTATGTATATTATATTATTATATATATATATTATATTTATATATTAATTAATATTTTAAAATTTTTATATATATAAAATAAAATATATATTATATTTTATTATATTTTTATATTTTTAATTTTTAGTATAAAATTTTATATATATATATTATTATATTTTAAAATTTTATATTTTATATATAAATTTATTATATATATTATAGATTTTTAATATATTTTTATTTTTTTATGTATATTTAATTTTATAAAAATATTTTTATAAAATTTTTATATATATTTTTAAAATTATTTTAATAAAAATTAATTTTTATTTTAAAATTTTTATTTATTTTAAATATATTTATTTTAATTTTAAATTTTATTTTTCCAAAATATTTAATATAATTATATATTTATATATATAAAAAAAATTTTTTTTAATATATATATATATTATATATATATATATATATATTTTTTTATTTATATTATATTTTTTATATAATTATATTTTGTTATATAATATATTTTTTATTAATATTCTTATATATATACTATATGTTTATATATATAATTTTAAATAGAATTTTTATATCTATATTTATATTATATATTATATTATATATTATTATATATTTCTTTCTAAAATATTCTATTATAATATATTATATATAAAATTTATATGTATTATTATATATTTTACTATAATTTTTAATTCTCTTTTTAATATATTTTAATTATTTTTCTAAAATATATTATATATTAAAATTATTATATATTTTATATCTTTTATTTATTATGTAATATTTATATTATATTTACTATATAATATATATATATCTTTTTTGTTTATTATTATATATTTTTATAAAAATCTTATATATATTATATATATATTTTTTATATATTTTATATATTCTTTTAAAATTATTTTTATAGAATTTTATTTATATTTCTTATATATATTTATTATTTTAAAATATATATATATATTTTAATATTACCCTTTTTTTATATATTTTAAAATTATATAATATAATATATTTTAATAAAATCTATATATATTATACTAATAAAAACCTACATAATATATATATTTTTTTAGAATTATATAAATTTTTTTATAAATATATATATTTATTTTTATTTTTTTTATATTTTTTTTATATATTTTATTTTATATATATATATAATATTTATATATTTTTTTATATAAAAAATTTTTAATTAAAAAATTTATTTTTATTTTTTAATTAATATATTATTTTATTATATTTTATTTTTATTATATAATATATATAACATAAAAATTTTATATATTTATTTATTTTATAAAATTTTTATTTTATATATATATATATATATATATCTAATATATATATTTTTAAAACCTTACCTTTTCCAAATTTTTAATTTTTTATATATTATATTTTTTTAATTTTATAAAATATATTATATTTTTTAATATTATTATATATAATAATATATATATAAAATAATATTTATTCTTTTTGTATATAAAATATATATATATATATTATTATAATATTTATAGGGTTATATTATTTTATTTTATTATATAATATTTTTATTATATTAATATTTTATATATATAATTTAAAAAAAAAAAAATATATAATATATATATTATATATTTTATATTTATGTATTATATTTTAAATATATTTAAAATAAAATATTATAAAATATATTCTATTTTAAAATTATTTATCTTTTAAAATTAAATATATATATTTTTTATTTATATTTTTAAATATATTTATTTATATATATTTAAAATTATATATTATTATTTATCTATATATTATATTTAATTATGAAATATTAATATATATCTATATTATCTATATATATTATTTTATATTTTTAATAAATAATTTATTTATTTGATATATATATATATAAAAAAAATAAAAATATATTCTATATTTTATTATTAATGTATTATTATATTTTTAAAATTATTATTTTTAAAATTAAAAATTTTAAAATATATATTTTATTTTAAAATATATATATATTATTTTTAAAATTATTATTTTAAAATTTCTCCTTTTCTATATATAAATATTTATATATAATATTATATATATAAATATATTTTTTTTTTTTTTATATATTATATATTTTCACATTTATATATAATATATATTTTTATATAATATATTTTTATATATATAAATACAAAATATTATATATAATATATATACTAATCTTTCTTATATCTATATTATAATTATATAACCTATAAAACCCTAATAAAATATAATATGATTATATATCTATATAATATACTTATATAAACCTATTTTTTGTTAATATTATATATTTTTAATTTTTATTATATAAAATATATATTAATATAACATTTATATGTTAATATTTTAATATTTATTTTATATATTATACAAATTATTTATATTTTATATTATATCTATAATATTTTTATTTTTATATATTATATATATTTTATATAAAATTATAAAAATAATATATAATATATAATAAATTTTTAAAATTTTTATATTATTTAATATATATATATAAAATTTTATATAGATTAAAATTTTTAAAATATATCAAATAATTTATATATATTTATATTTTGTTTATATATTATCTATAAATTTTTTATTTGTAAATTATTATTTTTGTTTGATCTGTTTATAAAATTATATATATATATATATAAAATTTTTATTTTTAGTTTTATTATTATTTTTTATTTTTATTTTATTTATATTCTTATATATATTTTATCTTTGTTTATTTTGTTTTTTATATATATAATTATTTTATTTATTTATAAATCTATTATGTTTATGTATTTTTTTATTTTTTGTCTTTTTATGTATATATATTATTTTTAAAAATATATATATAATTATTTTATAATATATTTTTTTGGGTTGGGTTTTTAAATATATATATATTAAAAAATTTATATACATATGATAAATATTTTATATATATATATTATATTAATATTACAATTATATATAAAATTATTATAATAAATATATATATATATTTTATATATATTTTAAAACTATTATTATATATATTATTAAAATATATATATATAATATTTATATATTTTTATTAAAAATATTAAAATTTATATTAAAATTTTATATTATCTATATATTAAAAAACTTAATTAAAATATATATTTAATATTTTATATATATATGTATATATTTTTATATCTATTTTATTATATATATATATTTTTTAAAATATATTACCCGTTTTTTCTTTTAATCTATTTTATTATTTTAATTATAAAATATATTTTATATAATATATATTTAATATGTATTATTTTTATATATTTTATATATATATATTTTGTATTTGTTTTATATTTTAAAATATATATATTTGTTATATTTTTGTATATTATATTATTTTATATATTGTATATTTTATTATGGATTTATTTATATATATATTATTTTTTCTTTATATATTTTTGTATATATATATTGTTTCTTGTTTTTGTATTTTAATATAAATATTAAATAAATTACTCATAACAAAAAAAAACCAAATAAAACCATAAATTCCAAAAAAAAAATTTTTAAACCCCCATATTTCAACCCATCCAATTTTTAACTCACTCAAAATTTCAAACCTTTAAAATTTGGGGTTATAAAGGGGTTTTTTTTAACAAAATTAATTTAATTTCCCTAAATTTAAAAAGTTTTCATGTTTTTTAAAACCCAATAAAATTTTAAAAATTTTTAAAATTAAAAATTAACCATTTTTAAAAACTACCAATTATAATTAAAAATTTTTAAAAATTTTAAATAAATTAATTCTTGTAACCTTTCAGAAAATACCATTAAAAAAAAAATTATATTATATAATATTAATATTATTAAAAAATTTTATATATAAATTATATCTTTTATATATTATAATATATATATATATATATATATATCCTTATATTTTTAATATATTTTAATTATATATATATTTTCTATTTTGTTGTATATATTATATATTATTATATAAATATATAAAATTTATTTATAATTATAAAAAATTATATATCTGATTATAAAATTATTGTATTTACTTTCTCTTTTATATATTATATTTTTATTTATTATATATATATATTCTATTTTATATTTATGTTATAAAAAGGATAAATATATATATTTTTATTATTTTTAAAATATTATATTTTAGTCTATATATATATTATATTTTTAATTATATCCCCAATCTCCAAATTTAATACTTATAAAAAAAAAAAAATACAATAAAACCCCCCCTTTAAATTAAAAAAAATATAATTTGTAATATAATTTAATATTAAAATTTAAAAATCTATTATTATAATTTTTTAAAATATCTTTATTACCAGGGTCCCAATCTTTTTCTAAGGTTTTAAATGAAAAATGTTAAAAAAGGTAAACGTATCTTAAAACTATAATATATAAAATACAAATAAATAATTAAGTTTATGCGGGAAGGGGTAGAAATAATATTAAAGAAAAAATTAATATTATATTTTATATTATGTAATATATAATAATATTTTTATATATATATATTTTTTAATATATATATTTATATATATAAAATTTTATATTATATATATGTGTATATATTATATATTTTTGTTTTATATATTAAAATTATATTAAAATTTATTTTTATATATATTTTATAATATCTTTTATATAATATATAAATATATTATCTTATATATAATTTTAAATTTATTTTTTATATATTTTATATATATATAGATATATAGTATATCCAATATCGTATATCTTTTTCATTTAAAAATATATATATTATAAAATTTATATATTATATTTATATATATTATATATAAAAATTATATATTATATTATTATTATGTATATATATATATTTTTATTATATTTATATTTATTTTATATATTTATTTTATAAAATATATGTTTAAAATATCTAATATTGTATATTATATATTATATATATATAGATATTATCTATATTTATATATATATATATATATTTAAAAATAAATTTATAATATTTTTATATTATATATTATTAAAATTTTAAAAAAATCTATATTTATATTTTATATTTATTATATATTTGATATATTTATATGTATATATTTTGGAATTTATATATATGTTTTATATAAAATATATATATTTTTATATATATATAAAAATAATATATATTAATATTTATTATGGTTATATATTTATATATAATATATAATATTATTTTTTATTTTAATATATATATAATATATTTTTATATATATTTTATATATTCAAATTTATTATATATTTTATATTTATATATTTTATATATATAAAATATTTTATTTTTATAATATAGGATATATATTATATAGATTTTTATATTATCTATATTTATATATATATATATAATTATATATATATATATATATATTAATTTTTATATTTTATTTTATATTATATATATATATAATATTTAAAATAAATAATTATATATACATTAAAATTTTCAAATTTTATATTAAAATATTTAAAATTTTATAATATAATGATATATTAAAACATATATTATATATATATATATATATATATATATATATATTTATATATAACATTATTATTTTTATATATTATATATATATATATATATTATCCATATATATAAAATATCTTAATTTTATAAAATAATACTATAATATATAATATATATATATATAATTATATATATATATATATATATATTTTGTTATTATATTTTAAAAATATTTTTATATATTATTATATTATAATTTATTATATATATATATATATCTATTTATATATATAAAATTTTTTAAAAATTGAAAATATATAATTTTTATTTTTAAATAAAATATATATATATATATTATTATATATTTTTAAATTATAATATATAAAATATATATATTATTTTTCATATATCTATAAAATTCCCCCCCATATTTTTATTTTATTTTATATTATATATTTTTATAAAATTTATATTATATTATATGATATATAAAAGGATAAAATATAATATATAATAATTTTATTATTATTATTATAATATTAATATTAAATTATATATTATACCTTTTAATTATATTTATATATAATATATTTATTAAAATATATATATATTTATCCATATATATTAATATATATAAAAAATTTTATATACATATATATTACTATATATCTTTATATTTTTATATCTTTTATTATTATTTTTTATTATATATATATCTTATATTTTTCCCCCTTTTATATATTTTAATTTTTACAATATTATATAGAAAATAAAAATTTTAAAATTTTTCTCTATAAATATTTATTATATATTTTTATACCCTTATTTATATACTCCTTTCTCTTTATTATATAAAATTATATATATATATATTTTAATACATTATAATTTTTATAAAAATTATATATATATATATATATATAATTTTTATCTATTATAATACTTTTATATTTTTATTTTACAATATATTATATACCTATTTTTATTTTTATAAAATAAAATATTATTAATTTTGTATATATATTTTCATATAAAATTCCAAAAATTTTTATTTATATATATAAAATAAAAACCTATTTTTATATATACTCTTATTTTATTCTATCACTATAATATTTTTTATATTTTTACAAAATCTTTTTGATAAAATATAAAAAGAAAATATATATTTTTATAAAATATATATTATCCATATATATTTTATTTATATATATTATATTTATATATCTAATTATTATAATATAAAATTTAAATTATATATAAATATATAACTATATTCCCATTATTATAAAATAATTATATATATATTAAAATTAATCTATATTTTTTTTTATTATATTTATTCTATTATATTATTATATATTCTATCTATTTTATATTATTATTTTATAAAAATATTTTAAATTTTATATATATATAAATATATATATTATTATAAAATAATATATAAAATATTATATAAAATTAAAATATTTTTAAAATTCTTATTATATAAAATTTAATATTTTATATTTTTATATATTTTATATATATTAAAAAATATTATATTATTTTATAAAAATTATATTATATAAATTGTATATATCTATTAATAATATATTATATATATATTTTTTTATTTTTTTTTTGGGGTTTATATATATATATAGTTTTATTATATATATAATATTATATTATATAATAAAAATTTTTAATATTATTATATTTTTATATAATATAAAAATATATATTTTATTATTAATATATAAAAATATATATTTATATATATAAAATTTATATATTATATATATATATATATATATATTATAGATTTTAATATTATATGATTATCTATTATATAAAATTATATTTTATTATATATTTATCTATAATTTATATATATATTATATATAATTATAAAATTTTTATATATATGTTAATATAATTATATATATATATATATATATTTTTAAATATATTTATTTTAAATTATATATAATGGTTATAAAATTTTTATTTAAAATATGTATTATTTTTATGTATATTAAAATTTTTTAATTATATATAAAATTGTAAAATTAATATATATGAAATATATATATATGTTAAAAAGAAAATTTTAAAATTATATAATTTGTAAAATTATTAGTTTTGTATAGTTTTAAATATATATGTATATATATATTTTATTAGATATATATATTTTTAATATATATAATTTTTAGGGTATATATATCATGTATTTATATTATATGTATTATATATATATATATATATATATATTTTAATAAAATATATATATATTATATATGTAATTAATATTATTATAAATATATTTATATATTTATTATAATATATAATATATCTATTTTAATAATTCTATATATAAAATATCTATATATCTATATATATATCTATATATAAAATATCTATCTCTATCTATATCTCTATTCTATAATCTATATATGAAATTATTATCTATTTATGAAATAAAATTATATCTCCCTATTTTATGTATATACCTACATCTATCTATTCTATTTTATATTTTATATAAAAAATCTATTATATCTTTTATCTACCCCTATATCAAAATATATCTATATCTTTTATATATCTTATCTTATTTTATCTTTCTATCTATATTATCTATATAATCTATATCTATATTTTCCTATTTTCTATTTTAATCTATATCTTTATCTATAATACTATATTTTCCTATATAATCTATTCTATCTATCTTCTATCTTCTATTATCTATATATTTTATATATATATATATAATATATATATTATATATTTTATTATAAAATATTTATATATATATTATATAAAATATATTAAATATATTTAATTTTTTTATATATTTTTATAATTTTATTTATATTTTAAATTTATATATAAAATTATATATATATGTATAATATATTTTATTTTCTGAAATATTTTAAAATATATTATTTTAAAATTTTAAAATATATATATATATATATATAATTTTTAAAAATATTATATGTATTTTATATTTTTATATATGTATTTTACCCACACGACCCCACAAAACCACACAAAACACACACCCCAACCCCCACACACACATATAATATATAATATTATATATATTTATATATATATATAAAATTATAAAATTATAAATAATATATTTATACCTATATTAGTATTTATATATATTTATATATGTAAATTTTAATTATATATATAATATTTTATTATAATTATATATAATATATTATATATATATATATTATATATTATGCGGGGAGCAACTGATGGAGAATACAGAGAGGGTAAAAGGGAGCTGCCGGGGTCTTCATTGACCGGGGAAAAGGGTACGATAGAGTCCCAAAGATCGGAGGTGGGGGAACTGCTTGAGGCTGAAAGGGGTGGACGAAATACGTCAGGATAATCCAAGACTGTCGAAGGCCCCCCCCAACGAAGGTAAGCCCATATTTGGAAAACCCGGACATTTTCAAAGTCAAATTTGGGATTGCACCGGGAAATCCGCCTTAGCCCTTTCCTTTTTGCATTGGCCCTAGACCCCCGGGACGGTGGGGAGTGAAAGGGGACGCACCGGGGACCCTGTGTACCGACATGTAGCCTCAAGGGAGAGACAATGAGGGGGTTTAAGAGGGGTTTGGGAAACAGGGGAAAAAGGCAATGGAAGAGCGAGGCTAAGGTTAGCAGACGAAACCGAGTACCTCTGCGGGGGAACAAGACCCAGAGGAAAATGAGGATGCAGGGACGAAGCAAAACGAGCCCAAAAATTTCCCAGTACCTGGCTCCACGGTACAGTGGGGGACGGGGGGTCGGAAAAGGGAAAGGGGGGGGAAAAGAGGATCCGGGGTTTGGGAAAACGCATGGGGGAAGTTTACGGGAGTACTCTGTGCCGGAAGGTACCCCCGGGAAGGGTTGAAGGGCAACTCCAAAAGACCATGGTCGGGGCCGGGAAATGTTATAGGGAAAGGGGAAGCAGTGGGGGGTTTGACAAAAGGCCAGGGGGGCAAAAGAAGGGGTGGCAAAAATGAGGATGCTAAGGATGCGCTGGGGAAGACGAGGCGGGAAAAAACCCCAAACACAAAGACGAGAGCCCTTTTTGGAAAAAAAGTAGGAAAAAAAAAAGCTGGGGAGAAGCTAAAGGGGTCCCGACTCAGGGGGCCCGGGCACGTGACAAGGAAAAGAGGACAGTACGTGGGCAAAGGGTGAGGAGACTGGTGGTTGGGGGAAAAAGGGGGGAAGCCCCAAAGGGGAAATTTGGGGGTTTTGGGCATCAAGGATCCCATGGGACGGCGGGAGGGGACGGGGGGGGAGGCCCGGGATAGGGCCCAAGGGGAGGGGGAAAGATCCCCCCGGCGACCCCAGTTAAATTTGGGACAAAAGCCTGTGAAGAAAAAAAAAAATATATATATATATATAATTATACTTAAAATATATATTTTTTTTCCTTTATTATTATTTATATTTTGTTATATTAAATTTTATATATAATTTATTTTATATATATTTTTTTGTTTTATATGTATTTAATGTATTTTGAAATATTTTTGTATTATATATGTATATATATTATGTATATTTGGGTTTTTTTTTCTTTTATGTTTTATTTGTATATATTGTATTTTATAATTTATTATATTTTTTATTAATGTTTTTTAATATATGTTTTTTATATATTTTATATTTTTAAATATATATGTATTTATTATATTTCAAATTTTGTTTTTTAAAAAAAATTTTGTTTTTAAATTATTTTTATATATGTATTTATTTAGGGTATATATTTTTATTTTATATATTTATATATGTTTATTTTATAATGTATATATTGTTATTATGTATTATATGTATTTTATATTTTGTTAATATATTTTTTATATATAGGGTTATATTTTGTTTTATTATTTTGTATTTCTAAAAGTTATATTGAAATATTTTATATATTTATTTGTTTTATATTTTTATTTAAAATATTGTATTTATAAATTGTTTTTTATGTATGTATATTTTTGTATTATATGTTGTTATATGGGTTTTAATATAGGTATTTTAAAAATATTATATATAGGTTTTTTATATTTTTTATATATATGTATTTATAAAATAGTATTATGTATTTATATATATGTTATATGTTTTTTAATATTTTTTAAAATGTTTTATATATATTTATATGTTTTTTATATTTTGTTTATGTTTTTATTTTGGATTCTTTTTATAATTTTATTTGTATTTATTTTATATGTATATATATATTATTAATATATATATAAATAAAATATTTATATAATTATATATATATTTTGTATATATTTATTATTATTTTTGTATAATGTATTTTATATTGTAATTTTATATAGTATTTTTTTTAATATATAAATAGTTTTAAATTTACTATATACTTTTACAAAATATACATTCCTATTTTCCCCCTTTCCACATTTAGTCCCGGGTTTTTCCCTTTTTTTTTTTTTTTTTTTTTTTTTTTTTTTTTTTTTTTTCTTTTCCTTTTTTTGGGTAACCATTGTCTATTTTATCCGTCCCTTGGGGACCAGCCTGCCGGGGGCTGGTTTGGGCCCCCCAGTGGCTAGGTAGGATTTGAGGTAAAATTTTCCTTCCCCTAAGGGAACAACGCCCCGGGCCCCGGTGCCTCAAACCCTTTAACTCAGATTGCCGTCGTAAAAACCAAGTCTGCCTCTCCTTCGGCCCCGCGGCCTTGACGTAGGGGTTTTCCACGATTTTTTTTTGGGCAATTTTAGAGCGGTGGTTTGCCTCCCCTTCCCCCCGGTTTTTTTTATCGAGTCCCTCTCTATTTACCCGGCACTGATTTTGGCGGGTTTTTGGCCCCCCGGGGGCTAGGTAGGCAATCAAAGGTTAATTTCCCATTTCCCCAAAGGTAAAAATATATAAATATTATATATATATTAAAATTATTTATGGGGTATAAAATATATAATAAATATTTTATATTTTTAGGTATTATATTATATTATATATATAAAATATATAAAAAAAAAAAATTTTTATATATATCGTATATAAAATCATTATATATTTTTTGGTATATTTAATATATATTATATATTTATAGATAGATAGAAGTTTAATATAGATGATAGATGATGATAGTGATAATAGATAATAGATAATATGATAGTATAAATATATCGGATTATAAATAAAAGATAGATAAAAATATATGATAGTTTATTATGGGTGATAAAAATATTAGATAGATAAAAATATCTAGATAGAAAAAATTAAAAATAGATAAAAATATATGAAAATGAAAAAATATATGTAGATGATATAAAATATAATAGATAGAAAATAAATAAAATAGATAGCTAAAAAAATTTTATAGTAATAATAAATATATTATATTATTTATTTTTTTTTTTTTTTTTATTTTTTTTCTTTTATTTTTTTTTATTGTTTTTTTTTTAATTAAATTTGATTTTTTTTTTGTTTAAAAATTATAAATAATTATTTAATTATTATATATTTTATATATATATATATATCTTATATATAATATATAAAATATTTTATCCATTAATTTTTTTTTTTTGAAAAAGGGTTTTAGTTAAAAATGTTTTTAATCAAAGCACAAAGTTACCAAAAAAATTACTCAAAAAATTAAAAGGGAAAATAACAGGTTTATTTTTAAATTTTTGACAGAAAATAAGCGGGATGAGTTTTTTTTACGGGGAAAAATGTGGCGGGAAAACCTCAGCCCTTTTCGCCGTGGGGGAAATCCGTTTAGTTCGCCGGGTCCCCAGGGGCCAGCGGGGACCCCTTCTTTTTGGGCAGGGGGTTTTCCACAGCTACGGGGAACCTCATTCCCTAGGGGGCAACAAGTGCTGCTCACACCAAAACCTTTTCTCAACAAGGAAGCTGCAGCGGGTGATTTTACCAAAAGTTTTCTTTTTTAAATTTTTCCCTGGTTCAGATTAAATGTTTGGTTCTATGTAAGTCTTTTTAAACTTTCAAAAATGGAAACTATCTGTATTAAGTATCAGAAAATTTGCCCAAATAAAAAAAAAGGAATACATTTCCTACTTATATTTATCCAACATGTTTTTCCCCGGGGTATTTTTTAATTTGTATGTTGCCTTAGAAATATTTTTTAAATATTTGTCAAAAATCAGGATATAAAAGGGGAAAATTTACCAAAAAATGGTCATTTTGAATCCCCATAAAAAACGTTTCCCAAAAGGAAACCCTGCTCAAGCGTAAACCAAAAAATATTGTTTTCCAAAAGGGAAAAAGGTTTTTAAATTCTTATGCATAAGTGTACTCTTTTAGTTTTTTAGTGGTCAATGTATCCCCAAGTCTTTTAAATCAGTGTATCAGGCAATTTTTTGTGATTCTGTCCAAAATTTTTGCTGTGGTGATTGAGGCAGAATTAAATGTCTTTTTCTTGATGGGTAGACAATATTATTTTTATAAATAATTGGAACATATTTAGGGAAGATAGTTTTGATATTACTACAAAGCAAGCTGCAATACTGTTCATGATCTGAGTGCAACACATCTTTACTCAAGTCATTTCATTTATCTTTTATCCTTGTATCCTGTAATAGCTGTTATAAACTCACCTCAGATAACATTAAACCTCCACAAGCTTGAACCAGATATGTGTTATTGCACTTAAATGACAATCTAGCATTACCCAAATATTTTTAGATATGAAGGAAAACAGTGGTTACCTTTTTTATTTAAAAAAAATCAAACAGTACACTTTTTACACTAGAGCAATTTAGTCTACAAGTTAGTGATGGTGTTATAATGCACTTTTGGTTATGGAAATAAATGGGATATTTATATCTTTTCCATTGCTTCTTATTATCCAGCAGAATTATGAAGTACAGGGTATATGTATAATTGTCCAAGTTATTTACTGATAATTTAATAAACTGAACTATTACATGAAGGTTAAAATATTCATGGAATGGTAAGTCTGTTCCACCTCTTGAGTAGCTTTTAAAAAATGTAGATAGTGGTATGTACAATGAAGAAGTATGAGAACCAATACTGTTTGACAGCATTCTGGCCTATGGGATATGAAACAGCCCACTGACACAAACAGGACAAGTTGTGGGTAAGTGATGTTGTGCAGTGACAGATATTCAGATATTTTATATTCAATATTTGTAAAAATGATGAAGAGAAGTAACCTTTTCATTAAATGAACTAAAGGTGATATAAACAAAAGAGTTGAAATAATATTATTATGCCCAGCTGATTTAATAATCCTCAATATTTTGAAATAATAATGGAGAATTTGGAACAATTTGCCTTCTGGCAAATATGTCTGAAATTTCTCTAAAAACTTTTTAAGCACTATTTTCTTTTTTTCAATTTACATCCATCAAAAATTCAAGGTATACAGGATAAAGATGTATACCTATTTCATATAAAGAATAAGGAATGTGAGTGATACACAGTATTTTATTTTATGACAATAATTTCATCACATACATGATTCAAGACACATGTATAAAGCATTCACACTATCTTGCAAAATGGTTCCCCATTACAGCATTCACAAAATGTCAGTTTGACTATCACAGAACATTTTACCATTTCCAAATAGTATCATTTCACTACTAAACAATTACGTTACTTCTGAAAACCTTTATACATAAATATCAACATGAAATGCCTGGTGCCCTGAAAAATGCGACCAACTCACAACAATAACACTGAAGTGCATTGCATCAATAACTTTGCTCTTAATGATTTTTTGCCATCTTGCATTAAATACAGCTGTTCTACATTTCAAAGATATGTAGATTAGTGTAAAACAAAACAAAAAAATTGTGTATGATTATTGTTAAGAAATTACTACTAATAAATGAAACAAGTTTGCCTTGCACCAATTTTAAATAATTAAAAAACTATTCTTCCCCTTGCCAAGTACATAATTTACAAGGTTCCACTCAAGATGAATTGTAGCATTTGTCGAAAGTGTACATGGAAGACATTTGTGAAAAAAGCAAATAAATAAATTGGCAATGCATATGAGTAACTAAAATGTATAACAGCTTCTCTTCCTGCAAAAGTTAAGCTTACCACAAAGTGTAATCAAAAGCGGGTCTAGGACTTCGACACATCAGGGGACTGTAGACTGACTTGTGGAAACTGATGGAACTGTTGAGTTGTACCTCGTATTGATGCTGAACACTATTCTTGCTAGCACGGTTTCCTGTTTGATAAAAATGAAATATAAATCATAAAACCAACAAGTGAAGAACATGAGCAAGGATGCTCTCAAAAGATCATTGTAACATCTGAAAACCTAGAACACCATTTTTTTGACCAAAAATAAATTTTTATGAATAAGAAAATGACAATAAGATAAGAAAAATTACCTCTTGCTGCTGAGTGACTTGTGATGCTGGAATAACTTTTAAGGGCTGGAACGCTTGCAAACCCCTTTAATTTAGGTTGATCCCTGTAAGGCAGATGCAGGAAGAACAATCTGTGCCCTCCTGTTCCACTTGCTTTCAACAACTGCACCCTGGCTGCTTGTCACCTGAGCAGTTTTGTGCTCCTGCTTTGGGCCCTTTCCTCCAGTCAGCATTACCTGGAAAAAGGACAACAAAAAAAAATCATTGTACACTTTCAAGTGGAATTTAATTTTGCAAAGTAAATTTATAGGAAATCATATATTGCCTGATACACATGATGAAATGAATCCTGGTATACATCTGACTCACTAAAAACTAATGAGTCACACTTTTGCTATAATATAATAACTTTTCCCCTGTGGAAGAAAAAAATATTTTTTGGATTGTTACTGCTTGAGCGTTACCTTCTTGGCAGTGTTTTCAGTGTGCATTCAAAATGACCATTTTATGGTACATTTTCTCTTTCATATCCTGTATTTCTGACAAATATTCAAAAAATATTTCTAAGGCAAAATACAAATAAACCTACCCTTGGCAAATCATGTTGCATAAATATAATTTAGGAAATGTCATTCTTCTTGTTTATTAGACAGTTTTGCTGTATGACGCTTAATATCAGATATGTGCCATTCTGATAAAGTTAAAACGACTTAAATTAATGTACCAAACATTGAATCTAACCAGAAAATGAGGCAAGAACCACTATGGTAAGTCACCTGCTGACAGCTGTCCTTGGTGAGCAAAGAAGGTTGGATGTGCAGCACAGCCTTGCTTTGCCACCTATTGTAATTGCAGGTCCCTGAGCTGTATGTGAACACCTGCTACAAAAGAAGCCGGTACTCCAGCCTCTTCAACACGGATTCCACCACTGCGAGGTACTTGCTAATAGGCTTATTTCCAGCAACATTCAGCGGACACCGTGAAAATAACTCTCAGGCCTTATCTTGTTCTGTCACCAAAATCATCTAAATTCAAATGAATACCTGTTACTTTCGCTTAGTACAGTTTTTTCAAGTAATCATTCTTTGGCTAACTTTAGTCTGCCTTGATGCAACGCTTAAACTACTAGTTTTCAACTAGATTTATTCATAAAAAAAAAAAAAAAATTTATTCATCGCTATATATATATATATGATATATATAGGTAGATAGTATACTTACATATTAATATATATTATCATAATATGTCTAACAGAGTAGTTTATAAGGTACGAGTTCAATAGCAACAGAACAAACTCCTACATGATGAAGGTAAAAACAGGAAAACATTCCAATTGAAAGAAAAATAAAACAGTAAAAATGCACTAAAAAAAATATTAAATAAAGTAAATATAGTATATATCTTATATATAGATATATTATATATCATATATTATATCTATAGATCTATGATTAATCCTAGATTATATATATATCTTATCATCAGTATATTAGCTACGTATCTATATAGATTCGAGTACTGCGAGACTATATCTATACTATATATCATCTTCTATCTATATAATCTATATCCTAGATATATCTATATTAGATCCTATATTGCATCGCCCTATCTACTTCGTCTTATATATACTACTATTATATAATATATATACTATATATATATGATATACTAGGATAGATGTATGTATATAGATATATATGTGATATATAGATCTATATATGTACTATTATATATCATATATGTATATGTATATACTTATATAGATATATATTATATATATATATATATATAATAGAGAATCTATATATATCTATATATGTATAGATAGTAATGTAGTTATACGATATTCATATATTATATATATAGTATAGATAGAATATTATATTATATATCTATATATATATATCTATGATATATATCATATGTACTACTGGGGGGTTTTTCTTTTTTTTTTTAAACAAAATATATATATCTAATATGCTCATATATATCTATATCTATATCTCTCTCTCTCCCTCTCTCTACTCTCTCTCTCTCTCTCCTTCCTCTCACGCTCTCTCTCTCTCTCTCACTACTATATATCCTATATATATGATATATATAGATATACTATATATATATATGGAATATAATATTCGTCTATATGTAGATGGATATATATAGGATCTAGTATAGATCTTAATATATTACCTCTATATATTTAATCATATTATTTCCTCATATATTATATATATCTATAGTATGTTATATATATTATATTATATACTTATATATTTATCCTATGATATGTATATCTGATAGTATATATCTACTTATATATCTATATATATCTATATTTATATATATATCTATATATATCTATTAGATATATATTCTATGTCTATACTATATTACTATATATATTCTATATAGATATATCTATATATCCAGTATATATCATATTGTATATGAAGAGATATATATTCTATATATCTTATACTATATATATATATATTCTAGATTATGTACATATATAATCTATCTATATATTGTATATATAGATATATATCTAGATTGTATTTATTAATATATTATCTATATATGGTATATTATATATATTCTATCTCTCTCTCCTCTCTTCTCTCTCTTCTCTCTCTCTGCTTATATATATATATATATATATATATAATACTATTATATAGATAATAATATATATATATAATAGTATGCTTTAATATAGATCTATGATGTAGATGTATATATAAATATCTATATGCGATATAATACTATATATATCTATATGCCTAACTGTATCTAACTATGGTATTTTACTATCTGATTAGTACCGCTATATATGTAATATCTATATATGTTATATATATATGTACTATATATATCTTATTATATAGCTATATATTAGATATATAGTCCTATTATATATTATTTATATCTATATATAGTCATATTTATCTATATATATCTATATATATTATTATTCATTATATCGATATATAATCTATTATCTTAGTATCTATTAAGGATCTATATCTATATATCTATATATATCTATATAGTATATATTCTGAGTATATATATCTAGTATTCTATATTATAACCTATATATATATATGTACATATATTATCTATATATTAGTATATTAATATATAGTATATATATATATGGATGTATATAATATCAGTATATATCTATTTACCCTCCATGTATAGTATGTATCTATATATGTCAACCCCTATATATGTATGCCTATATACGTTAGTATTGTATCTATATATCTATTATATGTATCGTAGTAGATATAATATATCTATATATATTATATATATCCTAGTATATATATATTCTATATAATATTATATATCTTTATATAATATATATCTATCGTTATATATTATATCTATATATATCTGTACTATACGTACTATAATATCTATATAAGCTTACCATATATATCTATTATATATTATATATATATATATATTATATTATAATATATATACTACTCTATAATAGTATATTATATATCTATATTTTATATATATATTCTTATACTATATATATATCTATTATATATGTATATTGTTAATAGGTATCTATATATATACTCTTTATATTATGTATTATATGTATATATGTCTTATATATATTACTATCTATATATCTATATATCTATATCTATATTATATTATATTCTATATATATAGATATCTATATAGATATATATATATATCTATATATATATATATATACATATATCTAGATATAGATATATAGATATATAAGAATATGAATATACATACTACTACATATATACATCTATACATATTTATATACTTACATAGATAGTAAGATAATATATACATATTATAGTATATATTATTATATATAGATATATATATATATCATAGATATATATATATTATATTAGATATATATATCTATAATAGATTAGATATATATATATTTAGATATATGAGATATCTATATATATATATGATAGTATATATATAGATATATAATATAGCTCTATAGATAGTAATATATATTGACATCTAGATGATATATATAATAGATATAAGATATCCTAGCTAGTATTAGAGTATTATATATATCATATACAAGATATATTATTATTAGATATATATATATATAGCTATATCATTATATATAGATATATTAGATATATTAACACTATATAATATTTATATACCATATATATATATATATATATATAATATGTACCATATTATATATATATATATATATAGACGTACTAGAATATATATAGATATATTAGGAACTATTATATTGTATTAGATATATAGGATATAGATATATATAGATATAGATATATAGTATTATATATATGATATATATTATAGAATAGATAGATATATATTTAGATATACTAGATATACCTATAGAGTATTAGATATTATTATATTTTAGGATGCATAGATATATATAAAAGATATACTATATCTGTATTGTTATGATATGATATAGAATAGAGATATATAGATATAGATATAGATAGATTATATATATATATATATTCATATTATATTATTATATAGACTAGAAATATATAGATATAGATAGTATAGATATATATAGATATATTTATATCACATCACTACTATATATACTATATATAGCTATAGATTATACTCTTAAATATTATATACATATATAGATATATATATAGATATATATAGATATATATCTAGATATAGAGTACTTATATATATAGACTATACTACTATTATTACTAATATTACCTATACATTATTTATATATATATTATATATAATAGATATATATAATATATATATATCATTATATATATATATTATCATATAGACGAGAGAGATTAGCGAGATGAGATCTGTCTGACGAGAGACCTTTGGACTTTCCCGACCGAGAGAGAGGAGAGATACGATATCCTATATATACATATATAGTATGTTACTATACTTATATACATTATATAGAATTATATTACTATATATTATACATATATAGATTCTTCATGAACTATACCCCCTATTATTATACATATATGTAGAACCTATATATACTTATACCTATATAGTATATAGATATTACCTTACATATATATATACCATATTTATAGACGACAATATAACCTATTATATATCGATAGACGACTCTATATAAGACCCCCCCCTATAGTATATGATATAGATATTGAGCATATCATAGATTATATTATATAGATTATATATAGATATATACTATATATTAGATATAGATATATATAGGATGCATATATAAGATATATATAGATATATATATAGTACAGATATATATAGGATATATATAGTATATATAGATATACTATAGATATATCTATATATACATATATAGATATATATAGATGATATAGTGTATATATATATACTATTATATTTATACATTATATAGATTATTTTGACTTTGAATCTCTCTAGATATAATGATAGATTATTATTATATAGATATATATAAGACGATATATAGATTTAATATATATACATATACATATACCCACCCGGATATATTATCTATTTTTTTTACATATACCGATATATATAATCTGTATTATTATACTATACTCTATAGTATATACACACACATAGAGAGAGAGAGAGAGAGAGAGTGAGGACTCGATGAGAGAGAGGATGGAGGGAAAAAAGAGGCATACGAACTGGATGAGAGGAGAGAGGAGAGAGATATAGATATAGATATATATAGATATAAGACCCCCGCACCCTACTATATTATCACACACACACCATACTATAGCTATATTAGAATATCTAATATATTAGATTCACTATAGTATATTATATGATATATATTTACTACATACAGCATAAGTACATTATATATATATAATTATCACATATATAGATTATATATATAGTTTATCTATACTACTATATATATGTTCATCATACTACTATATTATAGATAATTATAATATATCATACTAACTATATACATGATATAGATATATATATTATACTAATGACCAGATTATATACATACATTATTTACTCTATAATATCCACTTATACTATATTATACTATATTATTCCTTAGTATATCTTATATATATATATTAGTATGACCCGATATCATATAATAGATATAAGCATAGATATATATAGATACTAGATATATAAGATTATAGAATATTTATTAGATATAGATAGATATAGATATAGACTATATATAGATTATAGATATATATAGATATAGACTGTTTATATATAGATATAGATTATATGATTATATAGATATATATAGATAATACTTTATATATAGCTATATATATATAAATATATATATTATTATTATTTTTTTTTTATCGTTATTTTATTATTTTTATTTATTGATTTTGCCCCTCCCGCCTTATTCATATTGATTTTTTTTTTATTGATATAATTATAAATAATTATTTATATTATATATATATATATATATATATATATATATATATATATATATATATATATAATTTTTTTTTTATGATAAATGGTTAGTTGAAATAGTGTTTAGATGCATAGCAGCTAAGTTACCAAAGAAAATTACTCAAAAATACTAAGGAAATAACAGGTTTATTTAATTAATTTTGACAGAAAATAAGCTGATGAGTTATTTTACAGGGTCTGAATGTGGCTGGAAAACCATCAGTCCTCGCCAGTGGTGGAATCCGTTTAGTTCAGCCTGGTGCCAGTGGCACAGCTGGGACAGCTTCTGTTGTAGCAGGTGGTTCCACAGCTACAGGGAACCTCATTACAATAGGTGGCAAGCAAGTGCTGCTCACATCCAAACCTTTTGCTCAACAAGGACAGCTGCAGCAGGTGACTTACCATAGTGTCTTGCCTTCAATTTTCTGGTTAAGATTCAATGTTTGGTACATATGTAAGTCTTTTTAACTTTATCAAGAAATGGCACATATCTGATATTAAGTCATCAGCAAAACTGTCTAATAAACAAAAAGAATACATTTCCTACATTATATTTATGCAACATGATTTGCCAAGGGTAGGTTATATTTGTATGTTGCCTTAGAAATATTTTTTGAATATTTGTCAGAAATACAGGATATGAAAGGGAAAATGTACCATAAAATGGTCAGTTGAATGCACACTGAAAACAGCTGCCAAGAAGGTAACTGCTCAAGCAGTAACAATCCAGAAAATATTGTTCTTCCACAAGGGGAAAAGTTATTTATATTATAGCATAAGTGTGACTCATTTAGTTTTTAGTGAGTCAGATGTATACCAGGATTCATTTCATCATGTGTATCAGGCAATATATGATTTCCTATAAATTTACTTTGCAAAATTAAATTCCACTTGAAAGTGTACAATGATTTTTGTTGTTGTCCTTTTTCCAGGTAATGCTGACTGGAGGAAATGTCAAAGCAGGAGCACAGACTGCTCAG
>NC_051424.1:18724038-18745167 GCF_015228065.2 Penaeus monodon
AACCAAAAGGGAAAAAAAAAAACCCTTTTTTTTTTTTTGCCCCCCTTAAGGAAAAAAAAAAGGAAAAACCCCCCCCCCCCCCCCCAAAAAAACCGGGTTTTGGGGGGTTCCCCCCCGGTCCAAAGGCCCCCCCTTTTTTTTAATAAAAAAATTTTAAAAAGGGGTCGGGGGTTTTTTCCCCTTTTTTAAAAAAACCCCCCAAAAAAAAATTTAACCCTTTTTTTCCCCCCTTTTTTTGGGGGGGGGGGGGGCCAAAAAATTTCACCCCCAAAAAAATTGGGGGGCCCAGAACGATCTTCTATACCCTCCACTGGACCTATTGCCTAAACAAACCCCACGTTGTCTGGCCGGGTATCCGAGGATGTTGCGGACAGGACAAAAGATCTCTGCAACCAAATAAAAAGCCAGGCTAGGGAGAGTTCAAGGCAAAATCTGAAAAATCCGGGAATTTGGACTTGGAGGGGGTTCAGGACTCCTCTCCCTTGGGTAAGGATCCGGGACCCTCTCCTTCCCAAAAGGAGGTCCGCACCTGTTTGACCGAACAAGGCAAGACTGTCTGTAAAGAGGCAAGAGGGGAAGCGCATGGGGGGCCAGACACGAGTACTAAATCTTTCTAGACATGCTGTCGCCCATTGTAACATGCCTCCTCCTCTGATTGGCATTAAGGAAAAACATAAAGACCAACTGGAGACAGCCAAAACAACCCGCCGGGGTATTTTGGGGCCCCAAGGTGGACGAATCCTCAACCCCCTATGAGGAACCTCCCCTTGGCCTCACAATGTCTAGGGGCACAAAATTCTTATAAAAGGTATCCAGGCTCCCGGGAACCAAAAAGCCTAAGAATAAAAATTCAGCCCTAGAACAAATAACGAGTTTGTTTGCAAACAACCCTGGCGTCTCACCGCCAGAGTTTAATCCCATCAACTCAAAGAACCGCTTCTGCCAAGGGCAGGGCTCCCCTCACCCTGATTTTGTCGAAGCTCCCCCCGTGGCCAAACCCGATAGATTTTCCGTTCATGAGACTAGCAAAAAAAAAGAACAAATATGTACGCCTACCCAAAAAGCAAAACCCCCAGAGGGTCATTGAAACCCATCACCCCTCCGGGAGCAGAAACAATTACACGTGGATCGGTGACCCCTTAAACCCCCGCGGGCGCCGGTTTCGCAGCAAGGGATGCCCAAAATCCATGGGGGTAACAGAAACGCCTCCTCGCGACAGGCAGGGGGCATTTTCATCAGGAGCACTGACCCACGCGTCCGTGGGAAGGCACTGGTCATACCACAGATCCAAAGGACCTCGACGGTTTTCAAAACGCTCACACCCCTGACAATACTACCTTTTGGATACCATCCCACATGACAGGGGTTCTTGCCGGTAAAAAAATCATCATAACGGGGGTTCCCACCAATAGGATAAAGGGGTAATGGCTTGCTGCGTTTAGCCGAAGTTGGCAGGGTTATGCCCCCTAATCCCAATAATACATCAGGCCAAAAAAATTTTGGGGAGGAAGTTAGGGTGACGGCACCCCCTTCCTCCTGCAGCTTCACAGAGGGAAACAGATCCCCCCCCTCCCACTGTTCTCGATCCACAGGCTAGAAACCCTGGCACTCTGAATAAACAAAAGAGGTACCGAAGCATTCTGCCAGAAAAGCGCCTAGGGTTTCCACTGTGCATGGCAGATCTCAAACAAAGAACGTAAAAGAGGTGTTGTGCATTGTTTTGCACGGGGCTTGGGACGGAGACCGGCCCCTGTAGGGAACTTCCTTGCCTTGCACCCCCCCCGCCTCAACAATTTTTTTCACGGCTTTTCTTCTTCCCCCTTTTCCCTTTCCTTTCTTTCTTCATCCTTTCATCTACTTACCCTAAATTGAAATCATTTTTTTCCCTTTTTTCCAAACACTTTTCACCTTCGTGTCTACACTTTTTTTGTTTTAAAATTCGGGAAAACCACAACTTGCCGATCAAAAAATTTCCCTATCCGGGGTCTTCGCCCCCAAGCCTTGCCTATCGCTTATTTTGAATACCCGCTAATAACCTTAGACGTTGGGGCGGCAGATAATTTTCAATAAATAAATAAAAACCTACATAATGGATTCGGTCACAGACAATATATACATCCACTACTTCCCCATGAACACGACCGTCTCGCACCAAAAAACAGGGTAGCTGCCCCCGCGCAATGTATCAACTTCGTCGTTTTCCCCCACACTGCTTTATTGATCACTTTAACTCAGGGGAAATGTCCATTTATAATCCCGGGGCCCTTAAGAGCCACACTATCATTTTGGGGCAACACATCTCGGTCTACGTCCGTGTCAAAAAACACTAAAATCGCACGCTATCCGTCCTCCAATTCTCGGGGTATGCTCACTCTTCCTGAACGTCTGCTGGATCTCCGCTCTAATTACTAGCTCACTGCTAGGGGCGGAAAGTTTCGCACGAATCTAGCACTGCTCAAGCTGAAATAAGAAAGGTTTTCCCTTTGGTCCCCATGTTTTACTTTTTTTTTTTTTGCCTTCCATTTTTCTGTTTCGGCTGCATCAACCCTTCCTTCCCCTGGCTGGACATCCCACCCACCCTTTCCCCCTGTATACAAACCAAACTAATTAAAATACGACAAAGCTCCGGCCGGGGTTGCCAGTGCGATTTTCTCCGTTTTTTTCCTTTTTTTCCCAAAGCGTTAAAATCCGGATTCACGTGCGAACAAATTTTGAGTCCCAGTGTATAAAATTAAAAAAGAAGTTTCGCTTTCTTCTTTACCCATCCCAATCCCCATCCCTTGTTGTTTTTCTTCTCCCCCTTTCCTTTTCCCCTTTTTTTTCCTCCCGCTTCTGTCCACATCCTAAGACGTGCAGTCGTGTTTAAAGAAAAAAGGCGGTTTTGGGGTCAGCCCTAAACGGCTTAAAGGAGTCTGGGCACATTTTCCCCCCGTTGGGTTATCTACCCCTATCTCTCATGGGGCCCGGGGTTTAAACCCATGGCCAAAAAGGTTACTCCCCTTATAGGTGCACTGAGGTTGCCCTTTTAACAACAAGCCCTACAACATAAAATTTCCCGGTTCCCCCTTTGATGCGTCTTGAACCCGGGTATTACTACCCCCCTCATCGTACGTCAATCCATTTCCCAAATATCCATCCTCCAAAAACCTTATTCCCCCCCTCCTAATATTCTCTATTTCCCTCAACCCCCCCCCCTTTTTAACTTATTATTCATTCCCCGGGGTATACCTCACTAAAACTCTTCCTTCTCTACTTCTACCCTTTTTGGGACTCTTTTAGTGGGATCGATTTTTTTGTGTTCCCCCATAGCACCTTTCCCGACATACCCTTTTTCCAACAATGTCTCCAAAACAAGTAGGGAAAAGTTTTTTTTCCATAGTCTTCCTTTATCCCTTTAACCGAATCCTAAACCCCCGGCATTATCTACACGTTTAACCTCACGCAAAACATATTTTTGGGCAGCCCCACTCCCCCGGTTTTCCATCCCCCAGGCTGACTGTAAATCCCTGCATGTCCACCTCGTTGATATGAGCAGTGGCGTACAGTGCTAAACCCACCCCCCAAGGTAACCGTAAGTCTTTCGCCAATATTGCCAAGTTTACCTTCTGACATGGACCCGTAAATTTAATTGGCGGACCGTCTTACCTTGTCCGCCCATAAGCCCCTGCCCCTTTAATAACAAAATTTTACGTTTTGGGCCTCTTTTAAAAGCACTTTTGCTCCACTCTGCTCCCTGGTCTAACCTGCCATGATGTTAAAACTGTTTTGGGCACAATCCGACTTGCCTTTTTGTGGGACTGCCAATTTTTTTTTTTTAAAGGGTACCCTACCTATAAGTTCCGAGCCCGAGTACCCGTCCTCGATTAAAATGGGCCTCATTTTACATAAAGCCAGGGGGAAGAAACCCCTTTCCCCCCTTTTACAAGATGTTTCCTGTCTCCCCCAGTACTTTTCTCCTATTTTCCCCTTCCCCCTTCCATCCCCCTCTGTCGATTTTTTTGCTTTTTAAAATCAGACACCCCGGTCTTTACCCCCCCGGGTCCTACCTCCTCGCTATATCATTGCATCAGATGGCAAATGTTTTACCCCCTCTTCAGTATCTACCTTTCCCTCCCTCTAAAACGTCTGTCCCTTTTCAAACCCCACATTGTTTCCAGACCTCCCCAACCACCCCTTAAAAAGAATTTAAGACTGTCGAAACATCTAAACATGACCCCAAAAAAACATGCTATTCCTAAACCCCCTCCAGTTTTTGTTCCCTTTTTCCCCTACATTCCCCAGCTCTGTTCCCAACCCGCCCCGTTCCCTCCCTTTTATTTTTCATTCTCCCCGAATCCATCCTTCCCCTTCCCTCCCAAACACCCCTTTCCCCTTGCTTCCTTCACTGAATCACCCCTTCCCTTCCTCTCCTGTTAGCCTTCTGTTCCTCAAAAATACACTTTGACTTTTTTGACAATACTCTTTCCCGGGACCCTCGCCCCCCTAAATTTCCCCTGAAACTGCCCTTGGGTTTAAATTTGTCTTTGATCCCCTTTTTCCCCCCCTTTTTGCTAACTCATTTTAATTTTTTCCTTTCCTAAAATGCAACATACCTCCACTGATCTTACCACCCTTTTTGCTAACCCCTCCCTTAACCTATTTCTCATGGTCTACCTTCCCCCCTTTTTTAACCCTTTCGTACCATACTACCCTAAAGCTCTACACCTTTTATCATAGCAATTAATCATAACTCACCCCTCTTAAGTTTTTTGCCACTATACTTTTCTATAGTGCTATAAACTTTGATGTCTTAGCACTTTAAATTTTTGCTTTGTAAGCATTACCATTCCCCTATTTTTTAAAAAGGGGTAAAAATAAACCATGATATTATAAAATCTTTTACTTTTTTTCATAAAGTTTCAAATATGAACATGGAAAATTTTTTGCCCCTTTAAAATTTGGAAGGGTGTTTTTCTCTACATATTTTTTTAAAAGCGCAGCCCCTCTTGTGTTACTCTTTTTACGGGGGCAGCACTGCATTCCGGGTGGCTTCAGTTTTTTTCACTATGAAAAAATACTGCCCTTAAACTGAGGTCGGGGATTGTTAGTAAAAAGAAGTAGATAATACCTTTTAATAAAAAAAGAATGCAAACAAAATACCAATCCCAAGGATAAATGTGGTACATTTAAAACAAATTACAGTAAATGGATCAAAATAAAAAACTATATACAAAAAAGGGAGAAAAAAAAAGTTAAACCAAAAATATTTTAAAATCATGCAATATCAAGAATTTTTCCATATTTTTTTTTTTATCATCACAAAAACCATTGGGCATCAACAGCTAAAAACAAAACCCCAAACTGTTAAATTAAACCCAAAAAAATATTTTACAGCAAATTGCCCAAATACTGTTACTAAACAAAAAAACTCTTTCTTATCTATAAAAGCCTTTCGGGAAAGAATTACGGCAGCTTACCTTAAAAGAAATTGTATGATTTACAAAATGAAATCTATCACAAAAAAACCTTTAGAGAAAAACAGGCATACATGGCTTCTCGTATTTAATTTTATTTGGGGTAATAAAAAAAAAACCTGGGCATTAAAAGAACAGAACTGAACTGAGATCACTAAAAAATTTAACTTGTTATTCCCAAACCAAAGTAAAAGTGAAATTAAAAAAGAGTGACTGGCCCTCTTGACTTCTTGCGACTATCTTGGGTTCAATTTTTAGAATGTGATGAGTGATTCAATTCAAATCTCAATTTGTCTAGATCTCTATTAGCAAGCAATTGAAAGGGTTAAAAACTTGATAATTTTTGTTTGGTAATGTGCATTAACATTTTCAGCTTTTATATCTCTAACAGCTTTATCATAAATTATAATTACATATATCAAGTGCGTTTTTCCTAAATTTTTAATGAAAAAGGGGGGATTAAATATCACCCCTCATATGATATAGTAATCTTTGCACCTGGGAAAAAAAGGTTGCCATCTGCTATTGTTCAAAAAAAACTCATTTCTGTCTATAAAAACATATTAAATTCTATGGCAAAAACCTTTTCAATTTCTCAAGATTTTTTATCTCCTGGTATCCCCAAAACCGACAAATTGTACGGGGGGTTTTTCATATGATGGAAATATACCAAAGCTATTTCCAACATACAAACAGATGACCCCAAAAAAATTAAATGGGGTTTTAAATGTGTTACATTTTCTCTACCTGGACTGCACATCACTATCACAATCGTCAACAGGCTTGGAACATTTTCCTAAATTTCAGTTAGCTCAAAAAAAATCTTTTCAAAAAATACATTAAAATAGGGGAATATTTTTGACTCCCCGCATTAATATATAGGATGCCAACTCTAACCAAAACCCAAAAAAAATGCCATTGCGCTATCCAAACAGACAAATTTCCACCATGGGAACTTCGCTAGCTGCCAGCATCACATAAAACAGTAGAACCTCTTTAATTTACTACAGAGCCAAAACCACTGTTTTTAAAGACTGTAGACCTTTGGGATCTCTGGTATCACTAAGTTAGGGGGTTTGCCTTTTGTCTGTGGGTGTCACATATTTGCAGCCACAATTAAATTCCTCCTTAAAAACCCCACTTGTCACTAAATTTAAATGAGAATAAGTAATACTCGCCCCATGTTTTTTTTCTCAACAACAGATCTGTTGAAATTAAAAAGCCTAAAGGGAAAAGGGTTTTTTCCCAAAAATTATTTTCCCTGAACTTACACTAATTTTTTTTTTTTTCTTTTTTTCTTTTGGGAAAAGACCTTTTTAAAAAAGTCTTGGAGTGTAGTATTTGTATTACATTTTTTTAAAACTACTTTTCCCAACAATACCAAATTTGGGTCCCCCTTTCAACATGAGGGGAAGGGTAGGATATTTTTTTCTTTTCCAATTCCAACTTCGAGATTTGCCAGTGACACTTTCATATCAGTTGCAATAGAATGACAAAACATATTTTTTTAGAGTAAATATTTTTTTTCTGTCTGTGAAAATTTAAAACTTAAAATCAGAGAACTGGTCAAATTGAGTGGGGCAAAAAAAAGACTGTATTTTGAGGGAAATCTTTAAAGAGGTTTGAATGCTTACATATCCACATTCACCCTGAGTTTTTTAATGATTTAAGGTATTCATATTTTTAAATAAGTTAGCAGTTCATCTTTTAAAGTTAATAAATCTATTATCCTTTAAACCTAATGCTTATATGAAACTCATAAGATTTTTTTAATGCAAGAAAATGATCATCAGGCAAGCTTTCACTACACACATAAGCGTTGCAAGTACAAAATATGTAAAAGGTTCAAATTATCACCACTTTTTAAGATATTTGATTGGTTTTACTGCAGCACCTTCTTTATGGTTCAGACTTTTGGTTCTCAATGAACTCACCCCAGAGGGAGTTCATTTTTAAAGCTGTTCTTTTATCTTAAATTCTTCGGGCCATAGTGAACTACTTTGTCTGGTAGAACAGTGATCGGGGTTTCAGCCAACCTAATTATTAAGAAAGAAAGAAAAAAAAAAACATTATATTAAAATACAAAACCAACAGTAACATTACCAATTTAAATTTCAAAGCAACCCCCTAGTTATACACTTACTGAATTTCCAAAAATTTCTTTCCCCCAATTTTTTTCACTTTAAATTTCCCGAAAACAATAAAAAACAATACCTCTGGCTCCCTGCTTTTCACATCTAGAACCGGAATAAAAAACTGAGAGTCCTTTTAAAGTTGTCTCCCAAAACGAATGGTGACTGCAACTTCCTTTTTTGGTTGCAAACTGACTTCTACAAGGATCCAGTTCACCATGCTGCATAATCAATTCATCATACCTGCAATAAAGGTTTGTTCACAAATATGTATTCTAGAAATTTCAATGTACAAAAAAAATGTTGATGTGCATTAAATGTTGATATACATAATACATCTGGCACTATATCAAGATTGCACTTGTTCAAGGATGGTGCATTCATTCTATAAACAATGGAAACAACAAAATTCTGTACTGCATGTTCTGCACAAAGTTTTCCTTGAGTTATTAAACTAAACAGGGGTTGATGTTCTGGAAAGACCAATTAATGGAAAGGCTAGTAGTGTTTTGAAACACATTCCTGTAATGATGATAACTGATTTTAATAATGATGGTAACAACAATTATAATAATAGTCCAGATGAATTAATACAAGCATTGTCAGATTCACAAACAAGATGTTTTAAAATATTCTGTCCCAAATGGGTATTAAATTGACAAACCATTTATTCAGGATACTGACAACAGGCATTTATATGAGCCAATGAAAAAATAATAATACACCAAATGAATACCCGCTCATTTACATGGCACAATATACCAAAACTAAAACTTTACATTATTTACATGCTAACCACAAATTATTTCATTTTTTTTTTATAGTTTTAATAGGGGGTTGTTACATAAAAGAAAACCCTGGTTTCAAAGTGTCTATACAAAATTATTCGAATTTTTTTGGGGCAAAAATATTGCAGTCTTCACACAAATTATCATTCAACTTTTAAAATCTAATACATTTTTTTTTTAAACTTTTCCCAAATACATTCACTACAAAAGGGATTTTTAAAAATAAATAATAATTTCCCCCTTACTTGATTATGGTCTTTGAATAAATAATGAAAACTAAATTTAAAATTTTTCAAATGACAATGCACAACTTTCATTTAAAACCCTGATGCCCAGGGAGAAAAAAATGCCTTTTTTTTAACCCCTATCCACCTGAGGTACCATGCCTACTGTGATTTAATTAATAAATAATAAAATTTCTGTTATAAAAAAAAAAACAGCCTATATATGTATATAACACACACATATATTATAATATATAATAATTATATATATAATATATTATAATTTTTAAAATATATTATATCTTTTCTATATCTTAAACTTTTCTATTCTATATCTATATCATCTATCTATCTCTATCTATCTATCATCTATCTATTATTATCTTCAGTATAGTATAATATTTTATGAAGTATATGTTAAATTTTATGTATATGTTAAAGTAATGTATATGTATAGTATATGTATTGTATATGTTATGTTTGTTATATAAAAAAAATTATATGTGTATATATAAAAAATTAAAAAATATATTTATAAAAATATAATATAATATTATATATTATATATAATAAATATACTGATATATAATATATTTTAAAATAAAAGATATATATATAATAATAATAAAATATATAATAAATAATTATAAATTAAATATTTATATATATATATATTATATATATATAATTATTATATTAGGGTTTTAATATTTATATATAATTTTTAAAATTTTATATATATTTTTTTATATTAAAGTATATATTTATAATGTATAATATTATAATATTATTTAATTTATATTATTATAATTTTTAAAATATATAAAATATATAATATATAAAATTTTAAAATATTACAATATTTAATATATATATAATTAATATAAAAAAATATATATATATATTATTATATTATATTTATATATATTTATATATTATATTTTTTATTAATTATTTATAAAATTATTATTTATTTTTATTTTTAGTATTTTTATATTATTATTCTTTTTTTTTTTTTATTTATATAATATTTACTATTTATATAATTTAATTATTGTTTTATGTATATTCTATATATATTTTTATATATTATAATTATTTAAAATTTTTTTATATTAATTATTTTTTTCTATTACACATAAAAATTTTTTATAAAACACATACATAAAAATATCTTACAAACATAACATTGCATTCCCAATACATTACATATACTATACATACATATACAAAATACAATAACTATACATAATGATAGAAAATTAGATAATAATAGATAAAGATGAAGATAGATAGAATAGATATAATAGATTGATATGTATAGATAAAAAATTTATATATTATATATTTTATATATATGTATAATATATATAAAATATATAATATTGTGTTTTTATAATAAAATGGGTTGTTTTATTATGAACATGATATTATTATTTTTTTTAAAATCACAGTAGGCTGTACCTCAGTGGCATGGGGTTAATAAAGGCTGTTTTTCTCCCATCCGGGCATCTTTGGGGTTTTAAAAATTGTGGCATTGTCTTTTTAAAACTTATTAGTTTTCTTTATTTATTCTAAAGACTAAAATCAGATGAGGGGGAAAATTATTTCTTATTTTTTAAAAATGCATTTGTAGCTGATGTATTGAAGCATTTTGAAAAAAAAAGTATTGATTTAAAAATTGAATGATAATTTTTGTGAAAAAACCAAAATTTTTTTCCCATATAAAATTTTGAATAATTGTATTTTACCTTTTTTAACCCCTGGTTTCTTCGTTTGTTAACATGACCTATTAAACATAAAAAAAAAATGAAAAATTAATTGGTGGTAGCATTTTAAAATGTGTAAAGTTTTTAGTTTGGTATATGTGCCATGTAAATGAGCGGGGATTTTTGGTATTATTTTTTTTTTCATTTGGCTCATATGAACCTGTTTTCAGTACCCGCAAAATGGTCTTTCATTTATACCCCTTTTGGGGCAGGAATTTTGAAAAATCTTGTGTTGTGAAAAAGACAAAGTTTATTTAAATTCCTCTGGGCTATTATTATAATTGTTGTTACCATCATTATTAAATCAGTTATCATCATTACAGGAATGTGTTTCAAAACACTACTAGCCTTTCCATTAAAATTTGGGCTTTCCAGAACATCAAAACCCCCGTTTTTGTTTAATAACTCAAGGAAAAATTTGTGCAGAACAGCAGTACAGAATTTTGTTGTTTCCATTGTTTTATAGAATGAATGCACCATCCTTGACAGTGCAATCTTGATATGTGCCAATGTATTATGTATATCAACATTTAATGCAACATCAACATTTTTTTTGTACATTGAAATTTCTAGAATACATATTTGTGAACAAACCTTTATTGGGAGGTATGTGAATTGATTATGTCAGCATGGTGAACTGGATCCACTTGTAGAAGTCAGCTTGCAACCAGAGAAGGAAGTTGCAGTCACCATTCGCTTTGGGGAGACAACATTTCAAAGGGCTCTCAGTGTTTATTCCAGAGTTTCTAGATGTGAAGAAAACACTGGAGCCAGAGGTATTGTTGTTTTATTGATTTCAGGAATATAAGTGACAAAATTAGGGAAAGTAATTTTTGGGAAAATTTCAGTAAGTGTATAACTAAAGGGGGTGCATTTGAGAAATTTAAATTGGTAATTGTTACTGTTGGATTTGTAGTTTATATATAATGTTTTTTTTCTTTTCTTTCTTTCTTTAATAATTAGGTTGGGCCCGCCACCCAGCTAGATCGACTGTTCTACCATGACAAAGTAGTTCACTATGGCCCAGAAAACTTAAGAAAAAAACCAAACAGCTTTACACAATGAACATCCACTCGGGGATGAGTTCATTGGGAAAACCAAAGTCTGCAAGCCATAAAGAATGGGGCCTGCATGTAACCAACTCAAACATTGCTTTCAAAAGGGGTGATAATTTGTAACCTTTTATGACTTTGTACTTGCAACTGCTTATATTTTTCTGTAGTGAAGCTTGCCTGATTATCATATTTCTTGCATTAACAAATAATTATGAGATTCATATAAGCTATTAGGTTTGAAAGGGTGAGATGTACTTATTAACATTTTAAATGATGAACTGCTAACTTATGTTAAAAATATGAAGATACCTTAATAATCATTATAAAACTCAGGTTGTGAATGTGGATATGTAAGCCCGTCAAACCTTTAAAGTACTTACCCTCAAAATAAGTCTTGCTTTGCACCGCTCAATTTAGACCAGTTCTCTGATTTTTAAATTTTGACATTCACATGACAGAAAAAAATATTACTCTAAAGAAAATAGTTTTTGTCATTCTCATTGCAACTGATAATGAAGTGTCAGCTGGCAAATCCAATGTTGGGGAGATTTTGTAAAGAAAAAATATCCTACCCCTTTCTCCACCTCATGTTGTACAGGGACCCAAATTATGAGTATTGTTAGAAAAGTAGATTTATAGAAAATGTAGCATACAAATACTACACTCTCAATGACTTTCTTGAAAAGGGGTCATCCCCCAAAGAAGAAAAAAAACAAAAAAAATTAGGGTAGCCTCAGGAAAGTAATTTTAGACAAACCAGTTTTCCCTTTTGGTTTTTAAATTTCATACAAATCTGTTTTTTTAATAAATAAAAAAGAGGCAAGATTTACTCTTTTCTCTTAAAATTTAGTGACAAGTGGTTTTGAAGGGGTAATTTAATTGTGCAACCTATGTGACACCTAAAAGTAAAAAAGGCAGACCTCCTAACTTAGTGAGTACCTAAGACCCAAATGGTCTTAACATCTTTAAACAGTGGTTATGGCTCTGTTTAACTTTAAAGAGGTTATCTGTTTTATTGATGCGGACTAGCGAAGTTCCCCTAGGGGAATTTTTTCTGTTTGGACTAGCGCAATGGCTTGTTGTTTGTGTTGGTTAGAGTTGGCATACCTATATATTAATGCGAGTAGTCACAAAATTACCTATTTTTAAATGTATTGTTTGAAAAGATATTGAGCTAACTGCAATATTATTAAAATGTTCAAGTCCTTTGACAGCATAGTGTGGGTGTGATGTGCAGTCCAGTAGAGAAAATGTAATCACATTTAACCATTTTATTTTTATTAGGGTATACTGTTTGATATGTTGTTGGAATAGCTTTTGGTATCATTTCCATCATATGTACAAACCCACGTAATATTGCTGGTGTGTATCCAGGAATGAAATCTTGAGAAATTGTAAAGGTTTTTGCCTAGAATTTATATGATGTTATTTATCGCACAGCAATGGTTTTTTTTGTAAAATGCATAGCAAGGGGACCCGTTTTCCCAGTGTGCAAAGATTATATATCTTTTGACGGGATTTTAAAACCCCCCTTTTTATTATTAATTTATGGAAAAACAGCACTTCATATATAGTATATATATAATTATATGATAAAGTTTAGAGATAATATATAGTGTAATGTTAATGCACTTTCCCAACAAAATTATCAAGCTTTTTATAGCTTCAATTGCATTGCTAAAAAAATCTGACAATTGGATTTAAAATTGAAATCTACTCTCACATTTCCCCAAAAAAATTAAGACACCCAAGATAGTCGCAAGTCAACTAAAGTTTCCAGTCGGCTCTTTTTAAAATTTCATTTTTACTTTCAGTTTTTAATTAACAAGTGAATTTTTAGCTGAAAAATTCTCAGTTCATGTTCTTTCTTTATAATGCCCATTGGTTTTCGTTTTATTATCCCAATAGATATAATATACGTAGAAGACCATGTAGGGTCCATGTATTCTCTAAAGGAATTTTTGTGATAGATTTCCATTTTTTTAAATCAACATGATTCTTCTTACAGGTAAGCTGCCGTAAATTTATTCCGAAAGGCATTTATAGATAAATAAGAATCTTTGTTTTAGTAACAGTATTTGGGCATATTTGCTGTAGAATATTGTTTGGTTTCTTTTAAATTTTAACAGATTGGGTTGTTTTAGTCTGTTGAGTGCCAATGGTGTTTGTGATGAAAAAAAAAAAATATGGTAAAATTCGTGATATTGCATGTATGTTAAATATTTTTGGTTTTAACTTTTTTTTTCTCCTTATTGTATATGATTTTTATTTTGATCCTTTACTGTCCCTTTGTTTTAAATGTACCAATATATCCTTGGGGCGGGTATTTTTTTTGCTTCTCTTCGTTTTATTAACATTATTATCTACTTTTTTTAACTAAAATCCACCTGACTCTTTTAAAGATTTTTATTTTACATAGTGATAAAACATGAAGCCACCCATGGAAATGCGTGCTGCCTCCCAAAAGGAAACACAGAGAGGACGCGCTTAACAAAATCTGAAAAGAAAGCACCATTTCCAATTAATGATGCAATAATTTTCCCTGTTCTATTTGAAACTTTTTGAAATAAATAATAATTCATAAAATTTATGGTTTTTTTAAACCCCCCTTTTTAAGAATGAAAGGTTAATGGGGAAAGCTTACAAAGGGAAAAATTTAAGTGCTAAGAATCAAAAAGGGCATTAGCCTTGAAAAGTATGTGGCAAAAAAATTAAGAGGGGTGAGTTGAAAGATTAATATGCACTGATAAAAGGGTAGAGCAATTTAGGATATATTACTGAAGGGGTTGAAAAGGGGAAGGTTTAAAAAAGTATAAAAAGTTAAGTGGGATTCAAAAAGGGTGGTAAGATCAATGGGGATTGTTCATCTGAGGAAGGAAAAAAATTTTAAATTTTTCAAAAGGGAAAAAGGGGGCCAAGCAATTTAAACCCAAGGGGATTTTTAGGAGAAATGTCAGGGGGCAGGGTCCCGGGAAGAGTATTGTCCCCAAAAAAGTCAAGTTTAAACTTGAGGAAAAAGAGGGGGTAAAGGGGGGAAGGAAGGGGGGTTCAATGAAGCTGAAACAAGGGGGGATAGGGTGTATTGGGGGGGAAAGGGGGAGAATGGATGTCGGGAGAGAAGGAAAATGACTGGAGGCGTGGGGGATTGGGGAAAAGACTGGTGAATGTAGAGGGGAAAGGGGGAAAAAAACTGGAGATGGGGAAAACATGTTATTTTGGGTCTGCTTTGTAGTTTCGGGCGTCTTCAAGATTTTTTTTTAAAAGGGGTTTGGGTTTTTTTGGGGGTCTAGAAACAATGTGGGGTAAAAAAGGAGAGACGTTTTAGAGGGAAGGAAAGGTATCTGAAAATGGGGTAGAAAATTTTGACCATCTGATGCAATGATATGGAGGAGGGGGGTTTCCGGGGAATAAGCCGGAGTGTCTGTTTTTTAGAATAGCAAAATCTGACAGAGAGGGAGATGAGCGGAACGAAGAGTAGGAGGAAACTACTGGGGGGACAGGGAAACATCTTGTGAAGAAGGGAAGGGCTTGCTTCCTCTGGTTTCATTAAATAGCCTGTTTGAATCGAGGACTGCAAACCTCGGCTCGAACTTATAGGTAGGGTAGCCTCTTTAAAAAAAAATTTGGGCCCGTCCCCACAAATGGCACACGTGCGTGTTTTGTGCACAGCATTTTGAACATCATGGCCAGGTTAGACACAGGCAGCAGACTGTGGAGCAACAGTGCTTAACAGGATGGCCAATACTTCAACATTTCTGTTATTAATGGGGCAGGGTCTGTAGGGTCGGACAAGGTAAGACGGTCCGCCAATAAAACTTCAGGGGGTCTGTCTAGGGAAGGTAATCTTGGCAATTTTGGGGAAAAGACTTACGGTTACCTCTGGGATAGTGGTTTAGCACTGTACTGCCACTGCATCATAGTCAACGAGGTGGACATGCAGGTCGATTTCACAGTCAGCCTGGGAGATGGAACGGGGAGTGGAGCTGCACAAGAATATGTTTTGTTTAGTGAGGTTAAACATGTAGATAATGCGCGAGTTTAGGATTCGGATGTAAGTGAGATACGGAACGACTATGGAAAGAAACTTTTCCCCAATGTTTTGGAGACATTGTTGGAAAAGGAGGGTACTGTCAGGTAAGTGCTATGGGGAATCAAAAAAATCGATCCCAAAAAAGAGTACTCAAAAAGTAGAAGTAGATAAGAAGATGTTTTAGTGAGGTAGTAAATCCGGGAATTGAATAATAAAAGTAGTTAATAAGGGGGAAGGGGGTTGATGGAATAGAGAATATTAGGAGGGAGGAATGAAGGTTTTCTGGAGGATGATACTTGGGAAAGGTTGAGCAGTATCGATGAGGGGGTAGTAATAGCGGGGTTTACAGACGCGATCAAAGGAAACCGGGAAAGTTATAGTCTGTAGGGCTTGTTGTTAAAGGCAAGCCCCCAGTGCACCATATAAGGGTAAAGTAACCCATTATTGGCCATGGTTCAATCCTCAGGGTCCCCCTGGAGATACGGGCTAGATAACTGAACGGGGAATATCGTGCCCATGACTCCCTTTAAGCCGTTCAGGACTGACCCAAAGCCAGCTTTGTCCTTTAAACACACTGTCACGTCTTAGGATGTGGACAGAAGAAAGGGGGAGGAAAAGAAGGGAAAGGAAAGGGGAGAAGAACGACAACACGGGCATGAAATTGGATGGGTAAAGAATGAAAGCAAAACTTCTTTTTTATATGTATACACATTGCTACATACAAGATTTGTTCGCACCGTGTAATCCGGATTTGAACGCTATGAGAAACAAAGGAAAAAAACGGAGAAGCTGCGCACGTGGCAACCACGGCCGGAGCTTTGTATACGTATTGTGAATGTAGTTGGTTCGTAGTACAGGCGGAAGGGCTGGGTGGGATGTCCTAGCCAGGCTGAAGGAAGGGTGAGTGCAGCCGAAACAGAAGAAATGGGAAGAGCAAAAAAAAAAGTGAAGAACATGGGCACCAGGAAAGTCCTTGCTTATGTACCAGCTTGAGCAGTGCTAGAGTCGTGCTGAAGCTTCCGCCATAGCAGTGAGCTAGTAATTAGAGCGGATGATCCAGCAGACGTTCCAGGGACAAGAGTGAGCATACCCAGAGAATTGGAGCTGACGGATAGCGTGCGATTTGAGTGTTGTGACACGGACGCTAGACGCGAGATGTGTTGCCATAAGTGTGATAGTGTGGCTACATTAAGGCCTCGAGAGCTTATAAGTGCGACATTTCCATGAGGTGTAATAGTGATCAATATAAGTACAGTGATGGAGTGAAAACAGACGAATGTGTGACTACATTGTCGCGGGCGCAGCTACCGTGTTTTGTGGTGCGAGACGGTCGTGTCTCATGGGGCAAGTAGTGGATGTATATCATTGTCTGTGTACCGAAACCATATATAGTAGGGGTTTTTTTTATTTATTGAAATTATCTGCCGCGCCAACGCTAAGGTTATTAGCGGCGTATTCAAAATATAGCGATAGGCTAAGGCTTGGGGGCGAAGACCCCCGGGTAAAGGGAAATCTTTTGATACGGCAATGCTTGTGGATTCCCGAATGATTAAAACAAACAAATGGCTAGACATCGAAGGTGATAAAGTGTTGTGGAGAAAAGGGTAAAAATGAGTTAACAATTAGGGTAAGTAATAGAAAAGGAGAAGAAGAGAAAAGGGAAAGGGAAGAAAAAACGGGCAAAAATTGTTGAGGCGAGGCTGAGGTGCAAGGCAAGGGAGATCCCCTACAGGCCAGGTCCCCTCTCCTAGCCCCGTGCGAAAAAATGCAAATGCAAACCTCTCTTCAGTTTTTTGTTTGTTGATCTGCCATGACAGGGGTAACCTAGGGCATTCTGTGCAGATGACTTCGGTCCTCTGTTGTTTTTTTTCAGAGTGCCGGGGTTCATAGCCTTGGCATTGAGTCCAGCGGGCCCGGGGGGGAGGATTCTTTTCCTCTCTGTGAAGCGCAGGAAAGGAGGGGGCCCCGTCACCGTCATTTCCCCCTAATAATTTTCGGTTTATGTATTATCAGGGGATTGGGGGGCATAACCCTCCCAAACTTGGGCTAATCGTCCAAGCTCTTACTCGTCCCTAGTGGCTGGGAACCCTTTTATGTGATTCTTCTCCCTGTGCAAAATCCTCTGTGCCAGTGTTGAGGATGGATCAAAAAGGTAATATTGTCATGGGTAGCGCGCTGAAGACCGTCGAGGGTCCCTTGGAGTCTGTGGTATGACCACGTGTCCTTCCCCCCGGGACGCGTGGTCGGCTCCCTGAAGACTGCCTCGCCTGTCGCAGGGGGCTTGTTTTTACCCTCATGGATTTTGTGCATCCTTTGCTGCGAAGCCGGCGCCTGCAGTGGGGTAAAAGGGATCGACCCCATCCTGAATATGTTCGCTGCCCGGGGGGTGATGGTTGCAATGACCCTCGGGGTTTTCTCCCTTTTGGGCTAGGCGTACAATATTCTTTTTTTTTGCTTGTAGTTCATGCCCAGAACTCTATCGAGGTTTGTCCCACGGCAGCTTCGACAAAGTCAGGTAGGGGAGTCCACCCTTGGCCCCAAAGCGGTTTTTTAGTTATGGGTATTAACCTCGGCTTGTGAGACTGCCGGGAGTTTTTTTGCAAACGTCGTTATCTTGTTCTAGGCGTCTCTTTTTTATGTCTTGGGTTTGTGTTTCCTGGACCTGGATGCCTTTGTAAAAATTTTGGGCCATTAATAATTCGTGACCCAAAGGGGGGCTTCCTCCACTAGGAGGTTGAGGACTTCGTCCCCCTTGGGGGCACCCAGAATGACCCTGGGGGCTTCTTTTTGGACGTCTCCATTTGTCTTTTTTTTTTCTCTTAATCCCCAAATCAGAGCGAGGAGGCATATTACAAGGGGCCGCCGCAGTCATAGAAGATCTTAGTCTCTGGTCTGGCCCCAGCGTTTTCCCACTCTTTGCTCTCTTGCGACGTTTTGCCTTTGTTCGTAAGCAGTGCTGGACCTCCTTGTGGAAGGGAAAGGGGGCCGGTTTTCCCTTACCCCAAGGTGAGGTAGCCTGACCCACCCAAGTCCACCCCTGGATTTTCAGATTTGTCCTTAACTCTCTCCCTCAGAGCCGGGGGTTTTGGGTTTTGGTTTTGCGGGAATCTTTAGCCCTGCCCTGCAACCTCTGGATACCAGGCCCAGCAACGCTGGGTTTTGTTTGCAATTTTGGGCCATGGAGATGATAGAAAGTTTCGTCTGCTAAGTCTTCCCCCCCATGGGAGGTTTTTATGTTGAGGATACAGGCCCTTAATGTTTAAAAAAGGGCGGCGAGAACCCCACCCTGGGGCGTTCCTTTCTCTGGGCATTGTGTGATGGGTTCCCTTTGGGGAATTTTACTCGGCTGTTTTTCGTAAAGTATCCCCTATAAAAACCCAAAGAGCTTACTCTATTCCTTTTTGGATCAGGCTCTCCGAATGGCAAGGGACTTTCCAAACCCAAAAACCTTTTCCAGGTCAAGGAATACTGCCACAAGTGCCGTTTTATTGAGCTCAAATTTTGGCTATGCTGTGCGCTGGCTATGCCCCCCGGTGAACCCCCTGGAGGTGTTCATTGGGGGCCCATTTTCACGGGGCTGGTTCAGTACCATCCCCTAGGCGTCTTGGCCGACGGGTTTAGAGAGAGATGGGGCGGTACTTCCCCGGCAACAATGACCTCGGGATTTTTTTCTGGGGGGGGGGGGAGTTTTTCTTGTTTTTATGAAAGAAAATGACATTTTTTTTTTATTTTTTATCCCTGAAACGAAATTAACGGCGTATTAAATTCATATGCGTTTTTTATCATTAAAGTATAAAAAAACCAAGTTTTTTTTTTCTATTTTCCCCTTTGTCCCCCAAAGTTCTAAATTCTACGATTATATAGATTTTTTTTGTTATATGTCTCAATATCCATTATCTGTATCTTTTTCTTATAAGATAAAAGAAATGGGGCTGACTGAAAAACCTAAAGCATGTTAGAAAAAAACACAAAGTTGTATACAAAAATTTTTTTGCGTGTGTACAGGATTTTTCCTTTTCGGCGGCAGAGAATCACCATCTTGTGTTTTTTATTTTCTTTAAAAACCCTATCATTTTTATCTATGTTTATAAAATTCTGTAACTAATTAAATTGTTTTTTTTGACCTTTACAATTTTACAAAATTTATTCAATTGCTTCACAATACAAAAGTGATCAAACTGGCCTAAAAACACCATCCCTTTGGGGAATGCCACACACCGCATATTCCCAAGAGAGGAAATTGTTATTTCGAATGATATTTCTTTATAACAAGTCTTACATTACAAGAAAATCGCGTTAAAAAAAACAATACACTTACAAAAAAGAAAAAAAAAAAAATATCACTTTGGAAATTTAACTTGGTTTCTTTTCTGACAAAATTTTAAGGAAACTTACTATGTTCCAAAATAAAACAAACTAAAAGAATTATTTTTCATTCTTTTAAAACCTTTTATGCTTTAAAAAATAAAACGTAAAGAAAAATGAAGTCTTACATCCTGAAAAAGGGAAAAGGGGAAAACATAAGGCTAGGTTAGTAGAGAAGACCCCAATAATAACAGTACTAACTATAAAAAATAAAATTTGTATTTACAAAACCAAGGGCCCATAAAAATACAACCAGTATAAAAAAACATTTTTTTCTTGGGCGTGAGCCCTCCTGTCCCGGTACAAAATATTTGGTATAAAAAAAGAAAAAAAAACTTTGAGCGATATATAAAAAATACTATTTTTGCCTTGGGGTGCAAGCAGGCAAGACCCCAACAGGTCAACTGCTGTTGAAATTGAACATTGGGTTCCATAACAAAATTTCTAAAAAAATTATCTACATACTTTTATCGCTTGCGGTTCCTTACAAGAGAGCAATTTGTCAACTATGCTTAATTTTTTTATTCTATCACGTTAAAATCATTATGTATGGATTTCTGAAAACAATATTTTTCCTCGTTTTATTTTTTTTTTTCCATAATTTCACATTGGGCGACCTTTGCAATATAATTTTCTGACCTAAAATTTTTTATCGAAGGCCTCAATTCTTTTCCCCCCTGAACGTCTTCATAAAAATTTATGGCCTCTTTTGGGATGTCAAATTCTGTATTCAAAGCTCAAATTTTCCCTTCGAATAATTACTTTTATTAACCAGATATTTGCTTTTAAGTAAAGAAGATCTTCTTTGTCATTCCACGACAAAGTCATTTCAAAAAAATTCTAAGGAAAAGGGGGACAAAAATCCTTATAAAAAACCCGTAATAATACCAACTAATCGACTTTTTTTTTTTCCGATAAAAGATTTTTGACTTTAATGCTTCATCAAATGTTTTCTTTTTTTGGCTTTTGGGCTTATTTTCAGAGCAGCGTTTTAAGTTGGAAAATATTAACAATACTAGACTATGGGACCAACATGTTGCCTCCCCGTCCCCGTATGCTTCAACCCCTTTGGTCAGACTTTTCTCATCCTGATAAAATACAGGGAAATAAATGTGACAGAAACAATCATCTGCAAGAAAACACAAAACTTCTAACCAATACATCGATGAAGGAAAACTCCCATGAATTTCACCCGGAATTTTACCCGTGGGTCTACACAGTACAACTTTTATGATCCCCTTTTTAAGTCGTCGTCCAGGGTCTAGTAGTTTTTTTAAAGGGCCCCTCTGGGGGGGGGGGGAAACCCCTTTTAA
>NC_051424.1:18750267-18752767 GCF_015228065.2 Penaeus monodon
AACTGTCAGAACATGCGAGTCCCGAGTCCCACGGCTAAATAACCAAAAAACTCACGCCGACCTGACCTGACCGAAAGGCCTCGCGTGTCACGGCAAAACGGAAGTCGTTTAACAGACCATTTGCTCTCCGCTGATAATGATTATCTTACCTGTCGTGAAAATAAGCCACGTGACCCGCCCATACACACACACGCACACATTCTCCTCCCCCCTTCGCCCTCCCTCCCTCTCCCCCCCTCCTTCGCCCACGCGGGGTTCGAAGTCAAACCGCGGGTCAGTACGGTGGAGGGCGAGCGCGTGTTCGCATGTGTCTTCTCTCTCTCTCCTGCCGTTGCTCGTGGCGCCCGTGCATCAGCGACGTTGCCTAGCTACAGTGTTGCAGCATTGCAATCTAGAGTGAGAAGTTTGGTGTTTGTGTGTCTTCATAATCGGAGAACTGTTATTCGTGTTTTGAAACGGAGGGGAGGCGAGGAAAAGTGTTGACTTGTTGGGGGAACTCTGTTTATGTTGTCGATGTGCGCAGAATAAGGAATAAAGAAACAAACAGAAAGACGAGAGAAATTGCGGAGGAAGCCCCTGACAACACCAGCGCACGCTAGCAACTGCTGTCAGTCGCCAACGGATTAACGGAAGAAAGAGCAGTATAGGAGGATTGCCAACGGACGAGCAGCCCTCTGTTGTCATACCGCCCGAGACCACCTCACCACCCACCTAACGGCACTCGAGGTAAGGGGCTGTGGCACCGCCGTATTTGGCACTACCTGACATCCTGCCCAGAGACAAGCGCGGGACGGCTCTGTGGCTGGGCGCGCGGCCGACCAGGCATCCCGTTGGGGACCAAAACAATACAAAAACAACACTGGTTCTCGCCCATACCTGCAAGGGGGGAAGAGGGGGAGAAGGGAGAGGGCGGCAGGTGATGGGCCAAAAAGATTAAAATAATGGCGATGTGGAAACTCAACCGCACACTGAACAAGCAAATCTAAAAGAAAAAAACCTTTTTTTTTTGTTTGTTTCCTAACGCGAATTTCTCACCGTCTGGCAGAAAGTTCCTTTTACAAAGCACACGCTGTCATGCGAACAACGTTTCTCTTGCAGACATTACATCAACTTTTGTAATCGAGTAATGCTCATAGTTGCCGGTTCACCATATGTCAAGGTAATAAATTTCCCTTCTCGTGTTGCCTCGCTGTGTACATTGTTTAAAAGGAAAACAATCAGTGTGCGTTACATCATCGAAACATTGACCTATTTAGCGCGGCGGTGCCTGGCTGGTGGGGCAGTAGCAAGTGGCACCCGGAAAACGCGTCAGGCGACCTTCGGCATCTGTTAAGGTAAAGTGGCACCTTCACTAAACCCCGATAGAGCGACTCTTGCCACAATACCGCCATAAGCTACCACTTAACACTACCAAAACCCACACTAACCACCAAGTTAGACTTAGAACTCGCTTTCTAACAATAACTAAGCCACCTCAGAAGAAAGCGAATTCCACTCTCACCCAACACAGAGGGCGCCAAAAATGTAAACAAATACAGCCGCGTGCGTTGTGTGTGGGGAGCCGAGGGGGAAATGGAGGCAGGCGGACCTCCTGGTGAAAAGTAATCTTAATTTAAGAGTCGCCCTCAGCCTTCCCTGCTCCCGCTGTAATTACGAGACGGAGAAAACACAGCTGTCTTTCCCCCGAACCGCCGAGAAGATGCCAGGGTCGAGTGAGAGGGAAGAAAGGCCCCTCCACATCAAACAAAGACAAACTGACTGGATCAATGACCTTTAGAAACAGTCTTTTACTAAGTGAACAGTCTAATCTTGTAAGTAACAGAGCCTACAATAATGATTTCCAAGAAAAAGGGACTGCACAAAACCCAAACCCAAGACTACGCAATAGCAAGGCAAACAAAGACAGCTTAAATTCTCTTCCTATCATCCTTCACTTTTGATCACTGACGAGTGAGTGTTCCTTGATACGTAAATGGGCATCAGAAGTTTAATAGATTCACATTAGTATTCCTGACAGCTTATCATGAAATTGAATAAGCAATAAAAACACAAACCTGTAAATAGCTTTACAGCACAGGTCAAACGTCCAACTTCATCTAGGCCTATGTTAACAGGAGATTGTATTTACATAACGAGTGTGTATGGGAATATACAAAATTAGAACATAATAATGAACATTTTTATCAATAACATTAATACCGAGTTCTGAAGTTTGTTTTAAATGACGCCACGTTGACTCAAAGCTTTTATCATTGTTCATCTTCTGTGCTAAAAATAACATTACCTCGAGAAACTTCATAACTGACATTTAGAAAAATAGGCAAATCTAGTATAGTATCCCTTATATTCATAATACAACACCGTTTTCTCTAAAGTTCCCCCTTCAGGCCATTGACATCGGGGTTTCAATGCAACAACACACGACCGATAAACAACAAATAACAAGCCCGAAGCAACAGTTTCCACGGTTGATATCTAATGGTGTGAAAGATGAAAGGTC
>NC_051424.1:18757767-18760267 GCF_015228065.2 Penaeus monodon
AAGAGGAACTCGTGAAGAGTTCGAAACGTTACGATTTAGTTTCTTTTTCTACTGTGGCTGTTTCCCTTTTCATCTTTGTGTACACGTTACTGTGTTTGTGTTTACATGCACTTTATGTATATATATATATATATATATATATATATATTTATATATATATAATATATATAATATATATATAAAATAATATTAATATTTATATAAATATATATATATATAAAATTTTATATTATAAAATATATATATATAATTTTATATATAATATATATATTATATATATATATATACCTATATATATAATTATATATACTATAAATTATATATATATATCTAATATATATATATATTTATACTATTTTCTATATATCATATATATATAAATATATTAAAATATTATATATATTATATATATCAAATCATAATATATAATATATATATATACTATATATAATAAAATTATATATACATATATAATTATATCTATATACTCTATATATATATCTAATAATATATATCTATATCTAACTATATAATATATCTATATTATCTAAAATATATATATTATAAAATATATATTATTATATATAATATATATTTATATATATCTATATATATTATATATATATTATAACATAATATTATATATATTATATATATTACTATATTATTATAATTATATATATTTATATATATTATATACTGTATATAATATCTTTACTTATCATATATCTTATATATTCTATATCTATAATTATATATATTAATCTTTCTTATCTTTATACTATCTATATATCTTCATACTTTATATATATATATCTATATATCTATCTATATATATATATATATATATATTATATATTTCTTTCTGGTGGGCAGGGCTTTGGTTCTTGATATGCTTCCGTTATGCAGGAAATTGGGTCCGCTGTTATCCTCTCCCTCGCCCGTGAACTCGAAGATAACGGACCTTTTGTTCAGAAAGCAAAGGTTCCCCCGAGTTAGTGATGAGAGAGAGAAAAAAATATATATATATCGAAAAAAATATAAATTAATTGTATTCCCTGGTATCGTTATCACCCGCTATCCATGCCACTTCCAACATCTCATCAATGTATTTTTTTCCGGCAAGTAATTCTTTTGCAAAACCCGTTAGAAATAACCGGCCCCAATGACTTCGAAGAATGGGCGAACAAATAAAAAAAGAGGGAAAATATGAATGGACAACAATGACTAAATCTGTCTTATCCCGTTTCTAGTTCTGTGTAAGAAATGGGGTGGAGGAGGAGAAAGGGGGAAAGGGGGAAAGGAGGAGGAGGAGAAAGGGGGAAAGGAGGAAGAGGAGGAATATGAAGAAGAAAAAGAAGAGGAAGTAGAAGAAGAAGAAAAAGAACTAGAAGAAGAGGAAGAGGATTAGGCGGAGGAGAAGAAGGAAAAGAAGAAGAAAAGGAGAAAAGGAGGAGAAGAAGAGCAAACGGACGAGGAGGCAAAGGAGGAGGCCGAGAGAATGGGAGAACAGGCGCGATGTACAGGAGGAAGTCGAAATTAAATAAAGAAAATAAAGAAAAGGAAGAAGGGGAAAGAAAATGAAGACAAGCATAGAGAGAGAGAGAGAGAGAGAGAGAGAGAGAGAGAGAGAGAGAGAAGAGAGAGAGAGAGAGAGAGAGAGAGAGAGAGGGGAGAGAGAGAGAGAGGGGGGAGAGAGAGAGAGAGAGAGAGAGAGAGAGATTTTGGGAAGAGAGTAGAAAGAAGAGAGATAAGAAGGAGAGAGAAGACGAGAGAGAAGAAAGGAAGAGAGAGAGAAGAGAGAAAGAAAAGAAAGAAAAGGAGAGGAGACAGAGAGAGAGAAGGGGTAAGAGAGAACGAGAGAGAGCAGAGAGAGCAGAGACAAAGACGCAGCGAAGAGACAGACAGAGCAGAGCAAGAGTTTTCACTGTACGCAAGTCATTAGCCAAACAGACTACAGCAATGACCAAGACAGAGCAGAGACAAAGAACAGGCAGAGACAAAGACGAAGAGCAGAACCAACAGACACAGAGCAAGAGACCAACAGACACAGAGCAAGAGACCAACAGACAGAGCAAGAGACCAACAGACACAGAGCAAGAGACCAACAGACACAGAGCAAGAGACCAACAGACAGAGCAAGAGACCAACAGACACAGAGCAAGAGACCAACAGACACAGAGCAAGAGACCAACAGACGCAGAGCAAGAGACCAACAGACGCAGAGCAAGAGGTCAACAGACAGAGCAAGAGGTCAACAGACAGAGCAAGAGGTCAACAGACAGAGCAAGAGACCAACAGACACAGAGCAAGAGACCAACAGACAGAGCAAGAGACCAACAGACAGAGCAAGAGACCAACAGACAGAGCAAGAGACCAACAGACAGAGCAAGAGACCAACAGACACAGAGCAAGAGACCAACAGACACAGAGCAAGAGACCAACAGACAGAGCAAGAGACCAACAGACACAGAGCAAGAGACCAACAGACAGAGCAAGA
>NC_051424.1:18767767-18772767 GCF_015228065.2 Penaeus monodon
ACCTAAGAATCCACTGAATCGATTGACACCAGACGTTCCGGAAGTGAAAGCAGATTTCTGGATGAAATAAACCGAAATAAAGTGTGTTGCGTTTTTTGGAGGGGGGATCGAGCAAAGGCTTTATTATGGTTACACAGTGTAAATGGTATCAACGGTTTTCTTTAATTCAGGGAGTGTGTAGGTGAGTGCACAATATCTAGGTTTGAAGATAGTGTTGTTGTCGATTATTTCGTGTGGCGGTACGAATTTTGGGACGATGATTGCAACAAAGGATTTTTCATGGCAACGTAATCGTGTCTGATAAATCATTATCAGTGAGGCTTCGCGCTTCTAAATTGAGTCGCGCTTTCAGTTGTGTTATTTATGAATAAACAGTGTGTTTTTTACACGTAGTGTTGTTAATGGAAGACAATTAGTGTAATGAAATTAATTTATTAATGAGTAAAAGATTTGGGATAGTCATTCCTTTGTAATTGATACGAGTTCAGGTGGAAATTGATATACCTCTTGTGTTATCAGTGAAGTGGGTAATTCAGACAGTGCTTGTGTATAGTTGTTGTTATCTTAACAAGGAGTCTTCTGTTAACTTTTTTCTAAACTATATTTAAGAAATATTGTTAAGCAGTAAGTCATTCAGTTATCATTATTGAATGACAAGACAATTTAGGGTTACTAGTGAGCTTGGCAAAGGACAGGAAGTCATGCAAAGATTTGGTTTAGTATGTAGCTCATCCTGTTACACTTACTCAATATTCTGTTTTTAATACTGTAATGAAGGCAAGGTCTTGAATAACAAAAGTGCCAGAACTGAAATTATGATAAATACAAAGACTAAATACTGGTGATGTGAGTAATATCCAATTAATAGTACTCAATTTTGTATTTTGTTTTAAAGAGAGAATCATCAGCAAAGTGGACTTGAGTTCTCAGTATATATGTACACATATTGTTATACTTACCACTCATCTTTATTACAAAGATATTTCATCCTAAAGACTTCAGATACTCCATAAATGCATTTTGAGTACAGCTTGATAAAGGAACTCTTTAATCCAGAACTTTTTTACATCCAAGAATAATAATTGATATATATGAAAGATGGAATGACATAATCATGAAATGAGTAATTTCTTCAAAACATTATTATATAATATGATACATATTTGTTAGAAAGCTATAACCACTACCATTGTTGCTGTTGAAAATGTGGCTTAAAGTTATGATGAATTAACTTTGAAACTGTATATAAAATTATCAAAAGGGAAATTTGTTAAAAATTACAAAATCACTACTGGTAGTGGAATAAAGAGTTCCATTTGTGTGTGCTTGTATATCTGTCAGTGTGTTTGTGGTTGCAGAATAAAATTTCTCTTGTGTTACACAGCACCCATGTGTAAATCATAATTTTTGTTTTCAATACTTGTCATATGCCTCATTACTAATTGAAGTTTACCACCAAACATGAGAATATTCACAGCACTTGTTAGTAAACACCTCATTATTTTTGCATGCTCTGTGGGAAGCCATGTCTGCATAGTAAACAGTTCTAAGCTAATCCTTTTTAATGTTAGAATTATTAAACTCTAGTATAACAAGTGAAAGGGAATGAATTGCACAGGGAACATAGGAGAAAAAAACATTTTTTTAACCCAGTGCCACTTGGAAACTTGTAATGTCCACTGTAAGGTTAATTGTAGGCCATGTGATCTCACCAGATTTACAATTCCCTTGTTTTTAGGGTATTTTTTTCTAATGCAATTACTACTGGTGCTGTTGATAAAATAAAAATCCTCCTTTCTATTTAAGTCTTCAATAGCACACATTCCAGGACCATTTCCCTCTAGCTGGCAATATAGATTCCTTACAGTAAACTTTCAGTTTTTTTTTTTTTTTTTTTTTTTTTTTTTTTTTTTTTTTTTTTTTTTTTTTTTTTTTTTTTTTTTTTTTTTTACATTAGAGACATAAATGTCTAGGTCTAGTATTTCTATCTCTCTGTCTATCTACATATTTATGTGTAAGCTCCCAGTCTGTAAAGCTGCATGAAAAAACAATGAAGTGTAAAGAAAGTGAAAGCTTAGCATGACAAACTTGATCTATTTTCATGTACTAGAGTCTGCTGTGTCATATGCTTTGGGGATATTTGTATTTTTTTCCATTTTTCTTTTTGCTCCCTGTATTTGTTATGTATTTCCCACATCTTTTATCTTTACTTATTATTATTTATGTTGCTTGATTTTTTTGACATGTAGTAACTATGATTTGTTATGGACCTTCCTATTAATTTTGATATTATTCATATTATATCATTATTGTTTTTCTCCCCCCCCCCCCCATTTTTTTTAATTATTATAATTGTTACGATCATCATCATCATCATCATCACATCATCATCATCATCATCATCATCATCATCATCATCATCATCATCATCATCATCATCATCATCATCATCATCATCATCATCATCATCATCATTGTTTTTTTATTGTTATTGTTATTGTTATTATTATTGTTATTATTATTGTTGTTATTATTGTTGTTGTTATTATTATTATTATTATTATTATTATTATTATTATTATTATTATTATTATTATTATTATTATTATTATTACTATCTTACTATGCTACTTACTACTACTACTACTACTACTACTACTACTACTACTACTACTACTACTACTACTACTACTATTATTATTATTATTATCATCATTGTCATCAACATCATCATCAATCATCATCAGTATCAATATCATTATCATCATTAATGTTATTATTATCATTATTATTACCATTATTATCATCATACTATTACTATTATTATTGCTTATTGTTAATGTTTTTATTATTATTGTCGATGTTTTATTATTATTATTATTATTATTATTATTTATTTTGTTATTGTTGATGTTTTATAGTTATTCCCTTACATTATTATTGTTATATGCAGGCTATGGTGTTGTTTTATTATTTGTATATGTATCTGTAAATCCAAAGGAAGCAAATTAATTTGTAGCTTTCTAATTATTTTCTAGTATTTCATAGTTTGATAAGTTGGGATCCCTGAAATATGTTATTATGTATATTCCAGTATATATTGGCTTTCATTAAATTTGGCATGTACTTATTTAGCTATTTATTTATCTCAAGATACATTTGATATTATTTATTTGTAAATCTGTAATTTTTTACTGACATTTAGACAACGCTTTTCCTTATTACAGTGATATGTGGCCTCGTGCATGATTATTTGATTTGGCACACTTTAGTTGTGAACATGTTTTTGATATTTAAATCAGAAAAATATCTTGGCAAGTAAACACTGTAACTTGCATCAGTATCTGGCCAAGTGCATGATTAATATTAGAAAACTCCAAGCTGTTAGGGTCCATACACACTTTGCGCAAATGTGTTTTAGGCAGGCAAGAATCTTTAGGTCCAATTTTTACTAACACGAGACCTCTTCGCTCCCCCCATGTGCAGCAAGATGCCGAGCTTACCTGAGGCGGTGGACTTGAAATATGGAGACGAGTGCCCAGATGCTCAGGTGACAGAGGTAGCCTGCGTAGCACTCACTCTCAAGCGCTCCGGCCGCCAGAGATTGCCCTCTGTGCTCATCCTCTCCGAGTGCGACATCGAGAAGGCTGGCGATGAGGAAGAGGTGGAGAGGAAGTTGCGAAGGGTGGGGCTGGATTTCCCCAAAAAAACTGAGGGTGGTCTTTTTTCTTCCATTGGGGGGGAAGGGGACTATTTCAGGGGCTGTCCTTTTTTTTAATTTACTAAAATTTTGGTCAATCTTTGTTCCATTTCTTATTAATTGTAAAATTTGGGGATCCTTTATTAGGGATAATGAATTGAGCCCCCTTTTTGTGAAAAAAAATTACAGAGAAAAACTAAAAGTTGACTTTAAAGTAATTTATTTAAATGTAGTTTTTTTGGGAATCCTTTTTTTATAAGTTTAAAAACTTTTTTTGTTTTTTCTCCTCTTTTTTCAGGGGGTTTGTGTCAATTTTAAACGGTATTGTTTATCTTCACTTTCATGGTTTTTTTTTTTCTCTCTCTCTCTCTCTCTTTCCTCCTCTCTTCTCCCCCTTTTTTTTCTCCTCTTCCCCCCCCCTTTCCTTCTCCCTCTCCTCCCCTTTTTTCTTTTTCTCTCTCTCTCTCTTTTTCTTATTGTCTCTCTCTCTCTTTTTTCTCTTTTCTCTCTCTCTTTTTCTCTCCCCCTCTTTCTTTCTTTCTTTCTCTCTCTTTTTCTTTCTTTTCTTTCTTTCTCTCCCCCTTTCTTTTTTTTTCTTTCTTTTTCTTTCTTTTTTGTCTCTCTCTCTTTTCTTTTCTCTCTCCCTTTCTCTCTCACTCTCTCCTCTCTCTCTCTCTCTCTCCCCCCTTTTTCTCTCTCTCTCTCCTTTTTTCTCCTCTCTCTCCTTTTTCTCTCTTCTCTCCTTTCTTCTCTCCCCCTTTCTCTCTCCCCTTTCTTCTCTCTCTCTCCTCTTTTCCCCCTTCTCTCTCTCTCTCTCTCCTCTCTCTCTCCCCTCTCTCTCTCCTCCCTCTCTCTCCCCCTCTCTCTCTCTCCTCTCTCCCCTCTCCCCCTCCCCCCTTTCTCTCCCCCTTTCTTTCTCCCCTTCTCTCTCCGTCTTTTCTCTCTCTCTCTTTTTTTCTCACTTCCTCCTTTCCCTCCCTTTTCTTTCTCTCCCCCTTCTTTTTCTCTCCTTCTTCTCTCTCTCTCTCCCCCCTTTTTCCCTCTCCCTCCTCTCTTCCCCTCTCCCCTCCTCTCCTCTCTCTCTTCCTCTCTCTTTTTTTTCCTCTCTCTCTCCTCTCTCTCTTCCCCTCTCTCCTCTCTTCTCTCTCTCTCTTCCCTCTCTCTCTCTCCTCCTTCTCTCTCTCTCTCTTTTTCTTCCCTCTCTCCCCTTCTTTCTCTCTCTCTCTTTTCTCTCTCTCTCCTTTTCTCTCTCCTCCCCCCCCCTTTTCTTTCCTCCTTTTTTTTTCTCTCTTTTTTCTTT
>NC_051424.1:18777767-18820267 GCF_015228065.2 Penaeus monodon
TAAGTGTATAACTAGGTGGTGCATTTGAAATTTAAATTGGTAATTGTTACTGTTGGATTTGTAGTTTAATATATATGTTTTTTTTCTTTCTTTCTTTCTTTAATAATTAGGTTGGCCTGCCACCCAGCAAGATGCGACTGTTCTACCATGACAAAGTAGTTCACTATGGCCCAGAAGAACTTAAGATAAACAGCAAACAGCTTTACACAATGAACATCCACTCTGGGGATGAGTTCATTGTAGAACCAAAAGTCTGCAAGCCATAAAGAATGTGTGCTGCATGTGAACCAACTCAACATATGCTTTCAAAAGTGGTGATAATTTGTAACCATTTTACATGACTTTGTACTTGCAACTGCTTATATGTGTCTGTAGTGAAAGCTTGCCTGATGTATCATATTTCTTGCATTAACAAATACATTATGAGATTCATATAAGCTATTAGGTTTGAAGGATGAGATAGTACTTATTAACATTTTAAATGATGAACTGCTAACTTATGTTGAAACTATGAAGATACCTTAATAATCATTATAAAACTCAGGTTGTGAATGTGGATATGTAAGCAGTCAAACCTCTTTAAAGTACTTACCCTCAAAATACAGTCTTGCTTTTGCACCAGCTCAATTTAGACCAGTTCTCTGATTTTAAGTTTTGACATTCACATGACAGAAAAAAAATATTTACTCTAAAGAAAATATGTTTTTTGTCATTCTCATTACAACTGATAATGAAAGTGTCAGCTGGCAAATCTCGAATGTTGGGCAGATTTGGTAAAGAAAAAATATCCTACCCCTTTCTCCACCTCATGTTGTACAGGGACCCAAATTATGAGTATTGTTAGAAAAGTAGATTTATAGAAAATGTAGCATACAAATACTACACTCTCAATGACTTTCTTGAAAAGGTCATCTTCCCAAAAGAAAGAAGGAAAACAAAAAAATTATTGTGTAGAGTCCTCAGGTAAAAGTAATTTTAGACATAACCAGTTTTCCCTTTTAGGCTTTTTAATTTCATACAAATCTGTTGTTGAGATAAATAAACATGAGGACAGAGTATTTACTCTATTCTCATTGAAATTCTAGTGACAAGTGGATTTTGAAGGAGGTAATTTAATTGTGGCTGCAACCTATGTGACACCTACAGTACAAAAGGCAGAACCTCCTAACTTAGTGAGTACCTAGAGATCCAAATGGTCTTACAGTCTTTATAACACAGTGGTTATGGCTCTGTTATGTAACTTTAAAGAGGTTCTACTGTTTTATGTGATGCTGGCAGCTAGCGAAGTTCCCCTATGGTGGAATTTGTCTGTTTGGACTAGCGCAATGGCATTGTTGTTTGTGTTGGTTAGAGTTGGCATACCTATATATTAATGCGAGTAGTCACAAATATTACCTATTATTAATGTATTGTTTGAAAAGATATTTGAGCTAACTGCAATATTATGTGAAAATGTTCAAGTCCTGTTGACAGCATAGTGTGATAGTGATGTGCAGTCCAGGCTAGAGAAAATGTAATCACATTTAAACCCATTTAATTTTCATTAGGGTCATACTATTTGATATGTTGTGAATATAGCTTTTGGTATCATTTCCATCATATGTACAAACCCACGTACATATTTGTCTGGTTGTGTATACCAGGAGATGAAAATCTTGAGAAATTGTAAAAGGTTGTTGCCATAGAATTTATATGAGTGTTATTTATCAGCACAGCAATGAGTTTTTCTTGTAACATGCATAGCAGATGGGCAACCTGTTTTCCCAGTGTGCAAAGATTACTATATCATATGACGGTGATATTTAATCTCCCCCTTTTCTATTATTAATTTATGGAAAAACAGCACTTGCATATATATGTATATATGATAATTAGTATGATAAAGCTGTTAGAGATAATATATAGCTGTAATGTTAATGCACATTACCAACTAAATTATCAAGCTTTTTATAGCTTCAATTGCATTGCTAGATAAGAGATCTAGACAAATTGAAGAGTTGAATTGAAATCTACTCATCACAGTTCATAAAAATTAAGACACCCGAAGATAGTCGCAAGTCAACGTCAAGATGGCCAGTCAGGCTCTATTTTAATTTCACTTTTACTTTCAGGTTTGTGAATAACAAGTGAATTTTTAGCTGATCTCAGTTCATGTTCTGTTTCTTTATAATGCCCATTGGTTTCGTTTTATTATCCCAATAGATATAATATACGTAGAAAACCATGTATGTCCATGTATTCTCTAAAGGAATTTTTGTGATAGATTTCCATTTTTGTAAATCATACATGATTCTTCTTACAGGTAAGCTGCCGTAATTCATTCCGAAAGGCATTTATAGATAAGATAAGAGATCTTTGTTTTAGTAACAGTATTTGGGCATATTTGCTGTAGAATATTGTTTGGTGTTCTTAATTTAACAGATTGGGTTGTTTTAGTCTGTTGAGTGCCAATGGTGTTTGTGATGATAAAAAAAAAAAAATATGGTAAAATTCGTGATATTGCATGTATGTTAAATATTTTTGGTTTAACTTTTATTTTCTCCCTTTATTGTATATAGATTTTTATTTTGATCCATTTACTGTACATTGTTTTAAATGTACCACATAGTATCCTTGGGAGCTTGGTATTTTGTTTGCATTCTCTTACGTTTTATTAGACATGTATTATCATACTTCTTTTATACTAACAATCCACCTGACCTCAGTTTAGAGACAGTATTTTTACATAGTGATAAAAACATGAAGCCAGCCATGGAATGCAGTGCTGCCTCCCATAAAGAGGGTAACACAGAGAGGACTGCGCTTAACAAGAATACTGTAGAGAAAAGCACCACTTCCAATTAAGTGATGCAATAAATTTTCCCATGTTCATATTTGAAACTTTATGAAATAAAGTAATAGATTCTATAATATCATGGTTTATTTTTACCCCTTTTTAAAGAATGAATGGTTAATGGTAATGCTTACAAAGCAAAATTAATGTGCTAAGACATCAAAGGTCATATAGCACTATAGAAAAGTATAGTGGCAAAAAAAGTTAAGAGGGGGTGAGTTGATGATTAGATATGCTACATGATAAAAGGTGTAGAGCAATTTAGGATAGTATGGTACTGAAAGGGTTAAAGAGGGGTAAGGTAGACACAGTGAGTAAATAGGTTAAGGTAGGGATTAGCAAAAAGGATGGTAAGATCAAATGGAGGATATGTATGCATCTGAGGAAGGAAAAGATTAAAGTGAGATTATGCAAAAGGGGGAAAAGGGCATCAAAGACAATTATACCTAAGGGCAGTTTCAGGAGAAATGTCAGGGGGGCGAGGGTCCAGGGAAGAGTATTGTGACAAAAAAGTCAAAAGTATCCTTGAGGGAACAGAGGGGCTAACAGGAGAGGAAGGGAAGGGGTGATTCAGATGAAGCTGAAGCAAGGGGGAATAGGGTGTATTGGGAGGGAAGGGGAGGAGAATGGATGTCGGGAGAGAATGAGAACATAGACTGGAGGAACGTGGCGGGATTGGGAACAGAGACTGGTGGAATGTAGAGGGAATGGGAACAGAAACTGGAGGATGGATGAGGAATAGCCATGTTATTTTGGGTCATGCTTAGATAGTTTCGACAGTCTTCAAGATTCTTTTTTAAGGGGTTGGTTGGGGAGGTCTGAGAAACAATGTGGGGTAGAAAAGGGAGCAGACGTTTGAGAGGTAGAGGAAGAGGTAGATACTGAAGATAGGGGTAGAACATTTAGACCATCTGATGCAATGAGTATAGCGAGGAGGTAGGTACCAGGGAAGTAAAGGCCGGAGTGTCTGTATTTAGAATAGCAAAATAATCTGACAGAGAGGGAGATGGAAGCGGGAACGGAAGGAGTAGGAGGAAAACGTACTGGGGGAGACATGGAAACATCTTGTGAAGAAGGGGGAAGGGCTTGCTTCCTACCTGGCTTCATGTAAAATGAGGCCTAGTTTGAATCTGAGGACTGCTACCTCGGGCTCGGAACTTATAGGTAGGGTAGCCTCTTTAAAAAAAAAAACTTGGCAGTCACCACAAATGGCACACGTGCGTGATTGTGCACAGCAGTTTGAACGATCATGGCCAGGTTAGACACAGGCAGCAGACTGTGGAGCAACAGTGCTTAACAGGATGGCCAATACGTCAACATTTCTGTTATTAATGGGGCAGGGTCTGTATGGTCGGACAAGGTAAGACGGTCCGCCAATATAAACTTCACGGGGTCATGTCTACGGAAGGTAATCTTGGCAATATTGGCGAAAGACTTACGGTTACCTCTGGGAGTAGTGGTTTAGCACTGTACTGCCACTGCATCATAGTCAACGAGGTGGACATGCAGGTCGATTTCACAGTCAGCCTGGGAGATGGAAACGGGGGAGTGGAGCTGCACAAGAATATGTTTGTCAGTGAGGTTAATCAGTGTAGATAATGCGCGAGTTTAGGATTCGGATGTAAGTGAGATACGGAACGACTATGGAAAGAAACTTTGCCTACTTGTTTTGGAGACATTGTTGGAAAAGGAGGGTACTGTCAGGGTAAGGTGCTATGGGGGAATCACAAAAAAATCGATCCCACTAAAAAGAGTACTCAAAAGGTAGAAGTAGATGAAGGAAGAGTGTTTAGTGAGGTAGTACTCCGGGGAATTGAATAATAAGTAGTAATAAGGGGGAGGGGGTTGATGGAATAGAGAATGTTAGGAGGGAGGAATGAAGGTTTTCTGGAGGATGGATACTTGGAATGGATTGAGCAGTATCGATGAGGGGGTAGTAATAGCAGGGTTCACAGACGCGATCAAAGGAGAACCGGGAAAGTTATAGTCTGTAGGGCTTGTTGTTAAAGGGCAAGCCTCAGTGCACCATATAAGGGTACGTAACCATTATTGGCCATGGTTCAATCCTCAGGGTCCCCATGAGAGATACGGGCTAGATAACTGAACGGGGGAATATCGTGCCCATGACTCCTTAAGGCCGTTCAGGACTGACCCAAAGCCAGCCTTTGTCCTTTAAACACGACTGTCACGTCTTAGGATGTGGACAGAAGACGGTGAGGAAAAGAAGGGAAAGGAAAGGGGGAGAAGAACGACAACAACGGGCATGAGATTGGGATGGGTAAAGAATGAAAGCAGAAACTTCTTTTTTATATGTATACACATTGCTACATACAAGATTTGTTCGCACCGTGTAATCTGGATTTGAACGCTATGAGAAACAAAGGAAAAAAACGGAGAAGCTACGCACGTGGCAACCACGGCCGGAGCTTTGTATACGTATTGTGAATGTAGTTGGTTCGTAGTACAGGCGGAAGGGCTGGGTGGGATGTCCTAGCCAGGCTGAAGGAAGGGTGAGTGCAGCCGAAACAGAAGAAATGGGAAGAGCAAAAAAAAAAAAAGTGAAGAACATGGGCACCAAGGAAAGTCCTTGCTTATGTACCAGCTTGAGCAGTGCTAGAGTCGTGCTGAAGCTTCCGCCATAGCAGTGAGCTAGTAATTAGAGCGGAGGATCCAGCAGACGTTCCAGGGACAAGAGTGAGCAGACCCAGAGAATTGGAGCTGACGGATAGCGTGCGATTTGAGTGTTGTGACACGGACGCTGAACACGAGATGTGTTGCCATAAGTGTGATAGTGTGGCTACATTAAGGCCTCGAGAGCTTATAAGTGCGACATTTCCATGAGGTGTAATAGTGATCAATATAAATACAGTGATGGAGTGAAAACAGACGAATGTGTGACTACATTGTCGCGGGCGCAGCTACCGTGTTTTGTGGTGCGAGACGGTCGTGTCTCATGGGGCAAGTAGTGGATGTATATCATTGTCTGTGTACACGAATCCATATATAGTAGGTTTTATTTATTTATTGAATATTATCTGCCGCGCCAACGGCTAAGGTTATTAGCGGCGTATTCAAAATATAGCGATAGGCTAAGGCTTGGGGGCGAATACCCCGGATAAGGAAATCTTTTGATACGGCAATGCTTGTGGATTCCCAGAATGATTAAAACAAACAAATGTGCTAGACATCGAAGGTGATAAAGTGTTGTGGCAAAAAGGGTAAAAATGAGTTAACAATTAGGGTAAGTAGACAGAAGAGGATGAAGAAGAGAAAGGAAAGGAAAGGGGAAAGAAGAAAAGACCGTGCAAAAATTGTTGAGGCGAGGGCTGAGGTGCAAGGCAAGGAAGATCCCCTACACTGGGCCAGGTCTCCGTCTCCTAAGCCCCGTGCGACAACAATGACCTAGGGATTTTTTTCTGGGGGGGGGGGGTCTAGTTTGGCTTGTGTTTATGAAGAGAAAGTGACATTTCATTTTTAATCTTGTATCCCTGAACACGAAATTAACGTGTCGGTATTAATTTCATATGCGTTTTTATAATTAAAGTAATAAAAAACGCCAGAGTTTTTAATCTATTTAGTCCACTTTATTCGCCCAACGCCTCAGTATATTCATACGATTATATATGATTTTTTTTGTTAACATGTCTCAATATCCATTATCTGTATCTTTATCTTATAAGATAAATGAAATGTGTACTGACTGAAAAGAACCTAAAGCATGTTGAGAAAAAAACACAAGATTGTATACAAAAGTTTATTTGCGTGTGTACAGGGATGTTCCCCATTTACTCAGGCTGGCATGAGAATCACCTACTCTTGTGTTTATTTATTATCTTTAAACCAGTATCATTTTCATCTATGTCTTCATAAGAATTACTGTAACTAATTATAATTGTTTTTATGACCTTTACAAATTTCACAAAATTCGATTCACATTGCTTCACAAGTACAAAAGTGATCAAACTGGCCTAAGAAACACACACTCCTTGGGCAATGCCACACACACGCATATTCCAAGGAGAGGAAATTGTTATTTCGAAGTGATATTGCTTGATAACAAGTCTATACATTATACAAGTAACTCGCTGTATTAAAAAAACAATACACTTACAAAGAAGAAAAAAATATAAATATCACTTGAGAATTCAACTTGGTTTCTTTTCTGAGCAAATAGTTCAAGTGAAACTTACTATGTTCCAAAATAAGAACAAAATCTAAAAGAATTATTTTACATATCTTTTAATCACTTGTATGCTTATAAACATATAAAACGTATGAACAATGAAGTCTTACATCCATGTAAAAAAAGGGAAAGGGAAATCATAAGGGCTAGGTTAGTAGAGAAGACCCTAATAAATAACAGTACTAACTATAAAGAGTAATGTAGTATTTACAAACCAAGGTCTATAAAAAAGTACAACCAGTATGAAACAAACATTATTTCTTGGGCGTGAGCCACTCACTGTCTGTATACAAAATATTGGTATAAAAAAAGAAAAAAAATCTTTGAGCGATATGATAAAAAATACTATTTCTTGCCTTGGAGTTGCAAGCAGAGCAAGACCCGAACAGGTCAACTGCATGTATGAAATTGAACATTGGCTTCCATAACAATTGCTAAAAAATTAATCTACATACTTTTATCAGCTTGCGGTTCCTTACAAGAGAGCAATTTGTCAACTATGCTTAATTCCCTTATTCTATCACGTTAAAGTTCATTATGTATGGATTCTGAAAATAATATTATTCCTCTGTTTTAATCTTTTTTGTTCCATAACTTCATCATTGGGCGACCTATTAGCAACATAAATTTCTGGACCTAACATTTTATATCGAAGGCCTCAAGTTACTTTCCTCCACGTGAACTGTCTTCATAAAAATTCATGGCCATCTTTTGGTATGTCAAATTCTGTATTCAATGCTCAAATTTTCCTTCTGATATATATTACATTTTATTATACCAGAGTATTTGCTTGAAGTAATGTAAGATCTTCTTTGTCATTCTCACGACAAAATGTCATTACTAAAAACATTCTAAGGAAAGGGCAGACAACAAATCTTTATCAAAACCTGTAATAATACACAACATATCGACTTTTTTTCTCCGATAAAAGGATTTATGTACGTTGACTGCTTCATCAAATGTTTTCTTTTTTTTGGCTTTGGTCTTATTTACAGAGCAGTCGTTTTAAGAGTTGGAAAGATATTTAACAGCATACTAGACTATGCTGACAACAAGCATGTCTGCCTCACCAGTCAGTATGCTATCAACCCTTAGGTCAGACATTTTCTCATACCTGATAAACTACAGGTAAATAAATGCTGACAGAAACATATCATCTGCAAGAAATCACAAAACTTCTATACAGCAGATACATCGATGAAGGTAAAACTCCACATGAGATTTTCACCAGGGAATTTTACCAGTGGTGTCTACACAGTAGCAACTGTGATGATCCTTGTTAAGTCGTCGTCCAGGGTCTAGTAGTTGTTGTAAGGGCCGTACTGCGATCCGAAGTGGTAAGGGCCGGGGTAACCATAGCCGTATGAAGGGTACTGTTGCTTCTGGGGATACACTATAGAAGATCCCGAGTTAGTAATTAAATTTAAATGTAACACTATATATACACAATAAAATGACGATAACGAATTAATTTAATAATATATAATAAATTAATGTATCTAAATCAATAGAAAAGATGGATATAAAACGTATATAAAATCATAATGTTAAGTAATATCAGTCACACATTTAGTAGCAGGAACATGCACACAATATTATTTCAAAAGTTAGTGTTGCACCTCCATGCAATCCATCTGTGCTAGTCTGGGATGATGTGACAAGTGTTACTCATCTACTTGGGTGTCATTGTAATAATTCTACAAGTATAAAGGTGACAGCAATATTTACAGTGCAATTCATTATCTCTACAAATGTATCTTTAAGCATAGACACACCCACTCGTTCTCTATGTACATTTATTGACAGTATGTTGATTTACAAATATTGGTGATTAATTATTACAAGAACGGCATGAGAAATAAATTGCTCCTTCTTTTCTTTCCACGTTAAAAGAGACAGACTCTCTCAGTTAAAAAAACAAAGAAAATTGTAAACTGTAAACTTATATAAATATAAGATGTAAAATGAACAAAGCGAAATTTAAACGTAAATGAGATGAATAATAAAACAGACCACATACATAACAAAAATCGTGAAAATGCAAATCTATGGTTTAGTGTTTTATGTACCACCTTCACTAAATTGAAAAAATAATAACCAATCATCAGACTTGAGTCCGTGCAGAAAAGGCCTAGGAGACTGAATAACCCAAGTATGGCAAGCGCCTCTGCCACGGGCTTCTAAGGCATTACCAGGCATGAGGTAGGCCATGTTCTTTGCATCCTCACGCTCCCTCTCACTACGCAGACAAACGGACGCGCCCGAGAACAGCAAGGCGGAGATGAGTGCCCAGCCAACTCCAATCCAGGCAATGAAGTAGGACCAATCGTACATGACGGCAGTGTTGTCTCTCAGGAGCTGTAACACCACAACCACGAAGCATTAACTAAGAGGTGAAAAGCTGCGCCAGAAGGTCAGCGCCAAGTGCCGAAGTCTCCGCGTCGCCTACGAGGCTGCTGCTGCTGTTTCTTCTGCTGGACCTGTAACTAGTCTATCTAAGGCAGCGGTTTTCCTAATACAGGTGTGGCCTGGCTCGAAGCGAGATAGTTACGAGATTAGTTGGGTCTTCATGCAGTTAGACAGACATGCAGATTAGTGTAGTGTCGGGTAAAAAGGGGGGCGTCAGTGGGGCACAGAGACTGTTCGATACCTGGCAAGATGTACTGCATATGCTTCGCCTGTTCACGCTGCTGTTCACCCTGCATGCACTGCGATGCGCCCAGGAACAGACAGAAGGCCAACAGGGCCATGCCAGTGCCAACCCACGAAATCATGTACGACCAGTCATACTGGATGGACGTGGATTCCTGCAAGATCTAATTAGGGGAAGGACAGATTGAGATGTGAGAAAAAGGGAAAAGGAAAATGGGAGGCGATGAAATCTCGATGAACCACAGAACACTATTCTACTGAGGGAGGAATCCCTGAACAAACAAGCAAAGGAGAGAAAAGAGAACAGAAACATCTATCATCTTCAAGTTTTCTATCTAAATAATTAAGAGGTTTTAAAATCTAGAAAATGATAAAGAAGAGTAAAGAAAATGGAGAGTGAATACATTATGGTAGTCTAAGGGGATCATGACTAAGACCTTGTTTAGGAAAGAAATCACAGGGGTAAAGATTACCGAGTCAGCAGTCAATATTGAACTGTAATTGACATGACAGGCCATCCAGCCTCAGTTATTAACATCAGTAAATCTCAAGAGCTGTTACTTTGAAGAGGGGATAATGTTAAATCTACCAGAAGGACAAAATATCAATCTCACTGTCAGTGTATTTTACTTAGTGAAATAAATGCATAATGGATGGTGCAAATATGATATACTGGTAAGCATTTTTTACATCTATAATAATAAAAAGGTAGTCTGGTTTTTAATTACTCAACTTGTGCACTTCCTTTAGAAATAAGCAATTTAATTGATATTAATAAAAATCAAATAGATGGAAGTATTCAAAAGCAACAATACTTATACAAGTAAAGACTTTATAAATGCATGCGGGAAGCATGGCATTCTCAATAAAAAATGTATACAAATATTTCTGAGTTTCGCATCCACATACTATAAGCATGAACAGAAACTGGTCTGAGTATATTCATACATAACAGTCTTTATATTTCAAGTTGAAATTACTTCATATTAATCATACATATCCTCAACCGAACAAATTGGCTAGGATAACAGCCAATTCGCAAGCTCTAAACCTTCTTTGACACATATATTGCCCCTCGGTCTTACCTGATCCCAAGATGCCTTCCATGGCTCGGTCTTGAGCTTCTCCTCCTCGTAGTACTCCACTCCGTGCCACAGCCCCATGCCACCGGCGGAGAACAGGCCTGGAATGGTTTTTAAATGTTACGCTGGTAATCTTATGACTGATGGCAATACACCACAATCATTCGCATCATTTTTATCATTTCCGGTGCGGTCGAGTGCATTCGATCCATTTCCTCTTTAATCAACCTTTTATTTTATTCTCATTTAGAGAACACAAAAGAACTCACAAAAAGAAACAGGGTCATACACAAACTCACTCACTCACTCTCTCACTATCTCTATCTCTATCTCTATCTCTATCTCTATCTCTATCTCTATCTCTATCTCTATCTCTCTCTCTCTCTCTCTCTCTCTCTCTCTCTCTATATATATTATATATATATATATATATATATATATATATATATATATATATATTTACCTCTATCTCTTTATCTCTCTATCTCTGTCTATCTCTCTCTCCCTCTCCCTCTCCCTCTCCCCTCTCCCTCTCTCTCTCTCTCTCTCTCTCTCTCTCTCTCTCTCTCTCTCTCTCTCTCTCTCTCTCTCTCTCTCTCTCTCTCTCTCTCCCTCTCCCTCTCCCTCTCCCTCTCCCTCTCTCTCTCTCTCTCTCTCCCCCTTCCTCCGACACTCACAGGCCAAGAGCATGAGGATGGCGGTGAAGGCGATGTTCCCAGGCGACCTCCTCCAGCAGCCGACGACGCCCGTCCAGAAGGCCACGAACACGAAGAAGAACGACACGACGAACAGGGCGATCATTGAGCGAGCCATGTCTGCGGAAGAAGGGAAGGCGGGTTAGGGTGTGGAAATCGCTGGGCCTTTGTTAGTGGTTTTGAAAATAATCTAAAAGGGTTATTTTGTTAATAGATGGGTATCTGAGACTCAGGATTATTTTCTTGTTATCATTCCTTACCGTCGTTATACAGAAACACATGATGAAATGATAAGAGACAAATATTAATTTCACCGTGCTAACGATGGCATTGCATTAACGTCAACAAGACGAAAATATAACAGAAGACACAACAGCAGCAACAACATGAACAATCACATTACAACCTTTTTTCCCAACGATCCAGAGAAAAAGCAGCATTGCCAAGATGCCCTCCCTTCACAGAGCGCCTTGAGCCCCGCCGAACTCGGCCCCAGATCGCCGTCACTTTCCCGCCAGCCGAAAAGAATGGCGTCTTGACGGAAGCTTCACTTTATGCAAATTAATCTACGAAGACAGACCCTTCTGCAGGTTATATATCTGGACAATATACTTCGCGTTCATATCCTGTTTCTTAGGTTCCCTCAAGCGTCCCCCTTGGTTTCTTTCCACTTGAGCTCCCGGACTATGCTGCATGATAATATTTGTCTGTCTGTGTCTGCAAGATTTAATGCTTATTGCTCATGTTGCGTTAGTGGTTGTTGAGTTTTAGTGGGAGGCGGAGAGCGCGCACGGGTGAGAGAGAGAGGCTGCACGCGCGACGCTCGAGTGCTTATAATGACCGCAAGATCAAAACATGATAATTTTCTACGGTTCTGACTCTACAGGTAATTTGTCTTGATTGAATATGGGTCCGTGAATCAACCCTCTGTTGCATCCAAGCGAGAGATGGGAAAAATTTCAAAATTCTTTCGCGCAATAACCGTCATTAACTTTGATGTCACAGAGTTTCGCTGAGATGAGCCGACCGAACCATAGGTGTTGCACCAACCCGTTCGAAAGGAAAGCTGCTTTTACCCCCAGATTTCTGCATAGCAACACGTTTTGCCGATTGAACATATCTTCAGAGCGGCAAATACAACCGAAGAATGAAAAAATGCGACCGAACCAGTACCTCTTTATAGCTAAAAATCGCACTTTCTACTCCCGAGAACCGCCGCAACGCCCTTGCCCCATCTCAGCATCGCTAACACGTCGTTAACATTCCCACGATTCACTCCGAAATGGTTTACCTTTTATTTTCTTCGCGATAAATAATCTATCCGATCAGCGGTCACATCGAAATCACATGACCCACTTCCCCACGTGGTCACTGCGGTTAATTTCACTTCTCGAAATCATTAATTCCAAAGCGTGTGTTTTTGTGTGTCCAACGATGTCGCCCGCTGTTACGTTTTGTCTCGAGGGGGGAAAGTAACTGTCATAAAAAATGTCATTGGTGCATGACGTACTGCTTCAGCAGGGACCGTGGTTATTATTCAAATTTCACTGACATGCCGGTGCGGCGGGAAAATATTGGGGGTCCCTCGTTATGCTATGTTCGATTAACCCATAACAACATGCATATATATATATATATATATATATATATATATATATATATATATATATATATATATATATATATTTGTGTGTGTGTGTGTTTATTTGCATGTATGTATGCATGCATGAATGTATGCATGCATGTATGTACGTGTATGTACGTGTGTGTGTGTGTGTGTGTGTGTATGTATGTGTATGTATGTATGTGTATGTATGTATGTGTATGTATGTATGTGTATATATGTATGTGTATATATGTATGTGTATATATGTATGTGTATATATTTGTGTGTATATGTAGGTATGTATATGTGTATATATGTATGTATATGTATATATGTGTATTTATGCGTATATATGTGTATACATTTGTATATGTGTATATATGTGTATATATGTGTATATGTTTGTATATATTTTTGTGTGTGTGTGTGTGTGTGTGTGTGTGTGTGTGTGTGTGTGTGTGTGTGTGTGTGTGTGTGTGTGTGTGTGTGTGTGTGTGTGTGTGTGTGTGTGTGTGTGTGTGTGTGAATTTCAAGACGTCAGTATGGGCGTCAGTCCCCACAAAATATCATTTGGCGCGCACACAATGGCTGCGCTCGCCCTACATCGTTAGCTTAAGACAATGATTCCCGACCTTTCCCGTAAACAATGTTATTTCCACAATTCGGTTTCACCAGGAAATGGCCAGAATTTCCGGTTAAGCGAGACTTCCACACTCCTCGCTTCCAGTAAAGAGGCGAGAAAGTCGGTTCTTTCGCTCCTCGGCCACGAGAACGAACGCGGCGTGACGTCACGTCCTGTCTCGTAGAGGCGGCATATGTAGACCAAGCACATATTGATTCACCCTTATTATTATTATTATTATCATTATCATTATTATTATTATTATTAATATCATTATTATTATAGTGCTTTCTAAACCTAATGAACTAAAATTGTCATTGTAATGTTAAAGAGTTAATTTGTTGTTTTATAATGTCATAAATTACGGTGTTGATTACATTATAGTATACATATAATTACAATAAATAATTTTCTCAACATCCACTTCAGATGCTCAGTTAATGCATATGTTATATAGATAATATTTTAGCAAGTACGTTTTATGTTCCATCCATTTCGATCTGCCGGTCTCTTTATTTACCTCCTGAGTTCGAGGCGTGGGAAGAGGAGGGGAAAGGGGGATGGGAGGCGATAGAAATACCGACAACACAGAAACAATAAAGGGAGAGAATACGTACTAATAATTAAAGGCAATTAAAAGCTAAATAATAATAATAATAATATTAATAATAATAATAATAATAATGATGATAATAATAATAATAATAACTCGTTTAAAAACAAAACCCAAATATTATCAAAGAGTAAATCAAGGGAAAGCACCGACCTCCCTAGAACGCGAGTCCCAATTTTCCTTCCACCCGATCATCCCTGCTGAATGGGACCCAAATCCATCAGCGTGTACGCACACACACATGCATACAAGAATATGCATTGTACGTACATATAGTCGGTCTACACACACACTCGCTGAGAAGGATCACAAAAATAAAAATCTGTTACAGAGACCTTCAAGTTACTAGTTAATCTTAAAATATTAGGAAACCTATCGCAGATAATGGGCTTTTGAATTGACGATAATGATAAGCATAATAATGATGATAGTGATGAACAAGGATAACAATTTAGTATATACGTAATTAATACTAACCTGACTAATCGGATACATTAGCAGGCTATCGTCATATGTTTGCATACTTCGACAGATTTAAACCGCTGCAATGTTCACTAGATATTCTGTAATCAGTTATTTCGGGCAACCATTACTAATCTTACTTCTCTTAGTAATGAAATTTGGGAACGGGATAAGGACGGACACCATGCTAATCTGAGTAAGCCTGACCTAACGTGACTTTGACCTGACTTCACCTGACTCGTAAGATCAAAACTCCCACACAAAGGATAACAGGTAATCTTGTCATTTCAGGTAAAGTTTTTATTAGGCCTAAGTATCAATATATTCATAGAATATAAATATACATGACAATCACCAATTACATGAATAGCTAAAAAAGAGCCAAAGAAAATAAAACCTGACAGGAACAATGAAAAAACGAGAACTTTACAAATGTCGTGACTTCAAAAAAATTGTGAACGCCCGAGGCACCGAATGCCCTCCCTGCAGACAACCTGTGTTTACCCAACCACGACCGAGATTTCTAATCATTAACGCAGAATAATTACACTATAACAATTACGAAGAACGCCTTCCCTTTAAACCTCTACAGACGCCATGAGATCTCTGTATGGAGGGAGGGAAGGATGGAGCGATAGAAGGAAGCGGAGGGGAGAGGGAGAGGGGAGGGACGGAGAGAGGGAGACGAAGAGAGAGAGAGAGAGAGAGAGAGAGAGAGAGAGAGAGAGAGAGAGAGAGAGAGAGAGAGAGAGAGAGAGAGAGAGAGAGAGAGAGAGGAGAGAGAGAAGAATGGAATTTATTAGGAAACCAGTAAACACAATTACAGTGCCTGTAATACCAGAGACGTGTTTTTCCAGCGGATAATAAGTCCTCCTCCCAGGCGTCATTAAACCCACCGATGACCGGCTGAGGCGAAACTACGCGCGCTCTTCCCTCCCGTGGCGTCTCGTCGAGGGCCAAAATAAAAGTCTCCCTCCCCCTTTCTTCGGCCGTAAAAAGCGAGACCGCTGGAATAGAAAATCAACATTTTCCTGGATAATGACGGTCTACATATACCAAGATGAGAGTGGTCATGCAAAATATTTCTCTTTCTCTCTCTCCTTCCCCGCTGGCAGTCTCCAGGTAACACCGACCAGCGAGGAATGCGGTAGGGTCCAGATGCCATTTGGTAATATATACACTTCCCCTTAAATGAATAAAACAACATTAAACCAATACCATTATCCTCAGAACACAGATAACAACACCACGTAGAATATCACGACTATCAAATAAGAAATAAAATCAGAGATGCAAATCAAAACGAGAGATATAGAAAAAAACAACAGAAAACGCGGCATGGTATGGCATCCGGCCATGACCGCGGCGTAGGGAGGGCGGGACAAACCAGAAGAAGAGTGCGGTTTGCGGTGAGGATCTCGACCCCTCTGGAGCCCTACCCGCCAGCCTTTATGTCTCATACGCATCGTTCTCTCATCTTGCTGTTAACAGAAATTTATGAGAATACCCGGCAACGAGAGTACAGGAAAATGCGAGAGACGGACAGAGATCGATTTCTTTCAGGAAAAATCGAAATCTATCCCTGGGAATACGGCCTTTGTTAGACGGTCGGGGTGGATATCGATTCCCCGGTCAATAGCCCTGCTAATTACTCGGTGTTTGTCCGTTCTTTACACCGTCCATATATTATCGATTGTGTCTCCACTGCCCTCACTAAACACCCTTCTCTCTCTCTCGTTTCTCGTTTCTTTCCTCCCCCCCCCTCTCTCTCTCTCTCTCTCTCTCTCTCTCTCTCTCTCTCTCTCTCTCTCTCTCTCTCTCTCTCTCTCTCTCTCTCTCTCTCTCTCACACACACACATCTTATTTGAAGCTTGAAGGCATCTATTGGAGAAAATGAAAAAAATGCAACTGCTTCTGTACTGACAGTAAATTAACCAAAAGACAACAATAGTAATATAAGATGACCATTTCAGTGGAGAAATAAACTCTTTCCGTAAAGCCATTTTTACTTGAGCCGTTTGTAAACATACGCCAACACAACGCAGACAGCTTATTCAGTATTTGTTCATTAACTTATCTATTAACGTATCTATTTACTACATTTGGTATTATCATTGCAAGCCAAAGGACATCAACTGCGCCGGATATTGCCACTCAAGACAATGTTTCCCCAGTGATTAACCACGCACTCAAGGCCGGCAAGAAACCCCATGTCAGGGACAAAGCCAGGGGCCCCCGATTCAAGGGCAAGGCCGAGAGTGAGCACGATGTTGAAATGGAGCTGGATATTAACATTACAAATAAATAAGTAAAGTAGTTAACGGATAAATAGATAAAGGAACAAATAAAGACGAGGGAGAGCTGAACCAACCAAGGAGTAAAATAAACGGCAGAATAAGAATTGCAATGTGGCAAATGAATGAAATCGGTGCTGCCAGGAATCCTCTGCATGGCAGGGGACCAAGGTATACAGGGAAACAGAATAGGCATGGCGACATGAAAACGATTATTCAAATAATCTTTGTAACGTCATTTTCACGTTCGAGGTATAATGATTCTGATTGCTTACTTCCTTCAAGAACGTTCTGTATTATAAGTGAACGTCAGGAGAGATTTCTCAACAAGCGAACCGCGGAAAATCAGTAAAATGGCATCCTTACTTGATATAATTATAAAAACGATCAAGCTTAACGTTTACGCGTTGCTAACAGTCAAATAACACGACGTGACCTTTCAGCGGGAATAAAAGGGTTGAGGAGGTCATTTGACCTTAACTGAGAGAAAAATGGAATGGAAAGAGACAGAGTAGGTGCGAGAGGGAGAAGGAGAGGGAGGGAGGGAGAGGGAGAGGGAGAGGGAAAAGGAGAGGGAGAGAAAGAAGAGAGAAGAGAGAGAGAGAGAGAGAGAGAGAGAGAGAGAGAGAGAGAGAGAGAGAGAGAGAGAGAGAGAGAGAGAATAGAGAGGAGGTGGGACGGGAAGAGAAAAGGAAGCCTGAATAAAGTAAGCTCTCTTTTGTAGTGAACCATTCTAACATGTATGCTCACCCCTGTTTCGTCTCTGACTTGCATTTCTCATTCATTCTTCTGTCTTGCTTTCGACCTCGAAGGTAGAGAGAGAGGAAGATGAGGAGGTAGACAGAAAGAGAGGAGGATGAGATACATACCCAAAAATGGAGATGGAGAGATAGGGAGATATGAAGAAAGGGAGGAAATGAGATGGAAAAATAAGAGAGAGAGGCACTAGATAATATAATACTACAAAAATAAAACGATCGCATGGAGTCACCACTGTCGTAATCATCACCATCACCACCACATCATCATCACCAAGTTCCCATAACTGACCCTCCTGTCTCACAATCATCTTTTTATTTTTTCTCGTACCTTCACTGCATCTCTTGCCTCACAGACGCCCGCGCGAGGCAAGAACTAAATCCTCATGGTGTAAGACTCCCACGGAGCATTACGTTAGACTCCCAAGAAGAGGGAAAGGGAGGAAAAGGGAGAGAAGACAAGAAAGGAGAGAGGTAGCAATGGGAGTGAAGGGGAAGGAGAAGTGAAGGAGAGAGAGGAAGGAGGAAGGAAGGAAGGGGAGGGGGAGAGAATGGGGGAAGGGGGAAGTGGAGGGAAGTCAAAGGTGAGGGGGAAGGGGAAAGAGGAGAGGGGGAGGAAGTGGAAAGAGGAGAGGGGGAGGAAGTGGAAATGGGAGAGGATAAAGAAGGGAAGTGTGGAGAGGTGAGAGAAGATCCCCACCTAGTCTCCCACAGTTTCGGTCTGTTTACCCACGTGCATGTGTCTCTTATGTACAGGGCCTTTTTCCCCTTTCGTGTAAACATGGCCGACTGGATGAGGAGGAGGGGTGGGGGGAGGAATAGACTGAGGCTGGATGATTGAGAAAGTGGGGGTGGAGGGTGAGGGGGAGAGATGGACATACAAACTTATTGTAAAATAAACTAAAACACCGTGGAAAAAGCCCAGACATGACACCCATTATATTAGTAATGATTATTAAAAACCAACCCCTTCCTGGACTCTCCCCTCCGGTGGTGTCGAGGGGTGCCATCTGTTGGGTGGAGGGGAAAGTTTTTTACCGGGCGGCCAAACCCCATCATTGCTACTGGCGCAGTAGAGTCACTTCTGCCTCCTCGAGAGTTTCTCTTCGGCTGGAGGAAGAGAGCGGGATGGGGTGAGGGTGGACTGATGTGTGGGAGGAGGAAAGGAAAATGAACTGGGATGATTGGAGGTGGGGAGAGAACTGGAAGGGAAAAGAGAGAAAGGTTGGGAGATGAAGATACAGGTTATGGGAAAGAAAACAATGATGTGAAATGGAGTGAGTGAGTGAGTGAGGGAGAGAGGAAGGGAGAGAGGAAGGGAGAGGGAGGGAGAGGGATGGGATGGATAGGATGAGAGGGAAGGGAGAGAGAGAGAGAGAGAGAGAGAGAGAGAGAGAGAGAGAGAGAGAGAGAGAGAGAGAGAGAGAGAGAGAGAGAGAGAGAGAGAGAGAGAGAGAGAGAGAGAGAAGCGCGAGAGAAAGAAAAGAGATACAGACAAAGAGCGAAAGAGAAAGAACAGCCTGGGAGTCACACTGCACCAACCCGTCCATGACACTTTCTCCCCCCCTCCCTGTAACGTCACACGTTTGACTCGATTACAAAAAAGACAACAAAATGTACCTTCACCAACTGCCTTTTTTAGCGCTTTCCCTTCCGACACTGGGCAGAACCTCAACTGATTCGCTTTGCATTCGGTTAATCAGGCTTTAATGAATGAATGGCAATAGAAAGTATAACGACACTTTCGTAAACGTGTGTGCAACAGAGGGGAGGAGGGAAGGAGAGAGAACGGAGAAGATAATGAAGGGAGAGAGCGAGAAAAATAGTAGAGAGAAGAGGTTGAGAAAAGAAAATGAGGAGAAAAGACAGGAAAAACAAAAGAAAAGAGAATGGAAAGAGAAAAGACAAGAAAAAATAAAAGAAAACAAGAGAAAAGCGAATGGAAAGAGAAAACACAAGAATAAAACGAAGAGAATACGAGAAGACAAGAGTAAAGACTACAAACGGTAACCACAGGAATACCAACATCCTATGACCTGCTTTGGTTATGGAATCTCGCGATGATCTGACTACGAATTGCTCTGCCACTTCTGCCTTCCACTTTGCATAGCAGTAGAGCTCGGGATGCTAATATGGGCATGCAAGACCGTAGGCTTCCCCGTTCCAAGTGTATCATGAGAGAGCGATAGCGAGAGAGAGAGAGAGAGAGAATAAGAGAGAGTAGAGCGAAAGGGAAATAGAAAAAACAAAGGCACCCAAACAAGAAACAGAAGCATACCCAGCAACATTTCCACTCTGACGAAAAAGACCTGTTCAAGCATTCCCGTGGCACCCGACCCCAGGCTGCCCACACGCCAGGCAAGTCACGTACGAGAGATTAACGTGTACGAATGACCCGGAAGAGGAGGCTCGGCGTTTGCGCAGCCAGGCATACAGGCGCGCGGGCAAGGGGAGACGAGGCGCGCGGGTGGAGATACAAGCGGAGATGGGGAGGTACAGGTTGATTGGGAAGACAGACACGACGAAAAGAGATGGAGAGGAAGAAGGTTGGAATTGTTGGGAAGGAAGAAGGGCGAGTGAGGTAAGGGGAGACCAATGGAAATAGACAGATAGATAGACAGATAGATAGATAGATAGATAGATAGATAGATAGATAAAGTCTGACATCCGATTAGTGAAGATAAAAATCTGCCTCTCTTTCTCCATAATACCACCCTGGCAACAACCGAAACCAACCGCAGCAAAGAGCAACAACAACAGCAGCAGATGCAACAACCATCCCGTCTTTAAGCCGGAGAAAGTCCTCGCGCCTCGGCCACAGAGGAAACCCCGCCAGACACGGAGGCAATTCCTCAAGATGCCGGAGAAACTCGCTGCGGCGGGAGGCGAGGCGGGGAGGCAAGAGCGCCGGACTTTCTAGGCGAAGGCGAGCGGGCGAAGCGTTGTTAGCGGAGTTGGTTTACTTTGGTTTACTCAGCGTTCCTCTCTTGCTGTTGTTTGTGTTCTGGCCGCTTTTGTGCTTGTGCAGCCGTCGCTGTTGGCAGCAGCTGAGGTCTCGATCGCTTGTTTATGGTTATTTAGCGGATGTTTTCTTTGTGAGCGAAATTCTCCTAACTGGATTTCTATTGAAAGTTTTTATTTTCATGTTTTTGTAGCAACAGTAATGCAAACAGCTGTTTTCGCTTATCCGGCGGTTGTTGTTTCTGTCGGTCCATCACTATTTAAGCAGCTGTTACTTCTTATCCAGTACTTATTAGCTCGCGCCTTATCTCAAACACCTGCGAGCAAGAGGACAATAGAAGCTGCGACATATAGGCCTATTTGATGCTTAGGCCTTATGTTAAACGTCACTGCTCAGCCCAGAGAGCAGCAGAATGACCGCGTCTGCTGGAGAATCGGTCGTTTCTTTAACTCAGTGATCATGGCCTCTGGTCACTACAGGTCGTAAGCCTTTCGTTAAACCGAGAGGGCCAAGGATAAATGGTAAATGAAAGGAGAAAGGGAAAACAAAAAATAGATAAAACGGTTAAGTATTATACGATAATAAAGGAAAGAAGAAAAAAACGTTGCACATTTTCATTCCAGCGATGGTAAATCAGATAAAAAGCAAAGAGGAAACAAAAAGACCAGTTGCAAAACAAGCGAAGAGCTAATCCCGACCCTCGCCCCGCGCTCCCACTTTCCTCCATCAAGGGCGCGCAGGCGAAGGCGAACGAAGCCCAAGCCCAAGCCGGGGACGGATGGGCCGACCCAGAGAAAGTTCTTCCTTCGGCCGCTGCAAAATTCCGGAAGCTTGGCTTGTTTCTTGCAGGTTGCTTGCTAGCATGCGAGGAGCCGGCCTTCGAACAGGAGCTGCGGCCGAGTGACGAGGGCTCTCAAAATGGCTGCTTGGGAGAAGGAGAAGTTGAGGAACAGGAAAGTTACACGTTAAAAAGAAGGAAAACTGGATGGATGGAGAAGTTTACGACAAAGGTTGGATGGATAGAAGGAGGAAAATTAGGTGGTTGGAAGTTTACAAGGAAGGAAACTGGATAGATGGAGAAGACTGAAAGAAGGAAAAGGTGGATGGATGGAAACGCTTCAAAGGAGGAGGAAGATCAGGAAAATGAGGATTGTATTCATTCAGAGGAAGGGCTTACGAGAACAAAAAATACTATTAAGATGTCTAAAGAAGATGACGATTCGACTGACATCACAGTTATAGACTCTGGCATAATAAAAAATTACCATACCAAATTGAACTCAATTTTACTAAATATATTGATGGACAGACCAAGAAAACGAAAAAAAGACTACTATGCACAACGGAATACCGCGCCTGCACATCGGCGTCCCAATCAAATATAACTTAACTGTAAAGTGAATAACCAACATCATTCCAACGCACGCTAAACACGAGCCCCCCTCCCCCCCCTCCCCCCTCCACCTCCCCAAGCTCTCCCTCCTTCAGCACACACCTTTAAAGCCCTCGATCTGCACCCCCCCTTCCTTTTCCATTGCCCCCTTCCCCTTAAAACCCTGAGTCCACTCTCCCTACTCACGCACCTCCCCTCTTTTCCCCTATGCGCTCTCGAACGCCTCCACCCCCCACCCACACACCCTATCTATGTAACAAACCTTTCCCCTTAACACACGCCTTCAAACCCTTCCTCTTCCCCCTTGCCCCCAACACACCCTCCGCCTCCTCCACCTCCCCCTTGCTTTCCCACACCCTTGACCCTCTCCCCTCCCCCCAACCACACGCAGGCGAGCTATAACGGAGCTTTGGTCTTGATAACACATTGCGAGCCTCTAACAAGATCCAGACAAGGTGAGGCCGCGCCGGAGATCCGAGCAGAGGAGTCGCTCTGATGCACTAATGATACATCGACTACATGGACATAGAATGGGGTGGATGGAAAGAGATGAAGGAAGGGGGAGCGAGAGGAGGAAGAGGAGGAAAGAGAAGAGAGAAGGTAAAGAGGAATGTTAGAGAGGGAAGGAGGGAAGAGAGAGAGAGAAGAGAGAGAGAGAGAGAGAGAGAGAGAGAGAGAGAGAGAGAGAGAGAGAGAGAGAGAGAGAGAGAGAGAGAGAGCGACACCAACTAACCAATACATTCCTTTCCCATGATAATAAAATGAATAAAACAATGAACCTATAAACAGACTTTCATCGCCGTTTCTCATTTCAGTATCTTTATGAGAGCACGGAAAACAACGAAACGAAGAACAAATAGGAATATACGTCCATTTAATCAGTTAACATGGGGGATAACAGTAAAATCAAGAGGAAGAGGGCGGAGTTTCCTGAAAACATGGGCGTGGCTGTGGGGCGACTGGGCGTAACTACAATGCCCAAATGCCCAAGGCTGTTCGCTCGCACGCCCCTCCCTCCCCATGTCCTTCCATGCCCTTCGATGCTCAGTGCGTCTAATTCTTATTCCTTTTACTTATATTTGCACATCGTGTGTAATTTTGGTTCTAATATTTTTTTCTTTTAATTTTCCATTAATTTACCTTCTTCATTTCCTTTGGTTATCCTCTCTTTTTTCTCGAATTTCCTCTCTCCACTTCTTTCTCCTCCCCCTGCTTCTCCTTCTCTCTTTCTTTCTCTCTTCCTCTGCATTTCTCCTTCTCCCCCCTCTCCCTCTTCCTCTCTTCTTCTTCTTCCTCCTCTCTCTTCCACATCTTCTCCCTCCCCTCCCCCTTCCCATTTCCCTCTTCCTTTTCCTATCCGTCTCCCTCCCCCTCTTCCTTCCCTCCTCACCCCCCCCCCTCGCCACCTCCTAACCTCGCTCCATCCTCTTCCTCTCCTCCTCTTCTTCATTCAAGCCAAAGCAACACTTTTAAAACAATAACAGGAAGAAGAAGAAGATTTCCTCACGCCACGTCATTAACTCTCCCTCCTATGTAAGACCGCTAACGGGGGGGGGGGGGCAAGGGAGAATGGAGAAGAGGGAAAAGGGAAAGAGGAAGGGAGAGGGGGAGGGTGACCACGCGAGATATGTGGTTGTTTAAACTTGATGCGAAAAGGAATGCGTGACTTGGGACCTGTCGGGTCTATAGTGAACGCGGAAGTGACGCGTGTGAGAGCGCGCGTGGATGCGCGAGTAATTTGGTGTGGGTTTAATTGCTGTTATCTCGGTTTATTAGAGACGGGTGGATCACTACGTAAATTAATGTAATTCCGTCCTTGATTTATGACAAAAAATAAATAAACTCCTATAAAGTCTTTACAGGTCTTTGTAAAATGGCGGGAATGGTGATGGGTAATGATGATGATGACGACGACGGCAATGGTAATGATGATATGATGTAATGAGGATGAAAGAGATGATCATATCAACACTAAGCAATTGAACATAACTATACAGAAACCTATTTTCAATCAGCCACACCCACTCGGGCGCGAGCGCAGCCGAGATCCCGAATCGCCTCCAGCAGCCAGGATGGCAGCTTCCTTCCCAAACGTCTCTCCCTTTCCACTCCGGCCGCAGACACTCCTCGGCCGTTCTCGGTGAACGGGTCGAATCTCGGATGAATTCAATACACTGAGGGCACTCACGCCAGATGGAGTGGCTCCCTTTACCCGATCACGAGGGAAACTCGAGACGAGGTTGTGAACGAGGGCGTCGGGGACATGGCGGCCGGAGAAGGTTGGTCGGGCTCCCTCTAATGCCGTGAGGAATTACATTCAAATGCCTGCAAAGAATGTCGTGTGTGTGTGTGTGTGTGTGTGTGTGTGTGTGTGTGTGTGTGTGTGTGTGTGTGTGTGTGTGTGTGTGTGTGTGTGTGTGTGTGTTGTTTTATGTTATCCTTGTCTCCACTCTCAATAAACATGAAAGATATCAAATTAACTAACTCTCTGAGCTTTCTCTCTTTCCCAATCATTTCCTCTCCGTCTCCGCCATCATCACGCTCTCTCTCTCCCTCCTTTTTAGTAGACCGGATATTAGCACACGAACCATTATCCAGCAAGTGATATTACGTTCTACTCGCGCTGACCTCTGACCTACTGTTGCCACAGATGACCTCGCTGTCTAATAACGATAATGACAGCGAAAAAATGATTCCTCTTTGCGATGTCCGGAACGTAAGAGATAAGGCTTGATGACTTATGATGATGACTGATGACTGATGGCTGTTGATTGGTGATACCGGTGACGATGATGGTTGATAACTGATGATAATGGTGGTGATTATGATTATGACCGCACTATAAAACGAAGGATACAAGGCAAATACGTCATCATCATAGTACAAAAAAAACATTACTATCAACAGTATAAACCACCTCAACAACATTAACAGCAACAAGAGCAACATGAACAACAACAATAATAGCAACATTCATATAAAAACAACAGCAGCAACAGCAATGGCAGCCTCGTCCAGCGCCGCCAGATCGCCCCTTTGCCCCGCGTTGAAATCGCCCTCTCGCCTTACCGGGAGACGACCCGCGAGCCAGCTGAGGAGGCGACGCTGGTGTCGGAACCACCTGTTGCCGACTTCCTCTCTCTAAATATTTCCCTTCTTAAGACAGAGCACCGTTCAAAGGTGTGCTGTTGGTTTTGTTATTGTTATAATTATTATAAACATTTCCACTGCTGTAATATTATTTGTTTTATCATTATTATCATTATTCATTTTATCAATATTTCCCTTAGTTACTGTTACGATTACAACCATTATCATTGTTATCAACATCATGACCATCCTTTAGTATCATATATTATTAGTACCATTATCACAATCATCATCATCAACATTCTACCACCATCATCATCATCATGACCGCACTCCTACCAATCTTCCCTTTTCTCTGCCTTTAATCGCTTCGCTGCGCCATAGCGGAGGCACCAACCGCTTCGCTGCGGCAATTCCGACGCGGCAATCGGGCTCGGGACCGGCCTCTCTTGCGGGCGCGGAATGCCGCCGCCTCCTCCTGGGCTCAGGGGCGGAAGCGCGGCGAAGCGAAGGGAAGCTCGACGTTTTGTCTGGCCGATCGGAGTCTGTGGCTCCACCTCCTCAGCTCTCGGGAAAGCCTGCTGCGAGGATGAGGAGCTTTCCGCAAGGACATTATGGGGAAGATGTATGTATGTATGTTTCCATGTGTATATATATAGTCTACATACATATATAAATAAATATATATATATATAAATTTATATATATATAAATATATATATATATATATATATATATATATATTATGTATATATACGTTTGTGTGTGTGTGTGTGTGTGTGTGTAGTGTTGTATGTGTGTGTATGTAGTGTATTTGTTTTTGTGTGTGTTTGTTGTTGTGTGTGTATTGTTGTTGTGTGTATGTGGTGTGGTGTGGTGTGGTGTGGTGTGGTGTGGTGTGGTGGGTGTGTGAGAGAGAGAGAGAGAGAGAGAGAGAGAGAGAGAGAGAGAGAGAGAGAGAGAGAGAGAGAGAGAGAGAGAGAGAGAGAGAGAGAGAGAGAGAGAGAGAATGTGTGCGTGTGATATGTGTGAATGAGTGTGTACACGTATGCGGTGGCGGATGCGCGCAGTGCGCGCGTGCAGTCATCGTGCGGGTTAATGTGAGTGCATATTATGACTGCTTCTACGAAGCAAGTAATGCTTAATCATGGCATCGAGTTGCAATTCGGTTCGACGCCGAAGCGGCAAATTGTCCAAAATTGGTTGCAGAATAACGTGATGTGATCAGCACCGAGCAACAGCAATTTCTAAAGACTTTTCCTCTGGAAGAGAAGATGATTTATTTCCCTAAGCATCTCTTTCTTTATTATTTTTATTTACATCATTATCTCGATTTTCGTGAACCTTGGGAAAAGCGACAAATAGAAAATATCCTCAGCTGTTTTCGATTCTCAGCCTAAAATACCTTTTTTCCTGAGCGCATATAAAAGAAAAGAAAATCGTAAGAAAAAACATGTGATTTTCACTCGTTTTCTCTGCCGCAAAAATCTGCAACGCACGTTTTCTTTCCGTTTTTTTCCGACCCTCCGCCGCGGGAAGTCAAAAAGATCGTTACATCGCGTTCACGGTCTAAAGAAAAGAAAGAAAACATCAGACAAAAGAGAAAGAATTACTACGTCCAATAAAAAAGAAAAAAAGAAATGTAACCCACAAAACAAGAGACCTCGGAAAGGAAGAAAAGAACAGGCAGGGACTTTCCACCAGGAACCCATCGTGACTGACCATCCTTCTCGCCCCCCCCCGATAACACTTATCTCTTCCGTGAGTGCATCTTTCGAAACAACCCAAGTTTTGTTTTGAATGCTCATGGAGAACTGTCGCGCATACTTATGGAGAACGTATAGAAGTACAGACATATAGTTTCGTAGATGCAAGTATGGTTTATCGGTAGAGATAAACATGCACATGTAAATACATCTATACTTATCTATCTATCTATCCACACACACGCAAACGCACGCACGCGCACAGCAGGACACGACAGAAAGAAGAGGAGGAGAGAGAGGAGGAGAGAGAGGGAGAGAAGAGAGAGAGAGAGAGAGAGAGAGAGAGAGAGAGAGAGAGAGAGAGAGAGAGAGAGAGAGAGAGAAAAAAAATATATATATATATATTTTAAATTGTATGCGTTCTCCCCGACAATCAATTAATTTCCTTTGCTTAAACTTTCACCAGGTCTTCTTACCACGTGTGAGAGAAAGAGAGAGAGAAAAAGGGAGAAAGGGAGAAAGAGAGGAAGCGAGACAGAGAAAAAGAGAAAGAAAAAAAAGGAAGAAAGAGAGGAAAGGGAAAACACAATTACAAACACAAGATCAACAAAGAACGACACTAAAGCAGGTGCCAAAGAGGAAGCGATGATAAGGAGGGGGGTCAGAGGCACCTCCCCCTCCCCCTCCCCCGCCTGCCACACCCATACAGAGTGCCAGAAATGAGAAACGAGGAAGGAGACAATGCCAGTGCCAGTGCCAACCCCCCGGAGGAGCGGAAGAACGGGGCACAGTCCACGAACAAGCGCGTCTCTTCAACTCCGGCCCGCAAATGAGTACAAAAGCGCTCAAGAAAGAAGGAAAAATTAAGGCGTGATTTCACCCTCACGGGACGTGTTTGGAACCTTTTGTGGTGAGATTCTGTCGCTGTTCCTTTTGTTTGTTTGTTTGTTAACGTTTTGGGGGTTTGGTAGTCGAGTCTTGTTACTGCACTTTTTTTCTTCCTTTCATTTCCTTCTGTCAGTCTTTTTTCATTAATTTTCTCCCCAGCAAGCTCTCTTTCAACCTCTTCCTTCCTCTCTATCACGGTCTATCCTGCCCTTCTGTCTGCTGTTACCATCGTGTAAAAGTAACTCTCCAACCAATGCCACCTATTTTCACCTACAACTCGGGTAATAAAACCAGCCCCCCCCCCCCCCCGAGTAACAGTTACCGGTAACTCAGCGTACGCCTCTCTATACGCTGGACGGGTAACCTAAATACCAGGCAGACGGAGGAAAAGGGGTAATGCGTTACCTTTCTGCTGCTTGCCTATTATGACCAATTAAATAATCAAGTGGAGAGTATTTTGTGTCTCGAAATCAAAAGGAATTTATGTTATAGGCGTGAACGACGACACCAAAATACAAGTAATCAATAAACATGATGGTGATAGAAAGGGTATGATGATGATGATGATGATGATGATGATGATGATGATGATGATGATGATGATGATGATGATGATGATGATGATGATGATGATGATGATGATGACGATGACGATGACGATGACGATGACGATGACGATGGCGATGGCGATGGCGATGACGACAACGGCGGTGGCGGCGGCGATCACGAGGATCATCATCATCATCATCATTACCACCATCATGAACAACAATGATAAGGAAAACAACAAACGAAAATCACTCGCAACCTCAGTTACACCTATCCTAAAAAACTAACACTGGCCCTGAAAAGAACGGACTATCGTCCCCAATACGGACAAATTATCGCAGCCCGAAACGAGCTCAGCGGCCGGATAATAAGAACTACGGGAACATATGGCACACGGTTATGCGGTATTGACGACGCTTCGGCTGCCGACGATGCCTGGCCGGGTTTCGGGTTACCGCACTCGCTCGCCGCGCGCTTCCGCCGCCGTATCCGCCCGTCCGTCCGTCCACACGTCCGTCCGTCCACACGTCCGTCCGTCCGTCCGTCCGCCCGCCCGTCCGTCCGTCTTCGGGAATAAGGGATAGAGCGGTCGGATGCAAGGGTGGGCATTGTTTGCATATTGCCAGGCGGGGGATTCAAAGGAATGAGAGAGAAGAGAAGAGAGAGAGAGGAAAAGAGACGAGAGAGAAAGAGAGAGGGACGAGAGGGGGAGAAAAGAGAGATACGGAGAAAGAGGAGAGAGAGGAGAGAGAGAGAGAGGGAGAGAGGAGAGAGAGAGAGAAGAGAGAGAGGAGAGAGAGCAGAGAGCAGAGAGCAGAGAGGAGAGAGGAGAGAGGAGAGAGAGGAGAGAGGAGAGAGGAGAGAGAGAGAGAGAGAGAGGAGAGAGAGAGAGAGAGAGAGAGAGAGAGAGAGAGAGAGAGAGAGAGAGAGAGAGAGAGAGAGAGAGAGAGAGAGAGAGAGAGAGAGAGAGAGAGAGAGAGAGAGGGAAGACCAGAAACGAAAGGCGATTCAAACAAAGAACAGCGCGAGCGAGAGGCCCAAGAGCAGGCCGCCTGGAAGCAGGTCAGGAATCTGGGTCTTCCTTAACCGCACCTGCGGAAACCAACCCGAAGACAGCCAGTGTGCTCTACACAGGACCACACCCACGCCAGCCCATAACACCCACGTCGGCGGCTTATAATAACCGCACACACGCCCACACCCCAGCCCAAAATACCCCCACCCACACCTACACCAGCTCAAAATATCCACATCCATCCACACCCATGTCTACAGTCCATAACCCAGCCAATACGACTCTTGTCACCCACACCCACACCCACAGAAGCTCCCAACACCCACACCAACACCCACGCCGGCAAATAACCTCCGCACCCACACCAACACCCACGCCGGCAAATAACCTCCGCACCCACACCAACATCCACACCCTACCATACCCACGCCATCTGTACTCATCCGCCCGCGTCGGTCTCACACGGGCCAAGCCATCGCCAATCAATTTTTCAAGCGGGCGTTATCATGGCGTCTGAAGCCAAGTGTAGGTTAAGCAGGTTGTGCTTCCTGTTTGCGTGTGGACGAGAGGGGGGGGGGGGGGATTAGTGGCGTTGGGTGGACAGGATAAGCGGAGGAGTGTGCGGATGGGTGAATTAGTGTGTGGATGGGTGGATGAGTGTGTGGATGGACGGATTAGTGTGTGGATGGATAGGTGAGTGTGTGGATGGTGTGTGGATTGGTAGATGAGTGTGAACGGATGGATAGTGAGTGGATGGGTGGACAAAAGTAGATAAAATGAAGGAAGAAGAAGAGGTCGAATACCATGGGGCTTGGAAAGACACACATACAAAAAAAACATGAAAGAAAAAAGTGGAAAATGACGAATAAATATGGCGAACAAGACAAGTCCGGCGAGAACGAAGAGACAGAAGAAAAAACTCGAAACACAAGAAAATGGATTTGAAAAAAAAAAAAAAAAAAAAAAAAAAAAAAAAAATGAAAATAGGAAAATGGGGAAACTTCAAGTGACCTAAAGTAAGGTCAAGGATGACTGGACAAAACCGGTCGGGGAAGATGACCTAAGAGACTACCCCCACCCCCCTCTGCAGACGATGGTGACGGGCGGAGGAGCCGGCGGACGACGATGGAGGAGGAGCCGGCGGACGACGATGGAGGAGGAGCCGGCGGACGACGATGGAGGAGGAGCCGGCGGACGACGATGATGGCGGTGGCGATGGAAACGGTGATATCAGTCTAGATGAGAGAGGCGATTATGATGATGGTGAAAATGATGAAAGTAACGATAAATTCGAGAAACTTTAGAAAGAGAAAGACAATGTTATCTCGAATGTGAGACCTAGATCAATGCAGAGAGAGAGAGAGAGAGAGAGAGAGAGGAGAGAGAGAGAGAGAGGAGAGAGAGAGGAGAGAGAGAGAGGAGAGAGAGAGAGAGAGAAGAAGAGAGAGGAGAGAGAGGAGAGAGAGAGAGAAGAGAGAGAGAGAGAGAGAGAGAGAGAGGAGAGAGAGTAGGTAGGGAGAGAGAGGAGAGAGAAGAGAGAGAGAGAGAGAGAGAGAGAGAGGAGAGAGAGAAGAGGAGAGAGAGAGGAGGAGGAAGAGAGAGAGAGAGAGGAGGAGAGAGAGAGAGAGAGAGAGAGAGGGAGAGAGAGAGAGAGAGAGAGAGAGAGAGAGAGGGGTAAGGAGAAAGGCGAAAGAAAGAACCTAAAGACAAAAAGCCAGAAAATGAGCGAGAGAAGCGAGAGAACGAAAGAACCAAAAGAAAAGGAGAGAAGCGAGAGAAAGCGAAAGAAACGGAGGAAAAGAGAAAAGCGAAAGAAGCGAGAGAAAGAGAGAGCGCAAAAAGAGAGTGAGAGAGCGCCGTAACATGACACCAACAGATTAAATTCTCCGCAGCTTCCGCCCGCGCCTCCGCCTCCGCCTCCGCCGCCGCCGCCGCCTCCGCCGCCGCCGCCGCCGCCGCCACACCTGTTCCGGAAGCATCGCGAGGCGTCTTGAGTTCCCGGATGTCCTAAATTCCGGTGTCAGCTTTTACATTTCATTTGCTGATTGCTTTTTCGTGTTCCGGCATGATTATAAGCCATGGTGCTGGCGTTTGGGTGTTCTTGATGATGTTACTCCATGGGTATCTTTATTTAGAAGTTCGAAAGCAAAATGAAAAAAAAACAAGATTATTACATTAACCCAATCACGAAGTTCCGTTAAAAAGAAAAATATCTCGCCGTAATTGAAAAAAAGAAAACAACAATAAAACATTCAAAACCCAGAGAATCGCAACTATTTATTAATAATTCCAGCGGGGGGTAACGAGGTCAGGGGACGAAAAGAAAACACGAAAGCATGAAAAATGTCTCTACGCAAGAGGGGGCGGGGGCGAGGGAGTGCGAGAGCGAGCGCCGAATGCCAAAGCGAGAGCCTTCTTGTTAATCGGCGCGCGGTGGCTGTAATGGAGCCAGATTTCCAAGGCTTGTGTTGACGGGGACATTGCGCGGGCATTTAGCAAGGGAAATTATCAGTACGTGTAGGAGAGAAGTTGAGGGGGGGGGGGGGGAGAGGGAGAGAAGAGAGAGAGAGAGAGAGAGAGAGAGAGAGAGAGAGAGAGAGAGAGAGAGAGAGAGGGAGAGAGGGAGAGAGGGAGGGGAGAGAGGGAGGAGGAGAGAGGGAGGGAGGAGAGGAGAGGGAGGGAGAGGAGAGAGAGAGAGAGAGAGAGAGAGAGAGAGAGAGAGAGAGGAGAGAGAGAGAGAGAGAGAGAGAGAGAGAGAGAGAGAGAGAGAGAGAGAGAGAGAGAGAGCAATTAAGGAAGATAAAAGAAAGAAAACTCTGAAGAAATTATGAAGCTGAAAAAATAGTGAATACACGTACGTCTAATAAAGATAAACAAATACAGGTTTCTGCACCACGCCAATGAAAGATACTGCAAACATACTGTAGACGCATAAACTGCCAGTAGGAATCCTTGAAAATGACATGTCAAACCAAGTCAGCAACACCAACTAGTATCTGACACGAATGACATGACAGTATGACATGACACGTGGGTCTAAAGCACTTCCGCCTCCACCCTTTCTCCTACCGTTGCAAGCACCTATTCACATATAATGAGCGTGCAATTGAAGCACACAAGTGCAAGCTCAGACACACCCATGCATACCCGCAGAGCCCTTTCGCTCTGTCTTTCCAAAACCATTCTTTCTGCCTTTTTCGGTCTCCGTTTCTCTTTCTCTATTTTTACCTTGTTTCTCATTCACTGATTTCGCGATGACTCTTGTCTCGCTAATTAACTTCTCTTTCACATTAGTTTTTCTCCTTCATTTTTCTTCCTATATTTGCCTAGTTTCCCTTCATCATCGTCCGTCTCTCGCTCTCTCTCTCTCTCTCTCTCTCTCTCTCTCTCTCTCTCTCTCTCTCTCTCTCTCTCTCTCTCTCTCTCTCTCTCTCTCTCTCTCCTCTACACCACACACACACCACACACACACACACCACCACACACACCACACACACACACACACACACACACACACACACACACACACACACACACACGCCCGCACGCGCGCGCACGCACACACACACACGCCCGCACGCGCACACACACACACACACATGCACGCACGCACGCACACACATTCTCCAATAACGCCATGCACAGACACCAACACATCACCCAACTCCATACACAGACAGGCATTCACTTCCATACATAGACATATCCAGAAACACACATCCTCCATCGCCAAGCACAAACGCAGACAGACAGACATTCACCCTCATCGCCATGCACACCCACACACACTTTCCAATAAAGGTAAACCGTTTAACACCAAACACCGTTTTCTTTGGCTCCCGTCCCGCCGAGCGCAGCGCAAACAATGGAACCGCTTGCACTCATTCAATACGAAACAGTTGTGCAAATACAACGATAAAAGGCAATTAAAAAGAGGAGTCGGCGGGGAAATGGAGGGGAGAAAAGAAACGGAAAGAAGAGAATGTAGAGGGAGAAAGAGGGAAAAGGAAGGGGAAGAAGAGGAAGAAAGAGAATATAATGGGGGAAGAGGGGACATATGAGAGAGAGAGAGAGAGAGAGAGAGAGAGAGAGAGAGAGAGAGAGAGAGAGAGAGAGAGAGAGAGAGAGAGAGAGAGAGAGAGAGAGAGAGAGAGAGAGAGAGAGGAATAGCCTAAAACCCCTCTACCCCATTCCCCCTTCTTTCCTTCTTCTTACCCTCCCCCCTCCCCTCTTCCTCCTTCATTAACGTCTCACACTGCAATCACGTTTTCAGTTACGTCAACAAGCATCAACGTTTGCATTCTCTCACACTTCTTGATTGAACGTTACACAGGTCGTGGTCTTGCACCCCCCCCCTCCATCGCAACCTCCACTCCCTTTCCCTCCCTCCCAAGGATCCCGTTTGCCGTAATAATAAAGACTTCCGTAAGTGAGTTCGGTTAAAGAGGACCGCCTTAACCGAAGTGTGCCGTATTTCGGATCCTAACGGCTTCCAATCCAATATACTGTATATTCGACTGCCTGGTTTCTACTCTATTCCTGTTCTTGTTCTATATTCCCCGTTTTTTGTGGTGGTGTATTCTACTTACGTGTTCTTTCCTTTTCCAAGTAATTTTATCTCCATAATGATTTGTTTTAAGTTTCTAAATCAGTCTGCTTTCTCTCATGCATCTCATCTCACCTCAACCCTATTGTTTCTTTATTCCCTACCTTCTTTTCCTTTCCCCCTCAACCCTTCTCCCCTTTCCCATCACCCCCCACCCCTTCCCCCCGCCCAGTGGGTCCCCTTCAATTCTCACGTTCTTCAAACCCTTGAGCAATCGGACCTGAGAACAAGGCCAACCTCGTCACCCCGCCCGAACGTCTCCAAAGCAAGTCAGTCAAGTCCAGATGGAGCTATGGCTTCCCGTCCTCTCCTCCCTTTTCCCTTTCCTGCTACTTTTTCTTTATTCTACGTCTGTTTTTTTTTCTCTCTCTCTCTCTTTCTTCTTTTCTTTTTCCTCTTCTTTAGCCTCGTTATCTACTTCTCTCTTTTCATCTTCCATTCATCTTCCTCCTTACCTTTCTTATCATCTGCAACCTGCCTCTTTTTTCTTCTCTTTCTTCTCCTCCCCCCCCCCCTTCCTTTTCCTCCCTTCCTTCCTCTTCCCCCTCCTCATTCTCCCGATCCCTCCCTCTTCCCTCCTCTCCTCCCCTCCGTCCCGTCCCCCTCCTCTTCCCTAGCTGCCCCCCCCTCTTCCCACGGCCTATACATTAATACGTCGCGTGAGTGGTTCGGCTGGTTCGTCTGGAGGGTTCGGTTGCGGAAACGACGCAAACGACGACGGCGGCGCGGCGGTAACCTAAAGAGACGGATGATATATAGGCCATCGCCGGGCACGCGGTACGCTTCAAGAGAATGGGGAGGGCGGGTGAGCGAGGGATACGGGAACAAAAGTGGAACAGATGTGGGAGGAAAACAAAAGATCCAAAATATTATGAATTTTGATATGCAATACGTGATATTTCTATCACAGAAGTCGATAATGTCGCACACGCACTAATACCATATGATGTCGCCAGCTACAAGATAACCGGGAGTTACTGGGTTATCATATTTTGTAATTTTCTCTCATTCTTTTTCTTCGTGTTATTGTTCTTTTTCTCCTTCCATTTACACGTCTAGAGAACGCTGGTTCAGAGCACTTTTTCCCGCGCACTCAGATCAAATGCACTTTTGAAAGGTGAGTCGCCTAGTCAAGGTCGCTGCTGAAGAACTGGATTTTATATGCCCGGTCCCTGGACACATTTCTATAACAAGGTAGAGGTTTATCCAAAGACCATAGAAATAAGAAAAATATAAGCATCTAAAACCAATGGTAATACATTTTTCTTTATATATTATTTACATATCCGATGCATAAAAATGAGCATCGACCCCGGATGTGCGCAACGACGAAATTCGACCAACGAACAAATCTCAAGTGACAATTGCTCTCGACAACTCGGCAACTCGCTCTCGGGCCATTTCCGAAAATTATCCTCCGTGATTTGATAGACGAAAACTCTCCAGCAATTTCCCGACATTTCCGACAACGGGTTCATAGTACATAGCCAAGACGCGGGTTCACACGGGTTATCGCTGTGACACACATACGCAATGAGTCCGCGAAGGAAGGAAGGAAGGAAGGAGGAAGGGAGTGGTTAAGGGGAGGCGGTGGGAGGGAGGGAGGATGGAGAGAATGACAGAGGGAAAGCAAGGGACTGCAAGAGAGAGAATAAAGTAATGGAAAGAAAACAAACAAACAAACACACACCGCACCGCACCCCAACACACACACACACACACACACACACACACACACACACACACACACACACACACACACACACACACACACACACACACACACACACACACACACACACGTATATATATATATGTGTATATATATGTGTGTGTAATATATATATATATATATATATATATATATATATATATATATATATATATATATATATATATATATATATATGTATATGTATATATATACAAGCTCAAACTCACAAATGGGCGAAGAAGCGCATATCACGCATGTGTCTGTGCAAGTAGAACAAAATCACACCACGATTACGATCACCTTACAGTAAGAAAGACGAGGAAGTCAAATAAACAACTTGTGGAAAACACCAAACAAACGAATGACTGACACTTTAGAGTAGTTGACGTAAAAAAAAAATAAAAAAAAGCGAATTCAATATTTGTTTCTCTCTGAAAATGTTAGTACAATTGTTCAAAACTGGACTAACGCTTTTTCCGGCCATGTAAAAAAAAAATAATAATAATAAAAAAATGGCTGCAACTATGTAGGTTAGCACTAACGAATAACAAAGAATACTATACTTTTAGAATAAAAATATGAAACGTAACATAGTTTTTCACTAACCAACTCGGCACGAAAAAACAACCTGTATTTTACTTTTTACGTCAGCACTAGAAAACTCCGATTCGGACTACGTTACAAAAAGCTTAGAACTCGCAACCAGGTACGTTCTTTTTATACCAGTATTGGAACACTCCAAATCGAACCAAACAAGCGTCGACGTACGAGAAAAAAATCCAAATTGAATAAAGGAGGGGGGAAAATCTACTGAAGCTTCGAACACTTACGGAGTCGAACCATCTCATCATCCGTGAACAGTGATGTGTCGCTTTCCTCGTTGAAGATGTGGTAGTCGATGTTCTGGCAGTAAGTCTCGACCGGAGACAAGTAGAGTTGCTCTGGAAAAAGAGAAAATCGAATTTAATATCGGGAGCTAAGTCACCAAATTCATAAATACAGGAAAATCGAAGGGTGCTTTGTTTAGAATCAAAGCGATGATGTAGCCCTCTATAAAAGGTAAAATAAATGATACTGGCGACTGAATCTGATTTTACGGTAATCAAGCCACAGCCATAAACGAACAGAAAAAAAAACAATGTATACGTCGTATTTAGAAGCCAATTCCACTGAGCTTCGTAAACAAATACAGATGACTATATAATTACTTCCATTACAAGCGATCATTCCGGATAGACGCTTCACAGCACACCATCATCTTCATTAATAAACATGCAAACAATAATCACCCCATTGCCAACAATTCATCTCGCCATGTTACACAATAGGCAATTTATTAATGGTAATGACAATAATGACTCAGGAAGGAAGGTCAGGGTTGGCATTGATAAAGACAATGCTGTATTTGTAATGAGCAAATCAAGTTGTTCTTATTCTGGAGACATAAGTATAACAAGCAAATCAAGTTGTTCCTGTTCGGTAAACAGCATTAGTAAGCAAGACCCGAATAATGCCTATTACGAAGCTAATTCGCTAGGTATGCTAAGCGGCAAAACATCCAACCGTGTTGAATAAAAAATCGGAAAAAACACTACACTCATACTGATTTGTTTCTGGCTAGGATCAGGGGAAGAATTAACGACAAACTGTAGGGACATAAAATACTAATAGAATGTGCTAAAAATACATCAACATGAGTATAAACATCATAACCGTGTATGTCGTCAGCACTGCACTGTATCTATTCTTAGCTGACAACAGGGTCCTACGAGGAAGCACGGGGGGTTTAATGCCTTCATCATGCTACGCTTGCGATTCCTATCACATTCAAGGCGACTTTCATTTGGTAAACAAAGAAGACATTTACTTTTATACGTAGAGCAATATAACAAAATTAAATAAAAGGAATAAGTGAATATGCTCGCCATAAAGGGTGAGAAAGAAATGAATGGCGAGAAGAAAACTGCTTGGCGAAAATGAAGAATACAGTTCCGGAAAAAATATAAAGACAACTTTTCCAAATTCAGAAACAATACTCTGCATTGTCTACAGCGGATAATGTATTCGCCACACTTTCGTTTTTCCCTTTATTGTGAGCGAGTGGGCAACGCTCTGTGGGAGGAGGCTTTTCGAAAACTTTTCATCGAGCAGGAAAAACCTCACAAGAATCTGCTCTCACTCTTGCTCCTCTGAGTCGTCTCTGAGGAGGGAGGAAAGGGAGGGGAGGAGGGAGGAAAGGGAGGGGAGGAGGGAGGAAAGGGAGGGGAGGAGGGAGGAAAGGGAGGGGAGGAGGGAGGAAAGGGAGGGGAGGAGGGAAGAAAGGGAGGGGAGGAGGGAAGAAAGGGAGGAGAGGAGGGAGGAAGAAGGGAGGGAGAAAGTCCGAGTAGCTAAAAGACACCCTACTCATTTTCTTACAAAACACCAAAGAAAATAACACTGACCACCGCATATAAATCCCGACCGCAGGAACAAAGTACTCTACCAAACAATAAAACATTAGTCATCCAAGCAAGTGAAAAACAATAAACAAAAAACACGCCCTTAATCTGAACGAATAAAAAAGTGACACGCTAGAGCACATTACACCGTTGTGCGTTTCCTATATGGGTTACGCCCATGCAGGAGGCGTGTGTCTCCGCAAGAGCCAGGGCTGGACACGCCTGACCCATATGAACGACAGGAAGTTGTCCATTTCGTTCAGGAGCTGACCGTCTTGGCCCTCCGCGCTCTCCAGCCACAATCCGCCCCTTTCCATGCTGCTCCCTCAACCGATACTCCTCTTTTTTAGCTCCTCCTTCCTCTTTCCCTCCCTCCCTCCGTGTTGCCTGTTCTCTTTCCTTCCTCCTTTCCTGTCCTATCGCCTACTCTTTTTCCTCCCTCCCTCCCTCTCTCCCTATCTCAATCGCATTTCTCTTTCCCTACTTCCCTCCCTCTCTCCTCCCTCCACCCTCCTCCTTTATCCACCTCCTTCCCTCCCACATCTTCCACCACCCTCCCTCCTCTTTTCCCTCCCTTCGTCTTTCCTTCCCTCTTTTGCGGTCTTTTTCCAATTACCCTGCGGTCTCCAGCTTTCTTCTGGGGTGAATGAATGAGTCTGTGGACGACTAAGATATATTAACAGGTAAACAGACAACACATGACTTTTCTTTAATACTTTAAACACACACTTGAACAACAAAAATGAAGAAATTATAAAAAAAACATGAACTAAAGTAAAAAAGGATAAAGAAATGGAGAGTGCAAAATGAACAAGACATTAAGACATATAGGCCTATTACCCAGATTATGTCAGAACAATCCGCACATAGAAATACATTCAGAAGCATCATTCTCAAGTCACAACCTATACTACAGAATAAATAAAACAAGAGAATACAGAAAAAAGGACGGAAAAAACAAGATCTTGACCGCCTGTAACTAGACCATGAACAGCGCCCCTCCTCCCCATGAACACACCCCTCCATGACCAGAACCCCCATCCCTCCCCCTCCCTCGCCCCCCTCTCCTGGTCGCCGCGGTCACCTCTCTCGATTCCTCCAGGTCAGCCTTGTCGAACAGACCGACATCGATCAAGCTCTGGTTTATTTTTGAGGTTACCTTTTGGAGCAATTACGAAGGAAAAATAGAGAAAATCCGAACAGCTGTAATTTCCCTCCTTAAGTAGGTGTTTGACTAAGCTCTCTTTTATTACTGAACTGTTAATGGTTTATCTTAGTTTTAAACATGTTTTTCCCTCACATATTTCCTCCATCAAGCACCTTCAGCTAAACAAAACGCTAGAATTCAAATCAAGCATAATCTACATAAACCAAACTAGCTATTCATTCCTTATCCTACCTCCCCACCTCTCTAACTATCTCTCTACCACTTGCAAGCCAACCTATATAAAAGAGCGGAAGAAGCATATACGACTACTAACGCACGCATGCAAAGCCTACACACTGCAAGCAAAAGCATTTCCTGCCGCTTAATAGTTGACTGGTTGCATATACATCCCCGCGCGACCTCGCCTTTCCTATCTGCAATCATAACTGTCGAGCCTGCAAGCGAGCGTCTCGACCGCCTCTCCAGACATTACCTCTGCACTTCCTGGTCGGTCTCGCTCTCGGTCTCCCTGTGTGTGTGTGTGTGTGTGTGTGTGTGTGTGTGTGTGTGTGTGTGTGTGTGTGTGTGTGTGTGTGTGTGTGTGTGTGTGTGTGTGTGTGTGTGTGTGTGTGTCGGTCTCTCTCTCTCTCTCTCTCTCTCTCTCTCTCTCTCTCTCTCCGCTCGGGGCTCTCTCTCTCTGCTCTACTCTCTTTACACATTCATCGACGTCTACATCTCTCCCCAAACACTTACGGGGCTCGGTCTGTTTGACGTTAAATAGAGATGGATAGTTAGATATAAATAATTAACTAATCAGATAGAGAGGAAGGGGAGGAGGGAGGGAGGGAGAGAGAGAGAGAGAGAGAGAGAGAGAGAGAGAGAGAGAAGAGAGAGAGAGGGAGGGAGAGAGAGAGAGAGAGAGAGAGAGAGAGAGAGGAGAGAGAGGAGAGAGAGAGAGAGAGAGAGAGAGAGAGAGAGAGAGAGAGAGAGAGAGAGAGAGAGAGAGAGAGAGAGAGAGAGAGAGAGAGAGAGAGAGATGAGATATTTAGCAGCCAATTCTTCGTGGAATGCCACATACTAATTATGAAGAGTAAATAGTTGAGCAATTTGAGGTGTAATGAGGTTAAGCTATTAACCCAGTGCGCCATAATTCTTAGTCTTAAGAAGTTATTATTTGTTTACCTTAATTTTCTCGTGTTCCTTTCACTTCTATATCTATCTAATTTTATCCATTCCCTTCTCCCCACCTTCATTCTTTTTTCTGTCTCACATATTGTTCTTTCATTTTCCTCTTTCACTCGGTTTTTCATTCATTCAGCCTGTGTTTTCTCTTCTCTTCCCGTTTTCTCAGTTCACCCATTCCCTCCCATCTCCCTTCTTCTCTTCCATTCACCTTCCCTCTTCTTCCCTCACCCTCACCTCCCTGTCCCCACCTAATCCCTACTTCCTACTCCCTACCCCCTATCCTATCTACCCCCCGCCCCCATTCAAAAACCACTGAGGACAGAAAGTATTAATCATGAAGAGCGAAAATCCCAATCTACTAACACAGAGATTATGGCTAATGGCTGCACGAACATACCGCCCCCTCCTCCCCATCTCCCGCGAACATGTTACAAGTTAACGTGTACACGCTTAGGCAACGGTAGTATATTGTGCTCTACGTGTAGTACCTTCGCGTGTACCAGCCACGATGCTGAACTTCACCAACGTACATGAACGCAAAATCAATTACACACTTGGCATGCATCTATTATATACAGTGTCATGCACGAGTACACACCGACGCTACGAAATACAATTCATCAATTTTACTGTATTTTCATTCCTATCCTATTAGCATCAATAACTTTTTAAAAATCTCTTAGCGACAAAATATGTCTCAAACGATGTCCCATCGATCATACCAGCGAGACAGCCGCACCAGCACCACGCCCACCAACAAAAACATACCCACAGACAAGAAACAACGACACAGGAAACACCTGCAATAAACACTTACGCTATTAACACATGTAAGAGCGAAGGAAGAGGGTGGTGTAGGGAGGGAGGTGGTGGGGGAGGGGAGAGATGGCGGGGAGGGAGGGAGATGGCGGGGGAGGGGAGTGATGGCGGGGAGGGGGGGAGATGGCGGGGGAGGGAGGGTCTCGGCTAAATCATTTCCGCTTATCAAAGACAAAAAAAGAGTGAAATCTACGCTCGCGTGAGAGCAATCTCCGTCTAATTTGCGTGATTCGCGTGAGCACATTGAACATTTATAAATGTGTGTGTGAGTGCGGGTGTGTGTGTGTGTGGGGGGGGGGGTGAATGGGGCATATGTGCGTGTCGATAGATACCTGTGGTTTTTTTTGCTGTTGAATGAGGATAACGTGATAAATGTGGAAAAAAGAGAGAGAATATAAAGAGACGGAGATGATGACAAAAAAAAAGAAATAAAATGAAAAATATCAACAAAAAATCACACCCAAAACACCTTAACAGACCAAGAACTCAATAGAGTAAACAACAGAGAAAAAAAAAAACAATAGACAAGGCCCACACAAGAGAGAGAGCCGTGGATGCCAGACAGACAGACAGACACGCAGCCGAGAAAGAGAAAGCCGACAGCAGCCACCTCGATCCGCCCGCGCCCTTTGTTGTACGCGTACACGCTTACGCAAATTCCGTTTCGACACCACCTGCGTGCACCATCTGGGCTGAAGGGTGCGCGAATGGTGGGCAGTGAAGTGTTTGCTGGGGTTTGGACCGTACGGAGGGGCTATGGGGCGCATGGTAGGTCATGGGGCGCATGGTGGGTCATGGGGCGCATGGTGGGCCATGGGGCGCATGGTGGGTTATGGATTATACAGTGGGCCCCGAAGGGTATGGTGGGTTACGAAGTTACTGTGAGAAAAACAGACATCACCATACAACTTGATATATCAATATCAATATGTACATATAAATACATGTGTATATATACATACATATATATACAAATATACATACATACGCGCACACAGACATAGACACAGACAGACAGACACAGACAGATAGACACATACATACACACACACACACATATATAAATGAGAGAGAGAGAGAGAGAGAGAGAGAGAGAGAGAGAGAGAGAGAGAGAGAGAGGAGAGAGAGAGAGAGAGAGAGATAAGAGAGAGAGAGAGAAGAGAGAGAGAGAGAGAGAGAGAGAGAGAG
>NC_051424.1:18822767-18855267 GCF_015228065.2 Penaeus monodon
CAACCTCGAGTAGATTGGAAAGTCGAATTTTCCTTTGGCTTAAAAAAAAAACACAGAATTTGGACTTCAAGGCCTCAAGCATATTCGGAAAGATCGTCCAAAATATTACGGAATTTGCAAGCACATATTTGCATCCAAGAAAAAAAAATGCGAGAAACTATAATGCTATCAACATTAGAACAAAAACTAAAGTTGTAAACGAAGAGAAAGAAAAACGGAGAAGAAAAATAAGGAAATAAAACTAGTGAAGTGAATAAGTTACGAATAAAAAACACGTAAAAAGTGATAAAAATAAGAATCCGAGAAAAGAAAAAAAATCAAGGAAAATGCTGAGAAGAAGGAGTCACGATTTCACATCCACTCGAGATAATGTCACGTGACTGATGATCGAGGCGACGGGACGCGAGCCTTGCGAAAACACCGCCGCGGACCCAGCATCCCGCCTTTCGAAACGCCCCGAAACCAGCGATCCGGCTGTGGGAAACGCCGCCCTCCGGATTGGCTAATCATGGCGCTTCGGTGGGTAAACAATGCGAAGGCGGTGGGAAATGATGGATTTTCCCTCTCGCTTTTTAGGGTTTGTTTTGTCTCTATCTCTCTGATTGTTTGTTTGTCTGTTTGCTGTCTATCTGTCTCTGCCTCTCTCATTTAAGGGTTTATATACATCTCTCATTTCATGTAATTAGCAACACACTGATCTATCTCTTTTTAGCTTACACAAATACACAAACGTTCCTGAGACATCCATTAATGTAATTACCCAGGCCCCTAACAGTTCCCTAACTGTAAACACAGTCCTCTCATATCCAATGCAAACAACTTCCTCCTCGACGTCAGCAAGGTCAGGTCACAGGTCATCGCTCCACCCCGGCCAATAACAGGTGTCACTCAACTGCCAATCACCTGTCGAGCAACGGCCAGGACACGCAGCCAACGGGGGTCTAGAGCTAATCCAATTAACATGTTGGAACCCGATTCGTGATCTCCCCGTCGCCCCCTTGTCGACAGGTGTGCGTGCGTGCATGCGTTCTGTTGTGCTTGAGTTCGTGCGTGCGTCCGAACACCATATTCAGCTTCCGCGGCCCACCATTTCGCACCGGTCATTGGCACGGCGGCGGAAAGGAACGCTAGCGACTTCAGGAGGGGGATGAAGGGGGAGGGGAAGGAGGAGGAGGAGGGGGGTGAAGGAAGGGAGGAAGGAGGAGGAGGAGGAGGAGGAGGAGGAGGTGGGTGAAGGATGGGAGGAGGAGGAGGAGGAGGAGGAGGAGGAGGAGGAGGAGGAGGAGGAGGAGGAGGAGGAGGAGGAGGAGGGAGGAGGAGGAGAGAAGAAGAAGAAGAAGAAGAAGAAGAAGAAGGTGGTGGAGGAATAGGGGAGAAGTGGAAGACATGCAGAAGAAAAAAGTAGAAAGAAGAGAAAGGGGGAATCACAATAGATTAACAGACTCACTAAAATCAACCATTCAACTGACCAACGACTGTGCGAAAATGATCAAATCAAAATTATAAAAGAGAAAGGCGGGAAAGGCGAGTCGAAAGTGACAACGCAGCGAAAGAAGACAGAATGGAAGGACACAGCCGCTAAAGAGAGCACAGGAAGACAGTAGGTCTCCCCAGCACTATTCGACCCCCGACACCTGCGTCCCGGGATCCACCTCAAACTACAGGTGGAAAGGAACGCCACCTGGAACAATATTTAGTTTCCGGGACGTACGCGGACGATGGGAAGCGTAGGATAAGAGAAGAAAGAATGGAGAGGAGAGAAGGGGAGGGAGAAGGATGAGGGGAGAGAGAAGAGGGGAGATGGAAGACAGAGTATTTAGAACGCCCGCCAAGTCCAGCCACCAGAATGGGGAAAAGGAAGAATAAAGCAGGTTCCCCTGGGGTCCGCGACGCCGCCCGGAGCACCGCAGCGTGTTCGGTGGGCCCGCGGAAGCCCCGCGGTCGGCCGGCTTCCTCGCGACGGGACGCACAGGAAGTCTTTTTCATTACGCTTGGCTGTTCTCCGGCCGTCGAGGGGCGTGGGAAGCAAAAGGAGGGAGAGCGAGATAACAGATAAGTGGGGGAGCGGGGAGATCGGAACGTGAGGGAGTACATAATACGCACAGGTTACATGGTGTATAAAACACGTTTGTTACAATTTAGTTTTCTTTCTACGAAAATACACACCATGGCCATCACCATCATCAGTTGCGTATCGCCACAGGACAACCATCGCTACACCACCTTGTTCCGACCATCAACAGTTATCACTGTTATCACATCATCTCCCCCACCATCATACTGTGCGCCCAGCAGTACCACCGTCACCACCACTCCATCGCCGCCCACGCCAGGAAGACGCGCCCCCGTGGCCAGCTGACCCAGACCGCGACCCGTATCTACGGCCGGCCTCGGCGGAGGGCCAGGGACCAAATTGCCTTAACTAGGGGGTCCCTAACGGTCCTGACTGGTCTAGATTTACTCGTGACATCAAGGGAACGCACCTGCCTGGCTGCTCCATTTTATCTTTTTTTACTATATTCTATTTTTATCTATTTATTTTTTATCATAATTTTATTATTCTGTCGGCTTGGTCTTTGCGGTTAACACATCAGCTGGGGGAGGGAGGGTAGAGTCGTATTCGTTTTATATCATATGTTCGGGCTGTCGTTGTGAAGGTGGGCGTCTCACGTGGGAGGGGCTGGAGGCCAAATAATGAAGTACAAGAGGACAACACCAAACGCAAATAAGGTATGTAGGAACATGCAAATGGTTGGTAAACAGATACGAATAATCGAAGACATGGCAAGAAGCATGTATGAATCACTCCCTCTTTTCTACTCTACCTTCAGCTCCACTTCCCCGTCCTCTACCTCTTTCCTCTCCTTCCATCTTTCTTATTTCTCCCACCTTTGCCTCTACTTCCTCGGCCCGTTTTCCTCCACCCCCTTCCTCTTCAATTTTTCTCCTTCTCCTTCTCCTCTCCTTTCCCCACCCCTCCCCCTACCTTGCCCACAACCCCTCTCCCGCAATCCCGCTCTCGAACTCGACTACGCCTTCTTAATCACCGACGTCGCCTGTCAAATCGCCCTGCTAATCCCTTCACGATCAGGAACGAGCGAGCGAGTGAGACCGGGGAGGCCGAGCGAGCGAGCGAGTGAGACCGGGGAGGCCGAGCGAGCGGGGGAGCTTTGGGTGATAACGGATCAGCTCGACGATACAAGAGAGAGGGAAATAGAGAGCGAGATTGAATAGGGAGATAGGGAGATGGGGACGATAAATACAAGAGGCAGACAGAGAGAGGGTGAATGGACGTGATGAATGGGAAGTGGAAAGGAAGGGGAAAAGGCTGGTAGGGAGAGACAGTGAGAAGTAGAAGTGCATCCAATTCTAAGTTACAAATATTAGTGTAAGTGAATAAGTCAGTGAATAGGCTGAGTGAGTGAGTGAGTGAGTGGATGAGTTGGTGAATGACTGAGTGCGTGTGTGCATGAGTGAGGATGTGCGTTGCTGTGAGTGTGCGCGACTCGTACAGTAAGAGATCATTCTTACAAATCTGCATATAATGTTTGATTGTGCAACTTCCAAAACCCTGCTGAAAAATATGAGCTTTTGCAATTCTTATAACCTTGATAATTCCATTCTGAGCCAGTCATACGAATACATCAACTCTATTTATGACCCACAACAGACGCCAAGAAAATCCACGAAGACATGAAAGTAAACCAAAAAGTGCAGGTTTGATCAGGTAAGCGGACAGCTTGTTTACTTTGCCTGACAAACGACATCAGACTACCAACCGACCGCTTGTCAGTTCATAGTTCAATATTTACAGAACTAAATATTTGCGTGAGGGAAGGGACCGACAATATTTACCTTAGCGTTTCTGGTGCCCTTCGACTGACGCAGTCTGTGACATACCTCAAACACTGGAAGCTTTAATGCACAGTCCTGCTTTATTCGTGAAATCATGAAAATCAATAAATCTGAAATTTCATTCTTCATAATCAAGTCTTTCGAAATTACGTGAGTTGGATACAGTAGATTGCACATTTTTTAAAAGTCAATATGCAAAGTCACTGATCTTGCAATGTCGTCCAGCTTCGACAAGGGATGACGGTTTCGCTTCTCCCTTTCCGTTGCTTTCGTACGCATATGCATATCATTCTATGCCTATCTTTTTATATATATATTTTTTTATACTTTATTAATAAAGCATGTGTATTTCAGATCTACCTTTATTCCATCGTTCTCTAACATTTTATTCTTATACCTAAACATATACATATGTATTAGTATTCTTCACTAACTGTTTGTTCCTCTTTTTCCGTCTCGATCTATTTGTTTGTTTTTTAATCAGAGCCTTTCTCTGTCACCAACCTTCAGAAACATGCCATAATGTGCACGTGCCATCCTAAGCAGCTGACGTTCGCGCCAGCCCGCTGGCGATAGCATGAGGCCCAGGGTGTGGCGCTGGCGTAAGTTGTACCAATCCGCGTCTTGTCGTGAAGGAATGTAGCTGCGCGCCCGGGACGCCAGAACTCCTGACCAACGTGGCCTTAGCATATCATATAAGTTCTTTCAATTCCTTTTTGATTTGCGCAAGGGAGGTCCGCGGTGCCACCTGTCCGTTTCTCTCTTGTTTGTTTGACTTTCCTTTATCGTTTTGTCTTTTGCTCTCCTCGTTTATCTGTCTGTGCATATCTTACACTTTTTTACATTCTTCTTTGCAAGGAGTTTTCTACTAACCCCCTTTTTATATATAGTATATCTTCTGATCCTTACACAACACACTACTTCGTTTCACAAAGCCACGTGTTAATTTAACCTCCACTAACACACACAAACACACAAGACGCCCATACCCCTTCCACCTAATCTCTGCAAACTAATTTATGCACAAACTTAACAACCTCGGAGTCAAGCGTGCAAAAAAGGTTCTATTAATCATCGTAACAACATAGCTACGGATCCTGCGACTCCAAGAAGGTCAAGCGAGACACGAGCTGAGAGAACTGACAGGCTGACTTCCCTCTTTAGATAGGGGGGGGGGGAGTTAGAGGCAAGGAAAGGGAAGACAGAAGACCAGAAGGAAAGATAGGAGAAATATAATAAGGAACAGAGAGAGCAGAAGGAAGGGTAGTGGAAGAAAGAGAACGCTTTAGTAGAAAAGAGACGGAGGAAGGAAGGAAGAAGATGAGGGGAAAAAGAGAGACAACTAGGGACAAAAAATGTCCTATAGAATTAAGACAAAGCACTCCCTCTCTTCCACGACAACTCAACAATCTATAGCACCTCCTCCGTTATCTCAAAAACGATTCATCTTCCTTCAGTCGCCTCGGTATCGACCAGGACTTCCTTACTTGGGAGGTCCGCCTCCTTGGTTTCCTCGTGGACTGATCTTTTTTCAGATTTTTTTTCTCTGTCTCCGGCTCCTCTATCACCTCTGTTTCTCTCTCAAGTTTACATTTTTACTTCCTCTCATTTTCTCCCAAATTTGATGTCTTTTGCTCTTTTCTTTATCTCTCTTCGTCTCCCTTCTTCTCCCCGATTTTCTCTCTTTACGTCTTCATTTCTCCGCTTCTGTCGTTCTCGACGTCGCTCCACCTCAGCATATGTTATAAAAGGATGAAAGGCGTAAGTAAGAGAGGAAGAGGACGGTGAATTGAGATAATTATAGTGGAAACGGTGATGATAAATATGAGGGTTAAGATAAATATAATAATGATAATGATGATGATATTGTTACTAATACAAATAATGATAATAATAAGAAGACCTGGAATAATAAAAAAAATACAAATGTCTTCACCCTGGCTCATAATTTCGGAGGCCGTCGCACTTCTCCCCCTCATCACAACACACGATAAACCGCCTGGTCAAACGCACCCCTTCCCCTCTCCCCCCTTTGGATAACCCCTCTCCCCACCCCACCTCTCCAACCCCTTGTAGAAAACGAATGAAAATGAATATCTTCACAATACAAGAGATTATCTAACTGGTTTCGAATACATTTTCGCCAGATGTGCATGTATTTCTAACGAAGATATATTCGAAATTGGTTAAATACATCTTTCGCATTGTGAAGATATTCATTCTCATTTTACATTTTGCCAACATGAATACGTTTTCTCCAACCCCACTCTCACCCCACCTCCCCGCCCGCAGACCCCTAATCCTTACACACATCACCCCTCCCCACCCACCCCAATCCATAACCCCCCTCTCACCCCAACCCATAATCCTAATAGTCACGCATCTAAGTATTTCGTGCTGTACTTAGCGAGAGGATACAGCACGGACGACATTCTCGTAGGTGGTTTGTCGGTCACTGACCCCCCCTCCCTCCGCCTCTCCCCCTCTCGTGTTTCTTGTCTTTGTCTTAGCTATCGAATTCTTTTAGTTTTCGGTTTATTTCACTTTTATGATAGTGCTTTCTCTCTCTTTTATTATACTGTATTATACTGCTTTTTTCTTTCTCTTTCTTTGTCTCCGCCTCTCTCCCTCTACTTCTACCTTCTACCTCTACCTCTCCCTACTTCCCTAGATACCCCCTTTTCTATTATTTCCTGGATTCTGGCTTCTCCTTCCCTCTTTATACCTCCCCCTCCCCCTCCCTCGCCATAAAGCCCTCCTACGGCGATAAACTCTCCTGGCGTCGCTCCAGAAGGCGCTTTACGACGACACAGGCACACAATGGGCATAACAGAAAGAGAGAAAGTCAAAGAGCCGTGAAATTGATGACGCTTCTTATCATTCATGCCAAAGTATCTCTTTCAGGGAGGGGGGCGGAGGTTGGGATGGGAGGGATGGGGGGAGAGAGAGAGAGAGAGAGAGAGAGAGAGAGAGAGAGAGAGAGAGAGGAGAGAGAGAGAGAGAGAGAGAGAGAGAGAGAGAGAGAGAGAGCGAGAGCGTTATGCATTTGAGGGCATAACCAGCAGGACATTCAGGTGGACACGGAAGATTCGCCGCCGCCCGGGAGCGTAAGTCGGGTCAGAGCGGAAAAATGGCAGGTGCGTATTTATCGTGTGTTGACCCTCGTCTTGTTCGCTGCGTCGGAAGGAGGCGTGAATAAAGCACACGAATGATGATTATATATATTTTTTTTTCTTTTCTCTTTCACTCTTCCTCCTACTTCGATTCGCCACTTCTTCCAAATTTCCAATTTTCTATTTTTTCCCCTGTTCCTTCTTCTCCCCACTTCATTTCTCCTTCCCCTCCTCTCTATTTCTCCACCAATCTTTCCTTCCACCTCCATTATATATCTTCATCTTCTCCTTCCCTCTGTTTCTATGCCCATCCTTCCTCTGCCTCTACTCCTTCACTTCTCTCCTTTCACTCTACTGCCCCATCATTCTCAAGTAAATTAGTTTTCCCATTTTTCTTTCTTCCTTTTCTTCCCATTTCTCCCTCTCTTCTCCTCCCATCCTTCCTATGCCTCCTCCCTCCTTCCTTAGTATTATTCTTCTCCTTCTCCTTCTTCTCCTCCTCTTCTTCCTCCTCCCCCTCCTCCTCCTCCTCCTCTTCTGCCCCTCCCCCTTCCGCCAGGACACTCGGAGTGCCCCGTCATCTGGCATTTCTCAAGGATATCCCGAAGTGTCCCGGAAACGAGCAATCAACACACTTCTTACCAGCGCCAAACTCAACACGAAGGAAGGTCTTTCTTGCTATCTTGGGACTGTTGCGAAGCTCTCATTTTTCCTCTTCCTTTTTTATTATTTATCGTTTGGAGGTCTTTATTTTTTATTTATTTTTATTTTTTTGGGGGGCGGGGGGGCGGGCTTTGTGTTATTCATTTTTTGTGGTTGATCCTTTTGATTCTCTTGTTTTATTTTGCTGAATTCGATCATTAAGATGTTTTTTTTTTTGTTACTTATTTATTTCTTACCAAAACTCGACATCTTGAAAACAATCACAACAAAAGAGTTCCTATAAATGCATTCAACAAACTAACATATTCAGTAATTAATTCATAAAACAGAACATAACAATAGGTGATATTTTCGGCGGAGACAAGATTTGCGGATAGGAAAAAAATTTAACAATAGAAATTCTCTCGCCGATTGAAAAAATGACGAAATAGCAAACAAAGAAAACAAACAAATCTCAAATTATATGTATGAGAAGACGCGAGGCCTGAGAAAAAGATGGAGGTCGCTTACACCATCAAAACGCCGAAGGAGGCGTATTCAAACATCCACCCTCATCCACGAATGCTACGAATTCGTCAACTCGTCCAAATTTGCATAAAGAAAATACACAAAAAGTATTACACAAAAACTTACGATCATAATAACAACAACAATAAGTTGTTCTATTTGTTCTAATTGTTCTATTTCGTTTTTATTCTTTTTCAAGGCGGGGATCTCTTCGAGGCGGACGTGGCGTGGCTAATGACAGCTGCTTCTTCAAGGACACGAAATCACCCCCGCTAACTGGGCAGTAGGCGTGGGCGTATCTGATGCCTCGAGACTTGACAACACCGCTTGTTAAATAAACCATCATCCGGGAGCTTGGGTGATAATTAACCCCCCAAAAAAATCCCGTTGACTTCCCATCCTTCATAACAAAATGGCGCCCGACCTTCCTGACAGCGCCATTACCGAAGAAGTTTGTGAATTTGTATGGCCCTGACAGCTTTTGCAATGAAAAGCAACTTAAATTCTTACATAAAATATTACTGTGTTGCTGTGTATATGTGTGCGTATAAGTATAAACAAAACGTTTTAAATAGTTATATACGCGATTATAATTTCAGGCGTATATACTACGCACGTTCTGTTCAAACGAGCTTGGAGAAAGTTCTCTACGACGATATTAGAGACGGAGATGATAGGTCACGATAAAAAACTCAATAAGAGGTCACGAAAGGTCAGAGTTCAAGAGGAGGAATACCACGGCCGCGTAGCAATGAACACACGCAAGGGGAGAACGATGGAACAACCAGTCAGCCGCCAAGCAACCCAAGTCCCCAGCGCCTTTTCCGCTTCCCTCCCTCCCTCCTCTCCCTCCCATACAACCACCCCCATCCCAAGCCCTTGCCAAGGTCAAAATTCTTTGAAGAGGCGTCAAACAAATTCCGTTAGCCATCCCCATCCTCCAGTGCGTAAACAAACGCGCCAGCCGAAACCGCCCCGACGCGACAGGGTAAGTGAACACCTGAGCGGCCCTCACCCGAGTGGCTGCGGCGTGTCCCTCTACGCACCGGAACGAATCAGCGCCTATTCACGCCACAGCGAGATGAAGGTTTAATTCCGACGGACGTCCTCAAGGAAAAAGCGAGAGCGAGAGAAGGGGAAGACGAAGAGGGAGAGGGAAGGGAAAGGAGGAAAATGAGAAGGGAAGAAAAATAGGAAGAGGAGGAGGAGAGAGACAGAAGAAGGACAAAGAGAGGGAGGAGGAGGATGGAGACAGAAAGTAGACAAAAAGGGAAGGGAAGGAAGAGAAAGATGGAGAGGACGTGGAAGAATTGATGAGGAGAGGGGGAAGGAAGAAATAGATAAAGAGGGAGACAGAGGCGAGAAAGAGATGGATGATGATGACTGATGTTGAAAGTGCTAGTGACGATAAAGAAGGCGATGATAATAAAGATGGTGATGATGCCATAACACTGAAATCACCCTATCGTGAAACCAATTCCATCGCTTCTATCCATACCTACATCAACCTCCCAGAAAGGATTCTAAAAGATTCTCCCACAAAAGATTCTAATAAAATCAAAATCGTCCTTAACTTCCTGTAAAAAAATAAATCGACGTGCCTTGCTGCTCCGCTGATCGAGCAATGGCCATGGGAACTGTGGAGGTCCGAAAGGGACTATGGTAATGTAACGCTTTATCAGAAGGAAATTCTTGTGCGGTTTTTCTCGTTCAGTTCGACAACAGCTGTGCTCAGATATGTAGAATGCCTCATCTCTCTCTCTCTCTCTCTCTCTCTCTCTCTCTCTCTCTCTCTCTCTCTCTCTCTCTCTCTCTCTCTCTCTCTCTCTCACACACACACACACACACACACACACACAACAGAGAGAGAGAGAGAGAGAGAGGGAGGGAGGGAGGGAGGGAGGGAGGGAGGGAGAGAGGGAGGGAGGGAGGAGGGAGGGAGGGAGGGAGGAAGGGAGGGAGGGAGGGAGAGAGAGAGAGAGAGAGAGGAGAGAGAGAGGAGAGAGAGAGAGAGAGAGAGAGAGAGAGAGAGAGAGAGAGAGAGAGAGAGAGAGAGAATGTTCATCCTTTTGGGCAAAACAGACCCGGCACACCTACTTTGGAAACAGCCTTAGTACATATATATAACTGTTTCTCCAACGCCCACTCCAATTTTGCAATACAAGAAAAAAAAACATATCGAGCAATCAGCTAAGACCGTTATAGAAGATAACTAAGAAACGCACTCGAACCGTAATTGCAACATGACCGAACCGAAAATTGAAGCAATTGCAACAAAAATTGGGTTCCACTCGTGATTTCTCGTTTTCAGTTCTTTCTTGTTTTTTTTTAACTGGGGGGACTTGTACATACTATTGTTTCACCCGCGCTCTCACTCGATACTTGATGACCCAAACTATGATCATCACAATCTTTATTCGCCATCACTATCATCACCATCATAATTACCACCACACTCATCAAGATCATCGTCGACGTCACCACCATTATCACCACCATCCTTACCATGACCATCACCATCCCGATCACCATCCCGGTCCAACAGCCTTCACGCGCGCCAACGATTCGCAAACGCCAATGAAAGAACCGACGAAAAAGGTCGTCACCGGTATCCCTAGCCAACCACAGTCATGCAAAGTCAGAATATGCTTGCGGTTCTCCTCACTTGATAATATGCAAATTATGACGATGATGACGACGAAGGAGGAGACGGCAGATGATGACGACGAAGGAGGAGACGGCGATGACGACGACGACGTTTTCTCATTCGGCGAAATTATTTAAATCGGAATGTTGCGTGACTTGGGGTTCCGGGAGGCGTGGGAAGGACGGGCGAAGATCACGTGTGGTCCTGGATGGGCTCTTTAATCCCCTTTGTTACTTTTGGAACACTTGTTTACCTATATTTCCGGTTCGTGATTTTTATAAACTTTTATTTGACTATTTTTCAGTTCATGAATCTCTCTCTTTTGGAACTTTTATTTGGATATTTTTAAAATAATTTCTTTAATTTCATTTCCTATCGGCGGTTATTTTTCTTTTCAAACAACTTTATGTGTCTGCTATCAGGTCTTTAATTTCTCTCTTTACCTATCTTTCATTTTATTGCGTTTTCCTCGATTTGTCTTCTATCTTCCAAATTCCTTTGTCTCCTAGACTAATTCATTTAATTGTTTCTTATCAGTTACCCTTTTCCTTCCCTTTCCTTTTTCGTTATCAAGCCAACATTTCTTCCATTTCTCTCCCGTTGTCAAGGTTTTGAATTAACCCTAGACTCAAATAAACCAAATAATCTAAAAATAAAAATTGCAATGTCGCAACATATGCCTTGCTACCTCGTGTGTCAGGTTCAAGGTTGGATTTCTTTGTATCCACACGGATTTTCTCGTTTTTTTCGGCAAATCCTGACGACTGTTGTCAAGATGGATGACGATGCATATTAATTACCGTCTTTCCATTGCATTATTATTTTATCCGACCCTTCTCTTGCTCTTTTTTATGATAATATTTATTAATCTGCAGAACTTCCCTTATTCATTTTCATCATAGTAATAGCGGCTATAATGCATACCTAGATTCTTATCTGTCATATTTCCTGTCTTTCTTCGCCTCCCGAATGACCTACTCTCCCTCAACTTTTTTCATCTTCCCTTAGTCACCTGAGGCTTTATACAATCATGCGCCGACACCTTAAGGGCATCTGTACTGTAAATAAAACCTGATCATCAGGGGTGACCCGAATACGGAGCTGAAAACCTGATTCATAATCGCGTATGGATGAACATACTATTACGGTTGTGACGGAGAGGGAGAGGGAGAGGGAGAGGGAGAGGGAGAGGGAGGGGAGGGGGAGAGAGGGAGAAGGATTGAACTGAAAATGATGAAATCTTTGAAAACCAATTATTTAAAAAAATAAATAAATAAATAAAATAAAATAAAATAAAAAATAAGAAAAAAGCCATCAAGATGCGCCTCCCCCACTCTTCACCTCGCTTCAAAGACGAAAACACAATTTTGCCTCTCCATTCCCAACAATGCAGACATGCCACGTGGCTTCCTACCTTGCAATATGACAAAAAAGCAACAGAAACATCAACAAGTAAAATTGCTTTCCACCTGTAATTGTAGCTGGCGGTGATAGCTGGCCTGGTATGTGACGGTAACTAAATGCGTGTTGCGCACCGGTGATCAGGGTTGTGCAGCCGACGTGGCCGTGGCGGTGGCCGTCTCAGGGGGTCATTGCGATCTATCCTAGTGTTGCTATGTTGCTTTGGTTCGATTACTGTTGTTGTTTTGTTGTATTGTTGCTGCTGGTAAGGTTGTGTCTTATAGTTTGACATTATGTCTAATGCTAAACAATTCTAGATTGGATTAAAGACATGGCAAGGAACCAAAGAATGTAGAAAATGAACTAAACAAAAAATAGAACATGTGAAAAATAGAGCGAATGAGGGAAAGCGAAAAGGAACGCTTCTTAAAAAGCACACTCATGAAACCGAAACGAAACGCCCATAGACACGGGAAAGTGAACCGTCTAACCTCCTCCTCAAGAATCAAAATTACCTGAACGCTCAATCCGGGAACCAAACGCCGTGTTAAAGCCGTGAATTCCCACTTGCTTCCGATGCATGAAATTCGCAAGGCAAGCATTTCCGAGAACCATCGAACCCCGGATCTCGGCAAACAGAATGTCAAGGAAATTCGAGTACACGCATGCCGTCGCGGGAAAAAGGTCCTATGTATACTATTACAATTGATTCTGTAATAGTTTCGTTGTATACGCCCATCCCCCATCAATAATAATGATTCAATAGACCGAGTAATTACTTCTATAACAGGTATAATTTCCTTGGCCATAATATCTCTATAATCACATCGCATCCATTACATTATGGCAACGGTACCGTACCTCGTCTTAGCGTGATTATGAGAATTAACGATTCGGATGGGGGATGAAGGGGGGGCAGGGGGGGAGGAGGAAGAGGAGAATAGGGGGAGGATGAGACAGGAGAGGAGAGGAGGGGAAGAGAACAGGAGAAGTTGGGGAGAAAGAAGAGGAGTAGAAGAGAGGATAGGAGGAAAGGAGTAGAAAGAAGAGGAGAGAAGTAGAGAAAATAAGAGGAAAGGAGAGGGAAGGAGACAAGATCTATGGACAGAAGAGGACCAGGGAAGGGGAGCGTGGGGTCCAGCAGAGGGGGTGGAGGAGAGGGGAGTGGGTACGTGCAGGTTGTCCTTGGCAGAGATCACCCTCCCCCCACACCCTCCCAGTACCCCATTCGCCACCTGGGCATTACACAATGACTCAAAGCTTTAATGGAGCTGCATACCCTCCTCCCCCCACAACAGCCTCTCCCACGTGATGTAGCCCGCACCCCTACTCACTCCCCCCACGCCTCCCAGCCCTCCCGGGCCCCACCGCCTGCCCTCTCACAGGGTCCATTGGGAGATGACTACAAGGAACACGAGGCAATCCCATTCTCAAGTTCGAGAGATCGAGCGGTAACTTATTCCACACTTAATTACGTGTTGTAAAAGTATTCAAAGTACCACTTTGAAATAAAATAAAAAGTTTTCGAATTTAAAACAGCTGCTATGGTTGAGATATTTTTCATATTTCTATAAGATGACTGTCTTCTATATTTCGATAATATAGTTGCATTCTATTTTATACAGGGCGGCTGTATTCTGCACTTCTATGATTGAGTTCTAATCTAGGCCTACAGGATAGTTTTGTTCCATACCCATTCTCTTCTCCCGAGCCAAGCTAATCAGTCAAGAGAGCGATCGCCTCAGCCCACACGACGGCGTCCAACCAGTACTTAGCCGGCGATCGAGAGCCTTCGGAAACCTGTCGCCTTTAGCATCGAACTCATCTTAAGACCACCGGAGCAAGCAGGCAGAAGTATCTTCCAAGGGAACAGGTAGGGAGGGTATTCAGGAAGATAGAGGGGATGGGGGGGCGAGAAGGGAAGGTGAGGTGAGAGGGGAGAGGTAGATAAGAGAGGGTGGGAGGGCAATCAGGAAGGAGGGAGGGGGAGGTTATACACACTGCCGCATACTTGAGCACAATAGTATTTGCGGCTTGCGGGACCACCGAGCAGCTCGGCCGAGGCGACGTGGCGAGACCAGAAGGTTTATTTCCAAGCAAAGCTAAAGAATGGCGGCTGGTCCAAATATCATCAATCTCCCGGGTATTATCATCTCTCTTGTTGGGAGGAAGAGCTGATGGCGAGAGAGTTTTGGCACAAGAGTTCGAGGTTCCTTGGCGCGAGGCGAGCTCGGGGAAGGGGGACATAGGGAGGGGTAAGTGGAGGAGGGGAGGAGATGCAAGGTGCTACTATATTGTGGCAATTTTTTTTCGCAAACCCAAGCATCAGTGGTTTGCAAATCACCATTGAGTACACGCAACTGACTCTGCAAATGACTTTTCTGCGTAAACAAGTCGGCGCCCCGAATATTTAGGATGAAATTGATAAAACACAGAAATAACCGATTGTGGAATTGTGGAGGCATAGGGGGAGAGGTAAGGAGGCAGGAGGGGGTAAGCGGCTTCTCCAGGAATGCGACGGTGCTGCCATCGGGAGAAGTCTTTATTTTATTGATTTATTTGCGTGTAATATATTGTATTTCTTAAATATTTACTTTCGAAACCGTTCCCACAAGAGAAGAACAACATATTGCTACAACATCTCGAATAAAGAAACACACGGAGAGAGCAGCACCTCTTATTTCACATTTTATTGCGACACCTGGCAACGAGACCAAGAAGCAGGTTGTGGCCGCCACGCGCAGGTCCGACCTACTATCTTCAAGAGAGAGAAAAAAGAACTCTGGACTAGAAGGAAAATATTTACATATAAAAAAGACAACTTTTGAGGATCTCTGGGTCTCTGGAATTGCAATAGCTTTAGGTGACAACAGGCCAATCGAGTGAAAACGTCGAGACAAAAGGAAACGATGACGATTGTTCCAGACTTTGCAATCATCATTTCTTTCTTATTACTTTTGTGCATTTGCGTAGACGATAAGAAAAATATCTCTACTTTTCTCTTCGCTCTGATTTTCTCTAGTTATCTTTCCGCCTTTTTTGCTCTCCTTTTTTCTTTCTCCGCATCGCCTGTCTCTCCGTCAATCCGTCGCCGGTTTCACCAGCCAGTCACCCGCAGCCAAGCTTAAGTCACCTCAGTCACACAGTCACCGACGCCTCTTCCCGGGTCGCAACAATATAAAAACATTAATAGAGAAAAACTATAAAAAAGAACAAATAAAGCGTCATTCCAATATCCAAGAATGCGGCGCGGAGGTCCTCGGAGACTCAAGAATAGTAGCGTTGCGTGAGCATGGGATGTGAGCGTTACTCGGTGATTTCGACGCTGCGGCAGGTAGTGATCGGCGCCGAGGGAGCTGGGAGGCCTAAAGGAGAGAACACGTGTGCGGGGGGAGGGGGGTAGAGAGAGAGAGAGAGAGAGAGAGAGAGAGAGAGAGAGAGAGAGAGAGAGAGAGAGAGAGAGAGAGAGAGAGAGAGAGAGAGAGAGAGAGAGAGAGAGAGAGATGGATATTGGGGGTATCGAAACAGGGAAAAGACAAAATGGAAACAATTCCTCTATCTGACACTCACAAAGATTACGCAGCTACGTAAATAAAGAGACTTCCTTTTACAACCTGACGCCATTATATATTATGCGGATCTCGATTGTACCCATCAAGAAGCTTACTAACCGTACCCAACATTTAAACAAACAATACTCCACAAACATTTTCTTACCACCAGAAACTTTTTTTTTCCTTTTCTCAGATAAATAGGCACTCCCTCATTCTTCCCGTTTCATGGTCAGGGGGAAGGGGAGGGTGGGGGGACACCTGCGATGGTAACCTTCAAGATAATGTTACTGAGGTTAGGAATCCCCGCGGTCCTAACGGGTCGCTACCTCACTTGGCTCGCTGGCTCCTCCTTCTTTCATATCCCTCTCCCCCCACTCCTCTCCATATCCCTCGGCTCCCCCCTCTCCATCTCCCACAGACCTTCTGCATCTCCCTGGACCCTCCCTCCCCGCTTAGTCGAACCCCCCTCCTGCCTCCCAACCTCACCGCTAACCTCCCATCTCTTCCTCTTCCACTCCCACCCCCATCCCTTCCCCTAAGCCCACACCCCCACAGTCCTCACCGCCCACTGTCCGCCTCCTTCGATATCTGCTCCCACTCGAAAGTCTCTACCTCTATCCAGCCTCAGACTCGCCTCCTTCCACCACAAAAATCCCTCTAACTGCTCAACCAATTAAACGTCTCGGTTTACGCTTAGGCCTACAAGGCAAATCAGTTGCCTCTTCGCGCTGCCAATCACGGATAAATGTAGGCCTACAGGAACACCCACAAAGCCACAACCAAAATTTTACAGCTGGTTACAAGAACGGCAGTCGCGTCATCGGCATTCACTGGGTCGAGTCCATTTGTCCCTTTTCGTTCCCGCTAGATTAATTCGCCGTCCGTCGTGTGTGCGTCCCGAGTGCCCATTTCCTCCCGCGACCTCCTCCGTTAGTAAACAACTTGTTTTTTTAAATATTTTTCTGTATTTTTGTTAGTTTATTTTTTTTCTTTTTACTTTCGTACGTTTTCTTAAGAAAGGCATTTGGAATTACCTCGCCCGGGGGTTAAATTATGAAAGTAATGCTGACAATAGTAATGGTCAAGAAATAAATAACTCAGGTTGGCTCTTTTACGCGCACGCAAATACAAACTCACATGCACGCACAAAGCCTATACGCAACCGCACTCAGCCACACCCATGCACCCACCTGCCGCCCACAGCCACGCCCCAAACCCACGGCTCACACTCGATGGATGTCGAGACCGACGGACAAATTTCAATAATTAAAGGTCTGGTTGTTGCAGAGTCACCCCACCAAGCATTGCAATTGCAGTCAAGGTTGTTCTAGTCCCTGCAACATCCTACAAGTTGCAATGTCAGGAGTACTCAATAATGTCTGAGAGGGAGAAGAAAGAAGGGGTGTTAGGAAAGGAGAATGAAGGAGGAAGAGGGAGAAAGGGAACAAGGGAAAGGAGTGACGAGGGAAGGACTTGGAAGGAAGGAAGAAGGGAGGGAGGGAGGGGGGGAGGGAGGGAGGGGGGAGGGGGGGGGAGGGAGGAGAGGAGGGATTAGGTAAAAAGAGAGTGGAGGAAAAGGCGGAAGGAGAGAAGCATGTGGGGAGAAGATACATGTTGAGAAAAGATGAGAGGAAGGAGGAAAACGTGAAATGGGACTAACATGACTGTGAAGGAAACTGGGAATGAACGTTACGACGTGATGGCAGTTGTAAATATGGGAAAATAATAGGAGGAAGAGGAAGAGGAAGATAATGAAAATACGAAAGGAAAATGCAAGAAAAAGGAGCCCGAACAGAAAAAAGATAAAACAAAGCAAAGCAAAGAGAAAAGAAAACACAAACAAACCAACACTTCCCAGACACAAAGAGAGTGAATAACAATTAAAGACTGAAGACAGACATCCGACGAAACCCAAGCAAAGCAAGAACGCAAAAATGAGACGAAAAAACAAAACAACCGAAGGGAAGGTGAACACTCAAGGACGAGGCTGGGAAGTCCCAGGAACTACGCCGCCTCGAAGGGAAGAACAGATTGGCTCAGTATCCCCTTAAGATGACAATGATGGCGGTGAGTCATAGTGAGGATGATGACGATGGCGATGGTGGTGGTAGTGACGACGATGACGATCATCATCATAAGAACATTGTTAATAAAAAAATACCAACAATAACAACAAGAAGGATAATAGAAGTCATTATCATTTTCATCATGGTAACTGCACACATGTGTATGCTGATTCGTGACTCTCGTAACACACACAAGGTGGTTGCATTATTGTGGCTGTTGAGCTCATGGTTAAAGCAATGTTTCATAAGATTAGCATAATGGATTCAGTTCCAAGAAAATTCGTCTTAGAGAAAACCGTACATTAATAAATATATAAAAAAAACATAATAATAATAATCATGATAATTATTATTATTATTATTATATTATTATTATTATTATTATTATTATTATTATTATTATTATTATTATTATCATCATCATCCGATGTATCGGTAAAAACATGAGCAGACAACAAAAAATAACTTATAAAAACTTACAATAACTATTAAAAAATATGAAAACAAAACCTGAACAACGGAAGTCACAAACAAGAAAAGCCACCAGGAACCCTACAGCAGCTGCTACAACACCTCCATCAACAACAACAACAACCTAACTAACCTGCTCCCGGTCAAAACCTTTGCTTCGTGTCCCATGCCAGTAGTGAAAGGGGAGACCCATTTAAAAGCTGGGTTTAATTGCTAATTTCACTTCAGTCACGACAGCTGCTCCCCGGGGAGACGGAGAAAGAAAAACAAGGAGGGGGAGGGGGAGGGGAATAAGAGGGGGGGATTTGAGAGGAGGAGAAGGGGTGGGGGGATGGAAGGGGAAAGGGGGGTGAATGCGAGGGGGAGGGGAAGGTGGGTACCTCCTCGTCACGATCACTTTCCAAAGATTCAATTAGAGAACATATAAGGGGCAACTACATGATGCTACATCTTCGCTCAGCCATTAGAGGCCATAAGCAAGTTGTTCCAGCCAGAGGAAAGCAACCCAGGTTTTGTGTACGAAATATCCAATAATACAACCAGATGAAGAATTAAACACAAAACAAAATCGCATTTTCGACCAGATTCTTAAAGACAAAAACACATGAAAACAGAAAAAGAAAATAATAATGACTGAAAACAAGTCAAAGGATGATAATACACAAACATGCACCACACACTACGAATCAAAGCTACTGGACCTTCTAACGCCAAAGACACAAACAGGCGACGAAGCCAGAGACAAGATCAGTTCATAAATATGTTAACAGACACACCCTCTGAGCCTGGACTGAAAAGGTACGCTGGAATGTACCCAAGTAAACAACAAATTTGATATAAACATAAGCTTCTAACATAACTATATCCTAAATCGTCTCTAGACCTTCGATTTATATCTAATCAAACCCCTGCCCCTAAAAAAACATTGTTGACAAAGCTTTAAAAAGGCGAGACACTACTATTCACAAATAAAATTTACTTCGAAAATCGATCTTCGTCCACGCCCATCAGGAGCGACGCCCATCAGGAGAGACGTCCACGAAGGACAACGGTCGGATACGCCCCCCAAGGCCAAGGGGTAAAGAGGTAGAAGTAGTAAAGGAAAAGAGGGCACAGTGCAGAATAAAGAGTGCAGAATAAAGAGTACAGAAATGACAGTGGAGAATTGAGACGAAAACAACAAAAAAAAGGAAGAAAGAAATAAACAGAGACCGGAGGACGAAGAAAGCAGACGGGAAAGGAGGAAGTGGAAGGAGGAGGAGGAGGAGGAAAGAAGACGACAAACAGGGCGTGACACTCAGCTCCACAGACCACAACACCCTCCCCCCCCCTAAAAAAAAGGGCGACTCGAATCCGAAATCTGAGGTTCAGTGCCGATGGCGCAGAAACCGGAGTGACACCGCGTTCTGCAACGCGGAGTGTGAAGGACAAGAGAGCAGGCCACAGAAATGGAAATTCTAGTCGAGAGCTGAGAATGAGTGGGAGGGAAGAAAGATATAAAGAGGGGTAAATAAGAAGCAAACTGAATGAATGAAAGAAAAATCGTTCTGAAAGTCCTTGACATTCTCTTCAAGCAAGGCAGTTCATATCAACAATGATAATTATAAAAAAAGTAATAACACGGTGATGATGACTTTATGACAGAAAAAGTGAAGATGAGATGAGAATATAGAAGTCCTTCTAGCCACAAAAAACAGGCAAAACATCAAACAAAGTGAAGCAAAAATCAGCCGGAGTACAATCCTCGAAGGCCATTCTCCGCCGATGCAGGGAGAGGGGGAGGGGGAGGGGGAGACCTTCGCAGTTTGTTACTGACGCTCTCTCGGCCGCCCTGGGCGTAACGCGGGGGGACCGTTACCCTGCAGCACGCCCTCGTATATGTATGCGTACACTGTAACTGGATGATAGTGTTTACGTATTTCTAAGTTTGTTTGTTTTTGTTTACATGTCAAGTAAATGTAAGAAATGTGAATGCAATATATAGGCCTATATGTAGAGTATATATGCATTTATAATCATTTGCATATATACATGAACATGAGTACATGTACGTATGCATGTGCGCTCTAAATCTTTCTCTTGCAAAATAAAAAGACCAAGCAGTGTTCCGCCCTATGATCTTGTGCAACAATAAAATCAGCCAAACACACCCTTGTGCCGACGCCTTCCTGACGCCTCGCCTGAAACTTCACTCAGGCAGAGGATCCCGGCAGCACTGCGAAGGCTCCTGGAGGTGACGTCGGCCATCAGGCAGACAGACAGACATCTTGTGGCTGGGACCCCCCCCCCCCTTGCAGTCTGATCCCCCTTTCCTTAGCCACCTCTGTCTCGACGCCGCGCCACTCGAACAATTGTGCTCTCATTCGGAGCTCTGCTACTATTTTCCCTGCATATTCTCTCCTCTTCCATCTTATTTCTCTTTCTTCATACTTTTTTTTTTGTCCATTCCGCCATACTTGTGTTTTTTTCCATTCACTTTTATTTCCTCGTATGATTAGTCTCTCATTTTTCTGGCTCCTCGTTACCCAATCACCTGACATTTCCGACGACAAAGCCCGCGTGCCTCTCTCCCCTCCTCTATCCGCCTCCGCTCTATCTATCCCTCTCCTCTCTCTTCCTCTCTGTCCTCCTATCTCTTCTCTCCCTTTCCCTCTCTCTCTCTATCTTCTCTTCTCTCCCTTCCCCTCCCTCTCTCTATCTTTTCTTCCCCACTTCCTCTCTCTCTCCTCTCCCTCTTCCCTTCTCACCTCGTCCTCCTTGTCCTATTCCTTTCCCTCTCTCTCCTCCTCTGTTTCCCTCTTCCCTCTTCACTTCCATCTCCGTCTCCGTCTCCCATTCTCTCTCCATCTCCGTCTCCTCCTATCACCCTTTCTCTAACTCCTCTTTCCTCTCCCCCTCCCTCCTTATCCTCTTCGTCTTCCTACTCTCTCTCTCTCCATCTCTATCTCCTCCTTCTCTCTCTTCATCTCCTCCTTCTCTCTCTTCATCTCCTCCTTCTCTCTCTTCATCTCCTCCTTCTCTCTCTTCATCTCCTCCTTCTCCCTCTCCTCCTTCTCCCTCTCATCTCCTCCTCCTTCCCCTCCCCTCGCGTGCCCTTCCGTCCTGCCCGAGAGCGGTGACTCACCAGCCAGCGACGCAACTCCATCGCGGGTACTTACTTACTGCCAAGAAAAATACTGTCTACGTTTCCCTTCTCTTCGTCTTCGTTTCCCCTTCATTCGTAAACTTTGCCTCCTCGGTCATTTCTTTCTTTCCTTCTTTTATTCTAAAGTACATTTCATCCTATTTCTTTTCAATAAGTTATTCCTCATTTTTCTTTCTTATTCCCTCATTCGGATAGGTTGCCCAGAGCGATAGTTTACATCGTCACAAGGTGGAAGGAAATCAAGAAGAAAGAACGGAAGAAGGCAACAAAGAAGAGAGAAGGGGAGAAGGAAACGCTAAAAAGACGAAAAGGAAGAGAACAAGAGGTAAGAGGCGTGGGCGCAATGAGGCATGTCAAAACGGGCCGTGAAGGACTCGTACGTGGAAAGGGCGGAGACCTCGTATATCTGGCCAAGAAAATATAAATAAATAAATGGATAGATAGATAGATAGATAGACATGCGAATGAATATGATACAAAATTTAAAAAAGGAGAAAAAAGTAGGCAGGATTCCTGTCCACACGCCGTACATAGGAGACGACGAGGGAACGCGGGCAATGCAAGTGTGGGCGGCGATCGTAAGGCCGGCGAGCGCCCACGAATCCCGTTGTGGGCGGAGATGAGAGCGAGGGCGGACTTGCTCTTGCCGGCGATTGCTGGGGGGAGTGGGAGAGAGGGAGTGGGAGAGAGGGTGTAGAGAGAGAGAGAGAGAGAGAGAGAGAGAGAGAGAGGAGGAGAGAGAGAGAAGAGAGAGAGAGAGAGAGAGAGGGGGGGGAGAAGAGAGAGAGAGAGAGAGAGAGAGAGAGAGAGAGAGAGAGAGAGAGAGAGAGAGAGAGAGGAGGAGAGAGAGAGAGAGAGAGAGAGAGAGAGAGAGAGAGGGGGGGGGGGGGGCGGCGAGAACATCATAAAGAGTAAAAAAAAAAAAAAAAAAAAAAAAAGGGAATAAACATTTGCTGCCGTAAACAACTCTTTTATTAATAATAAACACGCAAAAAGTGGCACCGAGGAATCTGAAAACCGGATGCAAAGTCTGGGACAATAATAACAAGCCACAACACATGAGTCAACGCTGGGAGTTAGCTGTCAAGGTCAAATTAATCATATTTGCATACAAGGTGTTAATTAACTCTCGCTTTACCTCAAGCAATTAAAAGACGAAGGAAGTCTCTCTGCCTCGCCCCTTGCTGCTGCCACATGAACATGCACACGATCATGAGGGCAGTTTTGTGGGACGTCGCAGTCCAATGCACTATCGAGAAACTTACTATGTACGAACATTTTGCATGACGATCGCCATTCATAATGACGCGCTGCATGACGCATTCATAACGCTAGTACATCCCGGCGTGCATGGAACAGAAGTAACCAATATGTACATCCTGGTGTGCATGACTAGGTGGGTTACATTCTACTGAGAGAAAAAAATGTGAAGTAAGCGGGAAAAAAAGGATGTGAAGAAAGACAAAGGAGATTTAATAGATAAAAGAGGGAGGAAGGAAGGGAGGGAAGGAGAGAGGAAGGAAGGATGGAAGGAACGAAGGGAGGAAGGAAGGAAGGGAGGGAGGAGAGGAGAAGGGAGAGAGGAGGGAGAGAGGAGGGAGGAGGAAGAGAGAGAGAGAGAGAGAGAGAGAGAGAGAGAGAGAGAGAGAGAGAGAGAGAGAGAGAGAGAGAGAGGAGAGAGAGAGAGAGAGAGAGAGAGAGGGAGAGAGAGAGAGGAGAAGAGAGAGAGAGAGAGGGAGCGAGGTCAGAAACACGAGAAAGAGAAGAGAAGAGATGAGGTGAGAGATGGAGAGGAGAGGGAGAGAGTTGGGGGAGGGGAGAGTGGAGAGGAGAGAGACAGTACGGTGCGAGGACGGCAGGTCATCCAAACACGAGAAAAAGATAGCAGGAAGACCAAGATGAAGGGAAACACTGGAGAAAGATAGGGAGGTTGGCGGCGAGGGGAAGAATACGTGGGAAAGGAGAGAGAAGAGTAACGGTGCGGAGGCGAGGTCAAGCCCAAACCACAACCAGAGAGAGAACCAAAACAACGTATATGTGTGTGTGTGTGTGTGTGGTGAGAGTAGGTGATGTGGTAGTGTGTGTGTGTTAGGGATGTGTGGTAGTGTGATGTTTTAGTGGAAGTGAGTGAGAGTGGTGTGTATGGAGAGAGAGAGAGCAGAGGAGAGAGAGAGAAAGTGAGGAAGAGAGAGAGAGAGAGAGGAAAGAGAAAGAGAAGAGAGAGAGAAGATGAGGAGAGCGGAGAGAGGGAGGGAGATGAGAGAGAGAGAGAAGGGAGAGGAGAGAGAGAGAGAGAGAGAGAGAGAGAGGAGAGAGAGAGAGAGAAGAGAGAGAGAGAGAGAGAAGAGAGAGGAGAGAGAGAAGAGAGAAGGAGGGGAAGAGGAGAGAGGAGAGAGAGGGAGGGAGGAGGGAGAGGGAGAGGGAGGGAGAGGGAGAGGGAGAGGAGAGAGAGAGAGAGAGAGAGAGAGAGAGAGAGAGAGAGAGAGAGAGAGAGAGAGAGAGAGAATGTGAGTGTGTTACAAGCCTATGCATAGAGTGCGTGTGTACACGTGCAACTCCGAGGTCACAGCAGAATGAAGGTTAAAGGTCACCTGACAGGCTCCAAGAGGCTCGGCATGTCTCGGCAATGACGTCATGACCTGACGTGCGACCCAACCTCAGCACATTCATTTCCATTTGAGACAAACCGCACAAAGGAAGCATAAATAAAAGGCATCACGAGGTTTTACTTTTTACAGCTGCACCTTTATCAATTTTCAGAAAAAGTAAACGTAAAAACAAGGATGTTTTCGCCGCCCTTCTCTCTCTCTCTCTCTCTCTCTCTCTCTCTCTCTCTCTCTCTCTCTCTCTCTCTCTCTCTCTCTCTCTCTCTCTCTCTCTCTCTCTCTGTGTGTGTGTGTGTGTGTGTGTGTGTGTGTGTGTGTGTGTGTGTGTGTGTGTGTGTGTGTGTGTGTGTGTGTGTGTGTGTGTGTGTGTGTGTGTGTTTGTGTGTGCGCGCGCAAATGTTTCCCTGAGCGTGAATGTGAAAGCGCATTCCGCTCGCTCACCCTTCTCCATACCTAGACGGAGCGAACGATGGCGCCGACAGTTTCCGAGAAAGAGAATCGGAAAGGGAGGACAGACACACACAATCGGAAAGAGGGAGAAAAAAAGAAAGAGGAGAAAGAGGAGAGAGAGGAGGGAGAGGAAAGAGGAAATAGGAAAGATAAGAGAGAGGAAAGAGAAGCGAGAAGAAGAAAAAAGAGAGGAGAGAGAAGAGAGGAGATAGAAGAGCGAAGAGATAGGAGAAAGAAGAAAAGGAGGAAGAGAGAAGAGAGAGAAGAGAGGATAGAGGAAACAGAGACGGCCAGGCAGAAAGACTGGCAGACAGCAAGCGAGCGCGATAAACACGCAAGGCTCAAACAAGACAGGAGGACACGAGGGCTCATGGGCGAGGCAGAGATATTTCCTGCCCAGCCAAGGCCGTGCACGTTTCACATTCTCTTTTGGGAACATCTTCCGAGGAAATATTTCTCATCGACGCTTACTGATGTCTATCCCCGTTGGTTTTACGAAGCAAAGAGATCAAATCAAGAATATTCACGAGTTATCGCAATCCATACATTATCATCGCGGCGGCCCATCACATGGCACCGAGCGATACCACATGACAGCGAGCGACGTCACATGGCACTGAGCGACACCACATGACCCCGAGTGACGTCACATGGCACCGGGCGATATTGCATGGCACTGAGCGTCACCACATGACCCTGAGCAACGTCACATGGCACTGAGCTGCATCCACAACAACCGCGGAGGGAGAAGCACCGCGTAGGGCACATAGAGGCGCCCCTTCTCTCGGCTATGCTCATGTTGCAACGACAGGAGGCGCCCTTTCTCTCTGTTGCCAGAGTCGAGGCTCTTCAAGCCCCTTTCTCGGCGGAAGTGCTGGTGGCGCAAGTGTCAAGGAACGAACGGCAGCTACACGATGCGTACATTTGCCTACGATTCCCCGTGCATTTGATATTTTATGCTTCTGATTAACCGTATTCTGTTTTCTTACTTTTTACTTTTATCCCTCTTTCTCCATTTCTCTTTTTCTGTTTCTCTCTCATCCTGGAACTCGGATATTCGGACATAAGTCGCAGCCGCCTCGCATCACCCGCCCAGCCGGCTTTGCGATGGGACTGACCAGCTAACGGGACCCTGGAGAGCGGATGAGGGGAGGGTGAAGGGGGGAAGGGAGGGGGCTGGGGGAGAGAGAGGTGTGGGGGAATAGGCGGTGACGAGGGCATTTCCGATGCCGTGAAGGATGAACAAATTGCGTCCCAATGCCCTACAGTCAAATATTTCGTGTCTGACCTTTTCCATTCATCCTTGTGTCCTTTACTGGGTTGTTGTGCTTCAAGGGTGGACTGGGATTAACCTAACATTTCCTATCATTCATAATCAACCTCGTATTTCACACACTCCTGCGTGCACATTCATACAAACATTCCACACATGCAAGTGTACACGCACACTAATATACACGCACGCAGTCAATCAGCCACGCACAAACACACGCACAGGAGAGGTTCCTATGCCCTCACACTAACGGTATCCCGGTCCAAGCCAACATGCCCACCCCTTCCCCTGCCTTCCCTTACCCTCATACTCATCTCTACTGATACGTATCCTGAGCCAGAGGATAGTCCTACACAATCACAAATAAACACACGCCGCATGCCTACAGTACCTGAGAAACCTACATTACACATGGCTGTCGACACTGCTTTCCGGGGTCTTCGCGCGGTCACCAAACCGGGATGGTCGCTTTAGATCATGGAAATTCAGATATCTTACACGGACTTGATTCGGGGTTGATATTCAATGAAATGAACGAAAAGGAGGAAGAAAAAGTGTAAACGAAGCAGAAGAAGACGAAGCGAACTAAGGCCCAGACTCTGGAGGAACCCAAAGGCCCGGAGATCAAGTCCCCGGTAGGCGGCAGCCCTCGCACGCGCCCCAACCCGGGTCACACAGTGGCCGTGTCGCAGGTGTGGCCAGAGTTCACTAAACCCGGCTTGTTTACCTGACGGAACGGACGGGTATGCAAGAATGTATACCGGGCCGAGAGAGCGAGGAGGGCATCCTGGGTCCTTCCCCCACACGCGCTCAGGGGGAGGAGGCGAACGGACTTTGGTGACAAGGAAAAAAATGACGGAAACGAGGGGAATGGCGGAGAGGGGAGAAGGAAAGGGCATGGAGGAGAGGGGAGAAGGAAGGGGAATGGAGAGGGCAGAAGGAAGGGGAATGGAGAGGGGAGAAGGATGGGGAATGGAGGAGAGGGGAGAAGGAAGAAGAAAGGAGAAAAAGGAATGGAGGAAAGGGGAGAAGATAGGGGAATAGGTAATCGTGGAGGAAAATAGAGCAGAGTGTTAGCCTTGAAATAACGGATTTGGATTTTTATTTTCTTGCGACCCGAATACTTTTTTTGCTAAAATAAAATGACAGACATAAGAAATGTACAAAAAGGGATGTAATCATCTACCATCTACTTCAAGGCTCCACCAAGATTATAGCTAGCCTCGGTCATTATCTACCTATAGAAAAAATGTCGACGAAGAACATGACCAAAGAGCTTCCGAGAGAATAAGAACAAGAGCGGCGAGATGGAGGCCCGGGCACGGCAGCATCTGGCGGACCCCGAGCGCCGACCCTACACGTGAGGACACGGCTGGCCGACCCGATCCCCGCGCCCCGGGCTGCTCTCGCTGCCCACGCGTCCTTCTGGCCAAGGACTCGATCCTAAGGAACAACATTCAGATACTCACCTCCTTTGGGCTTGCTCTCGGGGTAGCACACACGGAACAGGCCCTTGGTGCGCGTCCTGTAGAAGCCGCTGTTCTCGAACTCGGTGGGCGAGATGTCCGACCGCGACAGGGACTTCTGCAGGAGGGAGAGGAAAAGGGGTTAATTGTGACGAGTAAACACCCTACCGTGTTGATACTATGGTAAAAAAAAACACTATACACAACGCAGGTTACCGAGAGGTGAGACTAAACAAAGAGAATTTCTAGTTTTAATAAACCTAGTTTTTCTACGTAGGATGGGTTAGTTTTGATGTTTCTCTGGGTCTCAAGTGAATGACGTTTTACTGGGCAAGAGACGTAAACATCATCAAAATAGTATTACATGTTTTGGAATGACGGTTAGTGATTATGTTATGAAAAGGAAATTTAAAGATATTTGGAGGAAAAAGATGGGCAGAATGTATAAGGAGATACACAAGCGCACGAATTTGGCCTTACAAACACAGATATAATGATAGGGAACCTGGAAGAAGGAAAGAATGAGACACAGGAAGAGGAGCTAATACAGAGAGTGAAGGGAAAGAAAGAGAAAAGGGAACAAAAATAGTAAGAGAATAGGAGCGAGAATTAATAAATGGTTGAGAGAGCTGAATGAGAGGCAGTTGCAGCCCCTTTGCTGGTCACAAGTCAGTTCCTTCCTGTCTGGTCACACCGTTATGTGGCCAAACCTGGTCAAGGGGAGGTACACCTCATGAAAACAGGAAAAAATAGAAGAAAAATAAGAACAAGATGAAGGAATAAGTAGAAATTATTTTTAAAAAGTAAGAAAGAAAGCAAAGAAGAAACACATAGTTTGAAAGTTGTTCCTCTCTCGCGCTCCATCTGCGCTATCTCACGTACAGTCTCCTCTCTACGCCAACAAAACGCTTATCTAAGGGCAACCAAAGTGTCCTGCCTCAGCCTACGCTTTTCTAGGTACAAACAAAAGCAAATACTTAGTTTGGGCAAGTATCAAATAGTCAAAACACAAACCGGACGCGTCAAGTCCAGCGGCCGTATCTCTTACAGAGCTAAAGTTCGAGCAAGTTTTGACAACGGAAAAGAGAAAGATAGAAAGCTGGGTCACTCATCCTTACTCGATGCAATTTACTTATATTAACATTAATATTTTTTATTAAGGCCAACAAAATATAGAGTAGGTGCACACATAAACAGGCCATTCTCAAAAGCACGATTGCGGAATGACGTAACAAAAGCGTAAAAATGGCCCTTCACACATATTTCCAAGGAGACGCAGAGGTCATGCAAAATAATAACGATAAAATATTCTTATACAGTAAATGCTATTTACTGTATAAAAATAAACCGATTTTTGGCTACAAAAAATGTCTATAATTAGTCAGTATCGCACAAAATACACAACTTAATATAGAGACAACTATAGGAAGTAAAAACTTTCTCTTTCTGAAATGAAAATGTCAAAACCGGTGAAAGAGAATGACCTGACCTTGTTTTGTATAGCGTGACCCCAGACGAAAAACGCACGACAGCCGTTCTACTAAGGCCAACTGCATAAAGAAAAGTGTCAAGCATTTCTTTCACGTTTTATTTTTTCCTGTGCTCCCCCCCCCCCTCCCTCCAGTCTACAATCGATGGATATGGAGTTGAGAAATAACCTCAAAGCTGTGTGTTTTTTCCTCTGGTTTTCTGGATTGAGGGAAGGAATTATAGAGCGATGCAAGGAGAATAAAGAAGGGATACGGCGAGGAATGGAACGAGGGAAGGGGAAGAAACGGATAAAGGAATAAAGAAGGGAAGGGGGAGGAGTCGAGGGAGGTAAGACAGAGAGAGAGGGAAAGGGGAGAGAGGAGGGATGGAGGGGGAAAAGAGTGTGTGTACAGGGAGGGATCGGACAAATTTCACCAAATTAAAAAGGATATCAATTCGTTTTGAAATTCATCCCGTTTTCACGTTTTCCTTTGAACTCAAGACCAAATGCGATTGACATCTAAAAAAAATCGGTTTCCTAAGTCTTCCCTATCACTAGGCCTATGATCAGCTTTCCATTTATTGTTTATCTATTACTTTTCCTTCACGCCCTTTCCCCACAGGACGTCGAGGAGGAGATGAAAGGCGAGCGACCCTCTACAAGGACTATAATCTTTCCATCCCATCGGCCCCGGTATCCCCCCCCCCCTTTCCCTTCCCTCATCCCTCATCGCCATGTAGTTACCTCTCTTTTCCCCACGCTCTTTCCTGCCTCACCTCCTTCCTCTCTCCTTCTCCTCTTGCCTTTCCTTCTTTCCCCGCGATCCACCTCCCCCGTCCCTGCGTTGCCTTCCTCACCCTCATCTCCCCGTCCCCCTCCCCCCGCTCCCTTTCCTTCCCCCCCCCTCCTCCTCCCCCCTCGTAGCTCGAGGCCATACACTGTAATCTCGCATCCACGCCGTAAAGCAGACTGACCCCCCCTCCCCACCCCACCCCCTCCTCCTTGGCCATCGTGTGGTCTATTATTATGTCCCTCTTATTCCCATATTTTATTTGCCTACGATTCTTTATGTCTATGGCTTATTTTCTTTCATACTGGTGTGTTTCGCTTTTTATCTTAATTTTAAGAAAAATATAATTGTTTTTAGTAAAATATAAATATAACCTGGATGTCTGATTTTAACACAATATAAGTGGCCATAAACCTATAGTATCTTTACTTTTCCAAAACACCTAATTCCAGTAACTCAGCTTTCCTGGCTTTAAATAGTATCTAATATCTCAAGAAAGGTAATTTTACGTGATGACAGATGCTCTACATGTTGAATGCAAAAGCTTCGAGTCAATAACACATCGTCAAAAATTTAAGGACGAACTCTCAAGCTTGGAAGAAATTTTCTGACTTAATCACTCATTCTCCTCCCCATGCTCGTCTTTTTCCCTCGCTCCTTTTGCTCACCAAGCTTTATTCTTTTCTACAGCTAAAGAAATTATATATATATATATATATATATATATATATATATATATATATATATATATATATATATATATATATATATATATATCTTCTTTTAACGGTAGGTTCATGTCTGAGCCGCCGTGGTCACAGCATGATACTTAATTGTAGTTTTCATGTTGTGATGCTCTTGGAGTGAGTACGTGGTAGGGTCCCCAGTTCCTTTCCACGGAGAGTGCCGGTGGTACCTTTTTTTTGTTTAATTTATTATATATTATATATATATGATATATTATGATATATATATATTAATGTAGTATATAGTATTATATATATTATTATATATAGTATATTATATGTATATTATATATATGTATGTATATATATGTATATAATAATGATATTATTATATATGTATGTATATATATGTATATATATATGTATAATTTTATATCATACTACATCATACTACTATACATCATATATATATATATATTATATATATATTATTATTATATTATATATATACTACATATATAATATATATATATATACATATATAATATATAATCATATATATATAATCATACACACACACACACACACACACACACACACACACACACACACACACACACACACACACATATATATATATATATATATATATATATATATATATATATATATATATATTATATACATACATGTGTGTGTGTAGATATGTGTATATATACATACACATGTGTATATATGTATGTATGAATATATAAACATATATCTTTATATACGTATGTATTTATACATGTATGTATATATATATACATGTATTCAAATATATCTATATCAATCCATCTATTTATATAACCACATGTACATATATATATATATATATATATATATATATATATATATATATATATATATATATATATATATATATGCAAGTATGTATGCATACATCTAGGCTTGCATCTAGCTGCCCTTCGCGACCACAGCATACATCGACAACACCAATCGCCGCAATCGCATTCCTCCCAAAGGAACAGGGAAGAGAAACAGGTTATTTACCCCGAACGAAACCGCATCCTTAGGCGTTTCCTTAGGCCTACGCGTCCCATAGGCCTCCAAAGCCACCTGGCGCGAATGCAGGTACTAGTCACCAAGTACCGTGAGACTAGGAGAGGGGAAGAGGGGAAGAGGGGGAGCGGGGAAGGAAAGGGGGGGAGGGTGGTCATTTGCCTGCCTAAGGATTCGCGGCCTATTTCCCTGTGCCTTGGGACGCGCTCCTCTTGCGGCGAGGTGTAAAGAACTTCCTTTTGGGTCCAGATGGGGGAGGGGGGGGGAGGCAAGGGCTTTCCTTAATAGGCCTAAGGAGTGACTTGGCTGATGGGAGCCTTTTGGCCCGACGTAAGAAACGAGTTCGACCCTAATTATAAATTCTGGGAAATACTCATTAGTCTATTAGAGATGTTTTATTCTCCCCAAAGAACTTCTAATAGGCATGTAGTGCTGATATCAGGAATACTGATAATATTTCAACAATTGAGAAGGTCCAGTACATACACACAAATATAACAATATGTGGATTTTTTCCTCCTCGAACAACCTACAGTACAATTATAGAAACTACATCATATCAGCCTCTTCAGTAGGATTTCTCTTCGCTGATGCGTTGAAATCACTGACGAACAAATAAAAACGCGACATTGAACAGAACAATTCCAGGCGAATATATATAATATATATATATATATATATATATATATATATATAATATATAATATATATCATATATATATATATATATACATATACATATATATATTACAATATCATACAATATATACACTATATATACATATATCAACTATAATTATAAACAATATATATATACATATATATACACAACAACACACACATATATATACATATATATATATATATATATATATATATATATATATATATATATATATATATATACACATTCATCGAACTTTATCTCGACTTGAAAACGGGGAGGGGGGGGGGGGTATTAGATATAGGCCTACCTTGTTAAACCAAATATGTTTTTATTGAATGTATGGAGTCTTAACATCAATAATATAAATGCCTATATGCATGTATTTGTGAATGTCGTCTTATCCTTAATTCATTGTCCAGCTTGAGTAAACTAACAGTAACGAACACAAAAAAAGGCAATTCTCACTATTCAAACAATACAAGAATGATTCCATATCAACAGAATTTTACATTTCCATTTCACCGAGTTTTTTTTTTTTATTACGACAATTTTAAACTTCGAAACGGACTTTCTCCGTCTTCCTAATTTGACTGGAATGGAGAGGGAG
>NC_051424.1:18862767-18877767 GCF_015228065.2 Penaeus monodon
AAACTTGTCGGAGGACAGCCCCTATAAAATATATTGTGGGAGCCGACGCAAATGGCACATGTGCGAGACTGTGCAGAACAGTTTGATCGATTATGACTAGGTTGGACATAGAGAGGGCATCGGGCTGTGGAACGGCAGTGTTTGGCAGGATGGCCTAGACAAGTTCTATATAGATCTTGGGCCTAGACACCAACAATTCTGACACTGACAGGGTGAGGTTGATATGGTCATACAGGGAGGGATTCCGCGCTAATGTAAACATTAAAGAGGTCTTGTCTTCGAAAATAATTTTGGCAATATTGGTGTGGGACTCATGATGGCCTCTAGGGGGGAATGGTGTATCATGTACAGGTACTGCATCATAGTCTATGAGGTAGGCGAGTAAGATTTCTCCATAATCTGACCAATGTTTGTCATAGATAGGGCAGTTTGTTGGGGGAGAATGAGACAGTTCCAGTACAAGTATCGAGGTTAGGCAGGAATGTCTGTCATGATTGATAATGCTTTAGCTTGGATTTTGGTTATAACTGTGACGAGACCGGAGCACCGGCTGCTGAAGGAAACTTTGCCTTTTTTTTTTTTAAGTTTCGGGAAAAAAGAATGTTGTTAGAGTAAGGAGCTGTGGGAGGGATCACGAAAAATCGGTACCATTTGACTGGGCTAAATAGAGCATATAGATATTTGTAGAGGTGGGAGTAGTATTAAGATGGGTGTGTGTGGAAGAGGGAGTAGTAATGAGAGCGGTAGTATTGCGGAGAAGTGGACAATAAGTTGAAGATTAGTAATAAGGGAGGATGGGGTAGTTGATGGGAGTGAGGAAGTTGGGATGTTGAGAAAGGAGGAATGTCTCCTGGAGGTTGAGTATTGACTTCCGAGTCATGGTCAAAGGAGTGCCTGGAGTCAGGGAACTGGGAGAATTTGAATCAGGGAGGCCATTTGATGAAGGGGCAAGCCTTATTGCCCCTAGTAATGGTATAAAGTTTTCGTTACTGGCCATGGTAAGCCTATAATATATTGGGGAGAGAAAAACTGTCCATCCCTTAAGGTGCCCTTGGGGGATAACGGCTAGAGACTAAACAGGGGAATATCTGCCCATGGCTCCCCCAGGCCGTTCATGACATACAAGACAAGAGTCAAGGGCTGAGGTCCAAGGCAGGGGTAATCCCCAGCAGCGGGTCTCAGTCTCAGTCTCCTAAGCTCCCCCATGGCAAGACAGGCATGGAATTGGGGAGGATGATACAAGGACATGAAAACTAAAGAAAACATAATACTTTGCGTCAGACTTTATTCCATCAACATCAGAATTAAATACATTGTTGTTATCCAACTTTAAATAATATAAGTCTGAATTATCCACTACATATATTATCTTGAAACTGCAAAATCTCATCTTCCTGTAACAGTAATTACTTTCAAAAGGATAATAATAATTAGTCACTCTGAAAAAAAGTGAACTCTAAACCAAAGATTTATAAAGGCAGTGTTCTATAATCACAGTCTAGCTAACCTGTCAGTAATTTATCACTCAATTTTATTGCCGTATTTGTTTCCTGTTAACAAAAAAATAATAATGGATGAGCTTATTTCATAAAATTATACAGGAATTAAAAGATATTTTGAGTAACATATATTTAAAATAATATAGAGTTGTCCCTTATGTGTCTGTCTATGAACATAACACTGGTCTATGAACTATTTAATTTCATACACAGAGGCATGTACATAAGTATGCATATAAAAGCACACATACAAATATACAACTGCATGTAATGTAATTCAAGTATCACTCAGGCATATGCAAATGCACACATGCAAGCTCATTCTTACAGAATGACACAGAGACACCCACAACCACACACACACACACACACACACACACACACACACCACACACGCACACACCACACACACACACACACACACACACACACACACACACACACACACACACATGCACACACACAAAAACTCACTCACTCACTCACTCACTCACACACACACACACACTTACAATATACAAAAAACTAGAATTTTATTAAGCAAATGCAATACTTCAATCAATTTTTTTTTCCAGAAATTATTTTACTGGAACAAACACACTGCCATTTCGAATCACAAAAAGCAAAATCTAGTGTTGCTTTAGGTTTAAAAAAATATGCAAGTCATTCATTTTGGTACAACAGTTGTTATAACTCTATAAGGAACGCTTGATTATTCCTTCATTAGATGAGTTTAAATCCAAATATTTATATGCATAATACTTTTAATAATAAATTTAAAGAAACTTTCTAAACTACTCATAAAATCATCAGTCATAAAAAGTTCCCAACCTAAATAATCCAGATCCTTAAGAAAACCTTGTCATATATGCATAAAAGTTCATATACATTTGCATAAACAAAATAGATTCTTCTAAATAATAAAGAGCACCTCAATTATGCCTAGATTACACAGTTGCCAAAACAGCTTTTTTTTCCTGAGAAAACTAGCCATGCAAAAGCTATGAAAGATCAGCACAGACATGATGCAAAGGGGGAAATTAAGGTGCAAATCTCTACAATTTTTTTTTTCTAAAAGACAAAAATGAAAGATATTGTGTATTCTGGATGGTATAAGGTAGTCAATATATTAGCTACATGTATTCTGAATCACAAATGCTTGTTTTCTCAGTGATACAAGGATGGACTTTTCAAAAAATAATTCAAACTGTGGTTAAACACTAACCAAAATAGCATAAGAAAATAATACTGTATACAATACCATCAAATATGATTTATAGGCCTGATTTGATTTGAACTTAATGTAGGTGAAAAACTGTATCTGCTATAATGTTTTTTATCCATTCTTTGAATATTATTCCATTCGGTTTAATAAAATAATTTATTCTTGAGATGTAATTCCTAAAGAACAGTTTAACAATGATAGATGAAACAGTGAACTATTATCATCACAAGCAACAACATCTGGTGAATATAGGAACATTAATTATATTGCAGCATCAGAAAACCTCAAAACAAAGAAAAAACAGACACATACACAGACACCTTCATTTCAGTTAAGACAAAATATTATATGCTTACCTACTGAAGTCTTTGGCTTTGTAATCAGGCCCTTTGTTAGCTTCCATTCTACAAGCAGTACAACCATTTGGTTCATACAGAAAATAAAAATGCAGAATTAAAGGCTAAGAAGCAAATCTCTCCTTTCATATCAATGATTACCTCTTTCCCATTTCTGGAAGGTGATGAAAGACTATGAGAATATCAAGAAAACCTCACATCCCTAGATACAGGCTGTTGACCAGTGTGCACAAAGCGTTTGGTGTATATGACTGGAAATGCAATAATATATACTAGCAAAATGTTACATACTGAAAAGAAGTGTAGTAAAAAATATAATACATTAAAGTACTACAGTAGTGCATGTTGGATTTTACAATGTGTAGAAATGTCAAATTAACAAAACTCGAATCAACCTACCTTACAAAAATCAGTATGTAATACCTTTCCCTAATGTGCAGATACCTAATTCTTACCACTTACAATTTATTATAGAAAAAAATAGTCAAAAGTACAATACTCAATACCAAAATGTAATTGAAGTGCAATTATAATGGGAATTAGAATTCACACTACATACTTGATACAGTTTTTTTTAATATTATCTCTGCATTAATAAACTATACTATTTGTGTATGACAGATAAAAAAGGGGAACACGTGCATACTCTCATGAATCTCTTTATACGAGGAAAATATATGAGTAGTTTGGCAATTAAAGTAATCAAACTTACATTAATCAGGCTTATATTTTCATTTGGCTGGAATATGTCCTATTGTATAGACAAAGCAAAGGATCAGAGATTAAATACTTTATATTTATGATTTTTACAAATTTCCTTTTTATGTAATGGAACTATTAAAATATATCAGTTTTTCTAATATTGCTGAAGAAAATATAACAATGGAAGTTAGTATAACATTAATCATTTATACTTAACACTAAAATCTCTATCAACAAAGCATGAATTATTCCCCTAAATCAAATGGATATATTACTTTTCCCTCAAAAAAACAAATCATACACAGATGTGAAATGAAAGCAAATTCATTTCTTAACCAAGTTTTATAATCTCTGTCAAGATATTCTGCAATAAAGAATGAGTTAATAAGAAAGTTAAAAAAGACAAGAAAAAATGTCTACAATTCCAGTATATGCAAAAAAAGAAAAGAAAAAGAAGTGGGCTTACACACAGTTTAAAATATTCTAATTTTAGTCATACTGCAAAAAATCAACAGATACCATTACCCTAATTAAAGCATTGCACATTAATAACTTGATACAAAAATATCAATCACCAGCTAATCACAATTTATACACATATTTACCTCTGCTTTCTATTTTTCCTCCTCTTCCTCCTTCCTCTTTTTTACCCTCTTCCCTGACATTCATTCATTTACATTAAGTTAAATGTGCTTGGTCTTAACTTCTCACACATACATGTTATCGCACTCATGGTTCTAAGACACACTCATACTGTTAATATTGTCTACCTGAAAAATGAATGAAATATTTGGTACTCTTGTTCATCATTTATTCTTTATTAATAGGAATTAGAAAGAAGATCGAAAAGAGAATATAAATATGAGTTTTTCTTACTTAAAAGAATTCAAAGAACTTCCTTATTATCAGAGCCAAGATGAACTGACTAAGTGCTGTCAAAACAGATCCACAAGTAAAAGTGAACCTCATAAGTTATCTTCTGAACAAATGATAATTCAGAATGTGCATCTTTCAAAATTTCATTGCTATCTTTATCAATAAATTACATACTGGATATAAAGCCTATCTACTACATCTCTCTTTAAAGTCTTAACAACTAATGCACCATTTTTGGAACTAGATTAATGTCATGTGCTACAATGAAAATACATACATAAACTAAAAAATACAGAAAGATATTTATAAAAAGATTATAATAATAATCATATAATTTTTATCTGCTAAATTCTTCAGTTTCCCCTTAATATCACAAGATACCATGTGTTTCACTACATTAATTTTTGGGAGCCCAGAACACATTTCTATGATGACTGAAATTGAACAGTTAAAAAAATAAAAATAATAATAACATCACTAATGAAGAGCCCACTACCATGATCTCAAATACTAAAGACAAATATGTAATACATATCAAAGAATTCACAAAATCAAAGACACACTACATGATACTTCACCACCAAAAAGCAAAATCAGCTGCATTCTAACTTCCTTAGTTTTAATCACAGATCCATAGCTCCATTACAGCTAAGCTATAAATACTTATCATCATTACTTCTATTTCTTATTCACTATGGGGAAAAAATGAAGAAATATGTGAAATTACATTTGCCCTTACACCATACTTGAAAACCAACCAATAAGTTTCGTTTAGTATGTGAGGTTGAGCAACTATAATGTATTGCATGCCTGGTAGGCTATCTGTTGAACTTGAACAAACTCTTCTTTGTACCTTTGGACTCTGGCGGCTGTGGGCAAAGGGGAGAAAAAAAGTGAATAACGGAGATTAGTAAATTAGCTTAAAATGAATGGCAAAATCCATAAGACCAACATCTATGATATCTGCAATATATTACAGATGTAATGATATTTGGGTAAATATTTTAATGATACTTTCTTATTTTCCTATTCCTGGTAAAGGAAGAATGAAAAAAAGGAAAAAGTGAAAAATAATTACTCATAAATATGAACAAAAAAGAACAAATAAAAAGATGGAGGAAATGAAAGAAAAAAATTACCATCAATTTGCTTCCCAACAAGAGTCGAGCCTTTTCTTCTTCATTGGGTGTGGCAGCTTCATCCGCCCGGAAGTGAGCCAGGTTCAACTTGTGTTTGATGGCCTGGAATAATATGGGAATAATATTACCAAGTACATATGCAAAAATCAGCATTAAAGAAAGTGATATATAGCATTGAATCAATTAATTAATAGGCAAATAAATAAATCATTTTGAATACACCAAATATGTGACTAATCACATTAAATTGTAAGGGTATCGACCATTCACCTGAGACAAGAGAGCTGATTTTGAATCTTGCTTCATAGCCATTAGGAAGTCAAGCCATGTCCATGTCACATTGTGGTATTCTAGGGTCGGTACTACCAAACGGAAGTTTGATACATCCTCAATGTTCTTTTCCTTTTTGCCTTTGTAACTGACTCGCACTGGAAGCTCTGGGATCTTTATATAAACAAATAACTTGTTCTGCTCAGCTCGTTGCTGTATAATGGGAGAGAAAAATGGGGTTATTATTTTTTAGCCAAAGCTTCACAGCTTTTTCATAAATCACACACACAAAAAAAAAAAAAAAAAAAACCTGCAAGACATATATGTAACAAAGTATACATAGTGAAACTCCCTCCTAAAAACACAGGCCACAATAAAAGAGAATACATCAGTATACCATACACCAAAGCAGTAAAGCCAGCAGAAGAAGCAGTCGGCATCAATTTACCTTCATAATCTCTACATCATCCTTATCTTGCAGAGCCACATAAAAGTTGGACTCCTTGTGAGATTTCCGCAGTGATGCTTGTTTCTTGCTGCCACGTGTGCTCTGGCCTCCTGAGAAGATAATTGATACCAAGTCATTTTAAAGATTACAGGTAATGAACTAACAAGTATGTAATCCAATTAACAGAGAAATATTAGAACTAAATTAACACAGCACATTTAAATGGGATAACTTCCTTACATTTGATAATCTTCACCACTTGGAATGTAAATACCTTTTAAAAGGATGGGTAGAAGGAGAATATTTTTAAAAATGTAATAATAATAAAGTAGTAATAATAATAATAATAATAATAATAATAATAATAATAATAATAATGATAATTATAATAATAATAACAGCAATAATTATAATAATAATTGTGATAATAAAGAAGACAATGATAATGCTATCAATCATATATATGACTAAAAAAGAAGAGAGCTTTTTCCAGTAATACCTGATGAGACCTCACTCCCTGCAAACTCCTCTTCTGTTGTGTTGTCTGGGAAGCAGAACTTCATCATTGTTTTGAAGAACTGATAGGTCAGGGCTGTGAAATTGAACAATTTACTTAACATTAGTACCTACAATGAATGATAGTATAGTATCATATTTATTCTAGAAACTATAAGAATCATAAATAAAGATGAATATTTTTTCCTTTGGTTTTAAACAATATCAGATTTCCAACTAAATCTTCCTCAGAAAAAATCAATACGACTGTAATCTATTATTACTATTCGCTACAACTCAGTGGAAACAGGAACTCTTACCAATATTTAGAGGTACAACATTAACCTCAAAGTGTTCAATGATAGATATCCCACCGCATGGGGGCTTCTCTCTGCAGAATATTCGCAGAGTTCTCTGAAAATACCAGCAGATGCAACTCAGATCTCAAATACTCAAATCAATGCAAGAACAACATAACAACATACACATTTTCTTTTCTTCCAGAGGATTAAAAGAAAGAAAAGAAAGAAAGTATATGATTACAGCGCTACTATGCTGTATCTTTCTCTAAAACATTAGCGTTTCATTCTTACAGGGAGAGCAAAAGAAAACTTGATTACAAAACTATTATGATGCAACCTGACCTACCTGACGATCAACAGGCATGTTCATCTGCAGCTCAGAGGGCATGAGAACCTCTTGGTAAATTTGATTGGGCAAAAGGTTCCTCATGGTGACATATCCAAGTTCCAAAAGATGTTCTCCACTATCATCTGCATTGGTTTTCTTTGTGTACCTGTGATAATTTTGAATATTTATATTTTGACTATTTTTAGCTATTTTATTATTGCATTGCTCTTCAACTTTTCTTTGTATTCATGTCTTTAAATAAGTATAGCATTTTTCAGGTAATTCATTTATCCAGGCAAAACACCATAACTTACAAGAAATTTGAGAGCACCAGATCTGCAATACCTAGCTGTCCATCCTTTTCTGTCAATCGCCACTGAGCCTTCCTGAAGCTAACTTCATTCATCCGGATTACTTTTGTCTTGGAGAGAACGAAGACAATACAAGATATAATCTATCACAGCAGATTTAATCTGGTTTACTGAACAGATTTTCTTCACAAATTTCCTCCAACAGATGCAGTGTCATTAATTTGATAATATTATTCTATAATGCATGTACTTAATTAAGCTAAGAGATTATACCAGAACTCAAAATATCAAGAAGCAAAAAAATTTATGGAATAATAAAGCAAACAAGAAGGTTACCTGCTTGTCTCCACCTGATGATGTCCACTTGTGATTGGCAGAAAGCTGGGTTTCATTGTACAAGTGAATTCTCATGGCTAATTCTTCACTCAAGCCATTAACTTTTTCTTTGCACTCTGCCACCTACAAAAATGAAATAATTTAGTGATCACATACACACACAAAAAAGAGATCTAACAAAATTATGCACCACATTTACGAATTGAAAATCACCACAAAAATACTACCCTTACCTGCTTCTCTAGTACTTCCTTTTCATCTAATTTCTGCTGATTGGTTGGGTCATTGAGGAGGTGTCTTTGGACAAGATAGACTTCTTTTTCTAGAGATCTCAGCTGTGACAGATGATACCTGTAAGGTCAATTATTTAATGCACCTTCCTCACTTGTATGAATGAGAAACCTACATATTACTCTTACTATCTTACTGGAAAGTTGAGATTAGAAGGGTGATGAATGGCAAAAATACTCTATTTGGCTGATAACTGCAGCTAAAATACTACTACTATGACTACTACTACTTTGAGTTCCCTTGAAATGAAATGCAAGCTGTTTCTCTGCCATACTCTGCAGTAAATATGAAGTTAAGTTAGATCTAAACATCCACTTGAACATAACAACCAACACAATAAGACCAAGTGATTCCTTCTTACCGGACTTGATTCTGCAGCCTAATGATGGGCTTTCGTTGGTCATCTCTTGAGTAGAGCTGGAGCTGGAACCTCATGCGGGCAACGGCCTCACTTGCTTCCTTTTTCTTTGGATCCACATACAGTAGCAGGTTGTTCAGGATGTCTACAACCATGTTATACTGCAGGGAGTAACAAAAGGGCATTACAATGGGATAGTGGGGGAGGGGTAGGGGGAGAGGGAGAGAAAAGGGAAGGGAAAGAGTAAGGGTGTGGGCAAGAGAAAGGGAAAGGAGAAGAGAGGAGGAGGAGGAAAAGAAGAAGAAAAAGGAGGAGGAAGTAAGTGAAAGGAAATGAGAAAGACATGGAGAAGGAGAAGAAGAAGACAGAAAAGAAAGAGAAGGAGAAGGATGAGGAAGAGAAGGGGATGGAGGAAGAAAAAAGGAGGAGGGGTGGAGAAAAGAATTATAAGAATAATTACAAAATTATAAACTTTGGAAGAATTGAGACTAGCGACACCATTTCCTTATCTTTTACATTTCAATATCAATTTGTTTAAAAATGCATACCTGCAGGGAGTTAGTGCTTGCACACAGGTCATGATGGACTAGTGTGAAGGTGTCTACAGCTTCCACATTGCGGCTCCAAAGGTCATCTTCTGGGAGTGGGGGATGAACTTCTTCCAGGAGAGAGACATCCAGACCAGTTTCACCATAAGCCACATAATAAAATTCACATTTGCACCTCGATACTATGCGTTGCAGCTGTTGTTGGGAAATGTTAAATGTTAGGCCAATATATAATAACAAGGAGGAAAAGAGCAAAATGAGGAAAAAAGAGAACCATATGTCACTGCCTCCACCAGCTTGTGAGTTGGCTTGACATTATTTTCAGTATCTTGAATTAGTGAACTGCTGAATCTTCTTAAATCCATGATAACACAAGTGAAAATAATTTGTTCCTTGCAAACTAATTCAAGGACTGTAAAATATACAAGCACTTACTTGAAGTTCATCATCTTCATCCATTGATCCAACAGTCTGAGAGACTACTCCACCCACAGACTGTCCACTTCCCACTATGTCAGCTACTTCATTGATCACTTGCCCATCTTTCTCTTCAATATTGTCCAATGTTAGCCACATTATGTTATCTGAAGAGAGTGGAAAACTGACAAAGGCATGCATACACACACTCACTCACCTACAGGCATGCATATATATTATATGCATACACAGTGACAAAGAAAGAAAAAGATTCAGGAAAAAGAAATCAGGAAAATGGAAAACATGCAAGCACTCTTACCCATCTGTGTCTCCTTGTCCCCAGCACTACTAACAGTGGCATAGTACTGCATGCATTCTAGTGACCCAAACCAAGTGGTCTTCGTGACAAGGGAGTGATCCTGCCACACTGGACGGTGGATGCGCTGCAGGATTTGTGCATTGGCAGCACTAAGGATCACATAGCCATTTGTTTCACAGCCCTTCAGAAGAACTTGACTGTTGACCAGAACAACTGCAAGAAAGTAAATTTAAATTCAGTGGAGCCAAAGCAGAAGGGGAAGGAGTAGTAGCAGATAAAGATTATAACAATAACCTTGGGCAATTTATATCATACCATTATCAGGGTGAAAGATCATAGAATACTTACTAAGCCACTTCTTGTGAATGACATCATCAACAGTGCAAGCTTTAACTCCATGGGGTATCTGGTCTCTGGGCTCTGTGTTTGAACAATCCTCACTAAATGCAACCTGAAATTACGTTAGTTCATAGTGACCACTTGATCCTTTTATGAGCACACACAAAAAACACAGACATACAAGCATTCATAGTAAAGCAACCAAAGAGAGGAAATAAAAATTTTGTATAAAATATTAAGAACATCACCTCCTGAATGTTAAACTTACTTGGTTGTTATCAGCTTCAGCAATAAGTTGTTGGAGCATGGCTTGAGCATGACCAGACTGAAGGCGTGACATTGGCGATGGTGTGGCTTGGACTGGAGGAACCTGAATTAAGACACTTATGAAAATTCTTTATTCTTTCTGATAAGAAGGCATGGAACTGCTAAAAACACTAATAAAAGGAATATCTAGCCCTTTACTTGCCTGCAATGATGCTGTTGGAGAGGTTAGGTTCTGTGGGGTTGAATTGTCTGTAATAGATCGACTCCTAGGCTTCTGAGGTGTAGAGGCCTCTGGATTGTAGCTCTTTATAATGTCTGGGGTCAGGTTTCGCCGGAGCTGCTGTGACTTGTTCCAGGAATCGTACAGGGCAAAGACGATGTCTCTGTTGTTAGTGGTCCAGGCTCCCTAGATAAAGGAAATCAAGCAGTTATGCATGTACTTACTAATTTGATATAAGTGTTATTCTTCACTATGCTAGTAATAGTGTAATACAAAAGGGCAAGAAAACTGTAAAAGAAACATCTACCTTCAAGCCATGTACTACAAGACGGTGATTGGGCTTATCACGAAGATTTGGGTCTGGAGTAGAGTCTGCTGGTGTGGGGGTGAGGGTCTCTCTGGTGTACTCTACTCGGTTTACATTCAGGAAATAAAACTTTTCTACAGGTGCAGAAACTGGCTCCTGAAATGAAAGGAAAACAAAAAATATACAAATATATCAATAATAATATGTCAATAAATATTTCATCATCATAATTTTCTCACAGCATTCATATTTACAAACCCAATGCCAAAATCAAAACTTTATCTGAACACTTGTCCTTCCCACGCACCTGTGGGCGATCCTCTTCATCACTGAAGGTGGTGTAGTCCTTCATTGCACTTTGAAGCCAGACTTGGGCCAGGCAGAGCTCTGTGTTGAGGTACACGATGCTCCAGCTACTGCGAGGACGGTGACGTAAACCATCATTGACTGGGATCAATGTTAGCTTGTGCTCTGAGAAAAGATTAAGTATGGGTAATATTAGATGAATTTTCATGAAGTATTGTCAAGTATCAAATTTATTTTTTGAATTTTTATACCTTTTTCGATGTTGTGGGGAAAATATGAACTAACCACTTTTTATGAGTTTAAACAGAATACAATGGATAGTTCATTTTTTCACCAGAAAAACGCAACTTATGTGTTAGACTACAGTTCCATGTTAAGTGTCATACAAATACATGTTAAATATGAAAATACCACTACGTTTACTTTATTCATTATTTAAATAAATCCATAAAAAAGACTAATATTGTTAGAAAAACCCACTATACAGAAAACAGATTTACTCAGACATTTATTAATAAAAAGGAACATACAATACACAATACGATACAACTTACCAGAACTAAGGGACAGTCTTTCACCACTGAGGTGGAATCCTTTTCTGACTCCTACAGACATCCAGTACCGTACATCAAAGCGCTATAGATAGAACATTGTTAGCAACGAATCTGATGAATTTGTCTGTGCATTCACATATATTTAAAAGGTAAAAGATAAAAATAAAGTCAACTGCCCTGTAGAGGTGGATGACATTCCAGGGCACATTTGCATTGTGCAAGCCTATCAATTAAAATGAGCTGGATGTATGTCTCCCATGTCCCCAATCTTCCCTGCCTATAGTGTGCTGGCCTAGTAGTACCTAAATAACCAGGTCACTGCTCTTGCAGTCAACTCTACAATCAAGAATCTTACAGGGGGACAGGGTGGTCAGAATTTTACAGAGGGGCAGGATGGTTACAATCTTCCTGGCAGACAAGATGGTTAGAATCTTACAGGGGGACTGGATAGTTAGTTACTTACAGGGGGACAGGAGGGTACTGTTGATGGAGAAACTGAGACTGCAAGTCATTTGCAATTTGTTTAATAATACAGAAATGGAGGTAATGGTGATGAAACCAGAATTTTTTATTATGGAAAAATGGTCTGTCTTCATTGACGTTAAATCAGAAAGTAGTCCATTATAAGGAACTGCACACTTGCATACTCAAAAAGAATAGAAGTCAGAAAAAAGAAGCAAAGGGATCTAATAAGACCAAGAAAAATGTTTATAAAGGAAGAAGAAGAAAAAAAAAGGAAGAGGAAGAAAAAAAAAGGAAGAGGAAGAAAAAAAAAGGAAGAAGGAATGAAGTATGGAAGAAAAAAGACATATAAAAAATAATAAAAAGGTATGAAAAGACAGAAGTATTCAAAAGAATAAAAAAAATTGAAGGAAGCAGAGAAAAAAATGTAAAAACAAAAGAAAGAATAAAAATGAGAAATAGAGAAAGCACAAACAAAAATATTGAAAACAGATCCTTATTTATCTTACCTGAAATGACACAGAAAGGTGTATGCTGCTGTAATGCCTCGATAACTGAGGCTTGCGTGCATGTGTATTATTGAAGAGTGGGCCTCGTCTGGTGGGTCGGGCAACGCCAGATAGGATGAACTTGAGATTTTCAAACCATCTGGAAATCGAAATAGAAGCTGCATGAAGCCATACACAGTGAACAAAATAACTGACACAATTTTTGCTTTTTCAAGTTCTTTCTATGAACATAAATCCTTTTAGATTTTTGGCTACATTAGGTTATAATTTACAGTAAAAATGATACACCATCTCAAATTTTTTTTTGAAAATCTTTATTCACCAATATCAATAATAATGACAACATATGGATTGCAATCCCCCCTGATACTGATAAATAAAGATTAACCCACTGCTGAGGAGCATGCCATGTACGTACATGTCACGCCCACTGTGAGTTTACTTTATTAATTGTTTTTACACATAGATGGCTACACTTGTACTAAGTCACCAATGGGCCAATTACGAGTACTGCCTGTCTCCCCCGTTTACTCTTTTCCTTGATTTACAAAAATATTTTACGTTATCTTATTTTGCTGTTACTGTTTATAACATTATAGTAATTATAATGTCTATAATAAAAATAACACCATTGATATTCATAGCATTAGTAAAAAATATGTTTTTCCTGCCAATTCAAGGAAAGGTGAAATCAGGTAAGGTCACTAGGTTAACTAATTGACTCCTTTGTGGCTAAGCACTAGCAGAGCCATCTACACACACACGCGCACGCACACACATACACACACACACACACACACACTCACACACACACACACACACACACACACACACACACACACACACACACACACACACACACACACACAAAAAAAAAAAAAAAAAAAAAAAAAAAAAAAAAAAAAAAAAAAAAAAAAAAACCTACTTAACAAAAAAATCTTTCATGTGGGGAAATATATATTATAAGAAATATTCTTATGAAGTATATAGGATTTATACAGCATGCTAGTTATGGGATCAGAATACCCAGCAGATATGTGGACAAGAGACTGAAACCTAGTTATTTGTACTTAATATATGAGAATGGCCCTCTGGCAGTATACAAGAAAACAACAATATATATATCATCACTAGAAAATGAACAATTCTCAATTGTAGTCCTTCCTCACATAGTCATTTCACAAAATCTGAACATGGAAAAAAAAAAAAAAAAAAAAAAAAAAAAAAAAAAAAAAATATATATATATATATATATATATATATATATATATATATATATATATATATATATATATATATATATATATATATATATATGAACTGGATCTAGGCCATACCTTAAAGTGCTGCCGAAGAAGAGAGCTTCAATGACTGGTGCAGAGACAGCTGTGTTGGTCTTTTTGGGCGTTTTGGTTTCCAGCTGAATGTTCATACTCAGGTTCTGAGAGCGAAAGGCTCGGTAGGAGTCATGTTCCTGGAAATTGAATAACAATGTTAAAAACTGATTTTTTTTTTTTTTTGATAGCTAAATCTAAAGGAGAATAAAATTATGAGGCCAAAGGAAGGGTTTTTTTAAAGAAAAAATAAGAAAAGAAAAGAAAAGAAAATAATCACACAGGCTTTATTCATATTGTCATTAGCATAATAACATACATTTTCACATAATTTCTTTCATTTTATTACCTGGTTACTTGAATATTCTGGGAGTTTGTCTGGTGCACAAAGCATAACTGAATGGTGGTCATTGGGGTTTCCTCGACACTGCCATATCATCTTGACTGTAAGCTAGTCCAGTGGAAAAAAAATCAGTAAGTAA
>NC_051424.1:18880267-18887767 GCF_015228065.2 Penaeus monodon
AAATCTTGATTTGTACATAAAGTTCAAGATGCGATATCAAAATGTCAGTTACACATCCCACAACATGAAATTATCTGTTTTACAGTACATATCACAACAAACTTTTCAAAATAATATCCATACAAAAATTTTGTTTTTTTCTGGAAGTTTTTACCACAATTAAGACTCGAGGAATATTTATTGCAATTACCATGATATGAAGAATCCTATACATGTAATTTATGTGACCTAGTACAGAAGACATTTGACTTACGACTCCTGATCAATGTCAACCATGTGCTGTATGACTTTCTCTGTTCCATGGAAAGTTGGATCAGCCATTGCAAATATCACTACATCCTCCATTGTCCAAGTAAACAACTGCGTTCGCATTGGTGCAGACTCATACATCTGGAAGAAATTTTAGGAATTGTCCAAGGCTTTCATAGTCATATGATAAAGGCCAATGAAAGCGGAATTTCCTATATTCTAAAATACCAATTCCAATTGTTCAGTTGTTAAAAAAAGAGATTGATAATAGTAACAATAATAATAATATCAACAAAAATAGCCCAAAAATATTTGTTAACTAAGTTCTATATAAGGCTTACATCAAGTCATTCCTTACCAACTTTGACCTCTTGATGTATGTCTCACTGTTCTTTTCCTGCAGATTTTTGTAGAGTTCCTCAATCTTGCCTGTAGGAAAGAGGAACATGGTCTTGCGGAGTTCCTCTATCTGAAAAAAAAAAAAAAAAAAAAATAAGTGTTGGTATTATGGCAATGACTTTAACCAAATGCTGCCGGGGAATATGCTATGTTGTTATTATTATTATTATTATTATTTTTTTTTTTTGTGTGTGTGAAATGTCTATGCACATAGATGGCTCTGCTAGTGCCAATTAGTCAATTAGTAGACCTTGTGACCTTACCTGGTTTCACCTTTCCTTGAATTGGTCAGAAAAATGTATTTTTTACTAATGCTATGAATACTGATGGTGTTAGTTTTGTTATAGACATTGTAATTACTATAATGAATGTTATATACATTAGTAACAGCAAAATAAGAACATAAATATTTTCATAAATCAAGGAAAAGGGTAAATGGGTGAGACAGGCAGTACTCGTAATTGGCCCATTGGTGACTTAGTGCAAGTGTATCCATCTATGTGTAAAAACAATTAATAAAGTAAACTCACAGTGGGCATGGTATGTATGTAGATGAAAAAAAATTTAACAGTAAAAAGTTATTCTTTTAATATGAAATGCACAACAACTAGTAATTTCATTTTTTTCTGTAGTACAACAAAAGGCCAGAAATTAGCATAACCTTATACAGAACATGTGATTGGCAACTCTGAAATCTTCTAAAGATACATTAGAGAAAACCTAAGAAAAACAAGTGAACACTATTTTCAGAAGCATATAATAAAATATCCTTTAACTGAATATTGCAGATGTATGTATCCTTATTTCCTAACACACCAGCAATCAATAAAATTACAAGTAAACACTCACCCTTGCATCTAGTGCCTTGATCCTCTTGCAACTCTCTTGGTATTCATCTTCTAAGAGTTCATAATTGTACCTCAACTTCACTTCAAATGGATCATCTCCAATCTCTAAAAGCCAATGCTTTACCTATGGAAGTAAGAGTGTGATTTATAGCGTAACTATATCATTATCTCCTTGTTAGGTTTGGATAAAGTGACTATGATTTTCAAAAGTGATGGCTCATATGTAGGGTCTTGAATCTTGTAATGATAACTTCTGAACTGTTTGCTATGTACATAGTTATACTACAAGATCAGTTAAAAAGAGAAGCAATAATCTTTTTTACAAATGAAGTAAAATAAACAACAATATGAGCTAAACTGGTAAAGCACAGGAAAGTGCTCTCTTCATATAGGACTAGGAAACTATAATCAAAAAGTGCTTGTGACTCAGGTGAAGGTTCTGAAGTTTTGAAGTGTCTCATATTTCTATCACATCACAGTGATTATTTTCCCTTAAAGTCTAACCTGGTTCTCTACTTACTCTTATAACCAAATCAGGAGGCAAGGGACTATCAGCCGTGAATGCCTTAGGGCGACGATTATGAACTAACTTTATCCATTTCACCACAGACAGCAGGTCATCACTGAAGGCTTCTGCAAACTTGTAATTATATGGGAAGGTAATCTTCCATGTTCCCACTGTCAATCTCCTGTGAAGATAACATGATTATATTAGAAGGAATTTAAAATATTTTTGATCTAGGAAATATATCAGTAATTTTTTTTTTTTTTACTACTTCCTACTTACTAGGAAATATATATACAAAATACACACATTCATTAATATCATTACAGGGAAATCAATAACTGTATTCCTATTTTTTTCAACAAACTCACCTATTTACCTATCTGTTACTCTTAAAAGTTAAAACTTATTTTCTGATACACCTCATTGTCCCACAAAAATATATCCCTCTCCCACTCCCCTAAAAACCAGGTGGGGAAAAATGTCATTGATTCTTAACATTCCCTCAGCAATTGGTACTACAGAATAAACTCCCATAAAAAGTCTATGTAACCTTTTGTTGGTAATGTTACTTAAAATTCATGAATTAAAGTAGTCATTTTCTATAATGTAAGACAATTTGAAGGAAATTATCAAGGAAACTAATGAGAAAGAGACCCAGAGATGACTGCCTGCTTTAGCCCAAACTATGGAAGTTCCAGTTAAGGTTGCATAAAATGAGAGCTGAAGATAAGGAGGGTTTTTTTTTAAATAACAGCTCTTGCATATGGGGCACATGACATACCATGCTTTATTCTGCTTCTGAACAAGCTCTTGCATTGATTCCCTTTCCTCACGCACTTCCCGAGACTGCAGAGCACGAGACAACTTTCCACTTGACAGAGTCATTATATTGTGGTCATCGAACTGAATCTGAAATGGATTATTAAAATGTGACACTATATATGAAGAAATAGACTGCCTGTTCATCAGTCTTTATAAAAAAATCTGTTTCATTTGTGAGAGACTGAAGGGTAATGTAAGAGTTGAAGAGAGGGAGGGAGGGAGGGAGGGAGGGAGGGTAGGAGGGAGGGAGAGAGGGAGGGAGAGAGAGAGAGGAGAGAGAGAGAGAGAGAGAGAGAGAGAGAGAGAGAGAGAGAGAGAGAGAGAGAGAGAGAGAGAGAGAGAGAGAGAGAGAGAGAAAACTACAAACCTGCAGTTCATCTGTCTGACATGATATCCTTCCATTGGCCATCAAGTATGTTAAGTCACCTAAAATGAGGTACAATAAGAAATATACTATGGTACTAGTTCTCATAACAGGAAAATAAAAAGTATAAAAGACATTATTTCCTTACAATATTTTGTATCAGTTCTCTATAAATAATTTTCCATTTTCTATATAATCAACTAAAGGACAGGACACTTTGTACACATACTCAGTATAAAGTACATCTGATGCCGCTGGGAGAGTTCAGCACCAATTTTTATGTCTCCTTTAGCTACTAACTGCAATTGTAAAGATGAATTTTCAGGATCTTCTCCTGGGGTTGCATCTCCTGCTTTGTCTCCTGAGGCTGTTGTAGACACAGGAAAATTAAGTAAAAACAAACCAGTCCTTTTCTTCTTTTATACATCCAATTTTAGTATAAAAAAGAAAGCAGTAATTTATATCTAATCACAACATTTTCACTTTACCAGATATCATGTAGGGAATGTTACTCTTCCATCATAAACTCAGCAACATTGGGCAAATCTCAACCACCTACCTGAAGAAGGTTTGACATCTCTGATAAATGCAGCTACTTCCTGACCCAAAGTGAGAAGTGTCATGTGTGTAGTGGTGGACCAGGTCAAATGGAGTTGCTCACTGACATTCAAAAGCAGTTCTCCATTTACATGCTCAACAATAACCTCACTTACTTGACCACATTCACCCTGGAATAGCATAAACACTAAGCACTGTATTTTGGAAACCGCAGGATAACAGTGGTAAAACCATTAGTCTGCATTCCTTTACAATTGCAAAGGTAATTTTAACCATTCAAGCTCATGCAGGCTTACAGAGGGATAAATATCAAATGTATTATGTTAACACACAAGAAAATAAAAATATCATCTAAACCCTTCACAATTACAAGAAAAATAATTCATAAGTTGGAGGCAAGGAATATTAAGAAAGGATGCATACTGAACATCACTCTTTTAAGTAATCACCTTATATATACAATATAAAACTAACAAAACACTGAAATATGGTTCTCAAAAACTACTAATTTGACTAAAGTATCCTTGTGAAAGATGGTAAAACCCCTTTTTAAAAGGACATCAAACTATAGAACCTCTTTACAGAGAGTAACAGGTCCTGGGTACTCTGTAGTTTAGAAAATAAAATGAGGTATTTGAGGATTCAAAAAATGTACGCTCTGTCCTTGAAATCTGACACAAAGATCACTATAATCCAGATACTACACAAGAAATGAGGTATTTCGCAGATGGAAAATGCTCTTTATTTGTCTGAAAAGTGGTTGAACAATAGCAATCTGCAGATTGGACCTTAAGGGACCAGAAAATATTGTTTGCGAAAGTGATCTGCAAATCATAATCACTGGCAGATGAAAGTGTAGCCTTCATGGACTGATTTTGGAGTGAAAAGGGAAAATAAACAACTCAGTATAACACGGTAACTCAATAATCAAGTATCCTTCTCTTATCACCTTTATCTCTGAAGATTTTATACACAAGTACTGTGTGCCTGTAGGAACAAATCGCACCATCTTCGTCCCAGTTATAGTTGTTCTTGAATTCTTTGCAGACTTAGCACTCTCCAGGCTGTCTACTCGAGCCATTAATGACACTGAAAAAGGGGGAAAATATATATATATAAAAAAAAAATAATAAATAAAAAATATATATATATCCCGTGACAATAAATTTTCATTGTATATTTTTGCAGTAGACAATAAAGACAGCAATTGTTACTTGTGTAATTCTAACTCCAATTATGCCACCTAAAATTTAAATAACATCAGCACTATTTACAGCATCAAATTCACACCTTTTTGCTCTGTGACAGCAAATACATTGATGTTTGTGCATTTTACACTCATACTGCTGAAGGTTTCTACAGAGGAAGAAGAGCCACTTTCTTGTACTTTCCTGGGTTTCATATTCTTTGTATATTCCTTGAGCTCCCTTGAATATCTGTAACATAAATATGCAATATAATATAGATTCCCTCTTTTCTTTAATATCATATCTCAATATAAAATATGTTTGAAACATTCGTCAGATACAAAAAGGAATCAAACAGATAAATACATCTAGAAGATATTTAGTAAATCACAAAAAGTTTATGTTCATCACTGACTGGGTAGTTTTGAAATTCTGTACTCTGCAGTTTATGGAATTAATAATGAGATGTACTTCCCCTGTCAATTCATGTATCATGTAAGGCTCCAGTAAATTTTATTACATTTTTTACTTCATAATTCTGATGACAAAGACTTTGATTTCTTTTGTATGTAATTTACAAGGTTAATATATACCTGAGAATGGCAGTTACAAGCAAGGCCAATTCAGGGCTCCATTCTAATTGTATGTTGTCCAGAAGAGCTTCAGCCTGAAGAGGAGGCAGTGACATGTTGCTTCTGGCTGACTGAGGAGCCACAGATGACAGCTGAACGAGACACAGACCAATACACATGGGTGTTCCCCACTGATGGACTCTTCTTGGGGTTGCTGCTGCACTTGATGCTGCCATCTGGGAGCCACTGTGTTGCCTGATCTGAGAGTGGCCACCATGGACTCTAGTAAGAGTTCTCCTTCTACCTCTGTGGTCCACTGTGACACAAAGACACTGTGGCGTGCATGCTGAAGCATCATTTGGCTGTATGGAGAGCCAGGGACACAACCTCCACATGTGACATCCCACATCTCTACTATAAGTCCAACACAGTATCTATGGAAAGCACCATTCCATGGCTTTACTTTTTCCTTATTGGTTTGATCTGGAATCTATAAAAAAAAAATCATTAATGAATACAAATAATTACTACAGTTATGCCAGAAAACATTGATGATATTCAGTGCAGTAAAAATAACAGAAAATTAATAAAAATCATGATTAACTCAACTTTTAAAAAATCACAACAACTTACATAACTTGGCATTGCTGGTTGTGACTTCCTCCTGGTCATGTAACCAGTCCAAAAGCCTAGATCTTTGTGGTCATAAAAGATGTGAAGTGAACGGAACTCACTCTTCATATTCACTCTGTCCCCAACAAACTGGGGAACAAGATACCATGATATTCACATATTCTGTTCTCTGCACTTAAGTTCAGTATTGTGAGAGACACAATCCTTTTCTGTCTTTATTATCAGCTAATACATATATGGAGAAAACAGACATACAATTTAAGACAAATGCATTTACACACACATTATTAGCAAATTTTGAACTACACATAAATAAAGAACCAATATAAAAAATCACAAAAGTTTTATTTCTCAGCCTCACCTGAGTTTGTAGATTGAACCTATTAAGAAAGATAGATGAATCATGTGTGCAATGTAACTTGATGTTATCAACTTGGAGTTCTGTGCTGAAGTCAGGCAACAGAGCTGGGAAGTTTTCTGGAGGAAAATATTGAAGTTTAATAATAAAATACTTATATAATATTTCTTTTACTAAAATGTTCTGAACATTACATTTACTAAAATCAGTTACAGTTTTTTGTCCCACTAATGTGACAGAACCTCATATCAAAGGAAATATTAATATCAGTCTAGGTTTTTAAGCATTATCTCTCATTTTAACAAAAGCTAGTTTTATCCACTTATGCCTAGCTTACCAAGAGCCCCTTCCCGTGTCAGATGAGTCTGAAGGTCAATGCCTGCAAGTGTGCCCTGTAGAGCCATCTGTCCAACATTATTGACAAACTTTGTACCAATGTCCTCCACCTTGAGTTGGAATTTCTGTTGGCAAAGATGGTGAGATTCATTCAACCTATTACAGTAAGTATGAGTGGAGTTTTAGTAATAAAGCATCAAAAGCAGTAATATACTATACATCCAAATTCATCCCCAATGTTCTCATTTCATTTTTTTTTTTTTTTTTTTTTAGAAAGCATAGCTTCCATGGTAATGAAGAATAAATAAACTATAAGAGGAAGAATAATATTACAACACAGTGTCCTGGAAATACTAACCAGAGGGACAAACAACCAATACTTTTTCAGCTGGACATCAAGAGGTGTTGCACTTGATGCTGATCCATACGTTGGCCTTGCAACTGGTGTTGCAGCTAAGGCCTTGTTCTCAAGAAACGTAAGCAAGCGTTCTCTTATAGTGACTTGTGGTTCATTCAACTGTATGGAGATGTTCTGAAACAAAACCCACCTTTAAAAATTAAATAAAAGATAACTATGGTAGAAAAACCCACATTGCAAAAACTAGATTTATTGAAAATGAGACAGTTTTGAAATCCACCCAGATTCCATCTTCAGACCTGAAGATG
>NC_051424.1:18892767-18897767 GCF_015228065.2 Penaeus monodon
GGAGAGAAAATATGACTACACTCTGGAAAGGTATGTTCAAAATTCATTTCAACAAACATCATGATAATTTTCTACAAAGATGCAAATAGACCTGTGATCACTATGAAAAGCAAACTATATGAAACAAAGTACTATAGATTTTCATATGTAAATCTAAAGCCAGTTCTCAAAAAATAGCAAATATATTGGAATAAAATAACCTAAACTCTATAATACACAAAGCACACAAATTTCCTCAACTTACATAACTCACTGGGCATCATCTGAGGACAGGAGCAGCATAGGGAACTGTCCCCTTAGCTTAATTTGTAGGTACATGTTTACTTTAATTCTAAACACCATCAATATTTGACATGAAATTTCCCCGGAGAAACTGATAACTAAATATCGTTGTTCAAAGAAACCAAGTAATTTTACATTTACCAAGATATATCCCCTGAGTCACTGACCTTCACATCAAGATATGAAGGGATGGAATTCAGGGTGGAGGGGCATTTTAAAAGAAGTCTGTCACAATATCAAGGTTCTGAACAAGGTCTGTCATTAAAACATGGTGCAGACTCAGCAGTCAATCCTTATGATAGGCTCCAGCAAAAGCACTTTTGAGACATTTGTACAGCCTTTATTCTGATAGTAGAGACCATGTGGCTACATTTTAAAGGCCATAACAGGGGCAGAGAAGCCATTAAATCAATCATACTGAATGCAAATATAGTTATCCCAATTTTTTCTGTCCCTTTATGGTGTTTAGACTGGAGTTATGCATGTCTCTACTAATATTTTTTGGTAAAGAAGGGATTAGGCTAGTATTTTCATATAAATAATGTACACACTAAAACGATTCCCTTTTTAAAGTGGTAAAAAGTTATCTATTTTATAAAATTCTTTCACATGTAGCAGGAGATGTAATACATCAGGGACCACTGGGGTTGCAGAGGGACTTATCAGGTTTATGATCAAAATCATAATATTTGAACAATGCACAGATAAGACAAATTAACCACAGAAACTCAGTATAGCAGACTGATTTTAGGGTTAATCTTTACAGTATAGACACACTAAACTAGGGCAAATTAATGATATTTTGGTAGAGGACAAAAAGGACAGAATGATAACACCACAAATGAAGTAAAAAGATTGTGGTAAGCACTGCTCATAGATTAAGCCCACTTGGTGCTCTCAAGGTTCAGATTCATCTTGCCATGCATACCAAGGTGGACAATGTTTCCCCGGGGAGTTAAGGGGAGAGGGCCCCCCAACCCTACCCTCAGGCATGGGCATGCCTAGTCATAGCAGTTTAGATTGTTGAATAGATTTTGTGATGTGGAGTTGGGGACTTAGTCTCTAGTGTGAGCATCCATACTTCGAGGATTACTAGGACCTGGGATGTGGGAAGCCTCCTGAAATGCCCCATCCAAGGAAATTTGAAATGATGCCCTGATCTAGCTTCATTATCTATTTTAATTTTTTAGGCTAATAGTTACATTCCCAAATTTTCTGTAATGGTAGTCAAACACTAATATGTAGTGGTGCAATAAGGAAATACTGAAAAATTGTGTTTAGTCATATGCTGAATTTCTAATTTTCAATTAGCAAAGATTTAAGAAATCATTGAAACTTATTTTTCAGTTTATCTTTGTCTGAAAATAAATACATAGAAATACAGCTATCCTCCACAGAATATACATATAACTTTTTTTTTTTTATTCAGAAGAAAATTAAATATATCACCATCATTTCACATGAACTTGTAGAAAAAGACATCATACAGATGCCAACATTAAAAATATATGTTCCACTCTGCAATTGCAAACAAACTCTGTTAAAAAACACGAAACGAAAACACAAAAACATGAAAAAATGGGATAACTTGTCCCCACCTTGTTATGAGGTAATACACTAAGATGATGAGGAAGATCAGTGTTGAAGACATGACTGTTTACATCTTGCACTCTGGAGCTCACGCCTGTCTTCTTCTTCTTCTTCTTCTTTCTTCTTTTACACGGTTTTAGACTTTTCACACCTGTCACTCTCCCGTTATCAGAACACACCTGTTTGTTGTGGTTTCGGAACCGAGCGGAAACCTAGCGAGAAAGCTCTGCGAGGAGAAATTGGTGCTAGAAAAGAGCGGAGAATGTTTAGCAGAATGGAGACCTAGCGGAACATCGTATTTGTGGTTATATATATATATATATATATATATATATATATATATATATATATATATATATATATATATATATATACAAATAATATAAATCATATGTACTGTCAACACACACCACACACACACACACACACACCACACACATAATCAAAAATAATAATAATATATATAATAATATAATAATATAATAAAAAAGTGTGTGTAGTGTGTGTGTTGTGCTGGTGTGTGCGTGTGTTGTGTGATGTGTGATGTGTGTGTGTGTGTGTGTGTGTGTGTGCATACATGTACTGTACATAATATATATTTTATAATACTACATACATTACACACACAGTTACACGACGACACAGCATCGACACACAGTCACTGCATCACACACACAACACATGTACTGATAAATATATATTCTATATTATAATACTATAATATAATACACACACACACACACACACACACACACACACACACGCACACACACACACACACACACACACACACACACACACACACACACACACACAACAATATATACACACACAGACACACAAAACATATATATAATATATATATATATAAATATTATATTATATATAACAACACACTATATACAACAATCATTGTTGGTATCATTACTTACCAACTTATTACATCTGTACATACACGAACACATCATCATTTAATTTATAATATATAATGTATGTATGTATATATGATAACACACACTAACTACAACACATATAATATCATATATATATATATATTATATTATTATATATATTATTGTATAGTTTATTATATATTTATATGTATGTATATAGTTTGTGTGTGTGTGTGTGATAAGATTGAAATAAATAAATAATACATATATTCACACACACAACACACACACACACACCACACACACAACACAAACACACACACAACTACACACACACACAACACACACACACACACAACACACACACAATATGTTATATGTAATAAAAATAATCTATATATAATATTAAATAATATTGATCATATAAAATTATATTATATATGTAGTTAGACCAATATATGGTGTTTTTAACGTCACAAAAAATATGCCTGTATAATAGCGCGCATTTAACGATGACGATTATTGATCATGATAAGAGATGCTAGGTTGAGTGAAATGGCAACGCCGATCTTTATGTTACGTAAACAACTCAATGATAAAAACTATTTCTCTGAAGCAAATGGCGTGCTTCCCAGGTTTTCAACATTACAAGGACATATTCTGCAATAAAATAGTATTTTTCTATGTATAGTGAAGCTGTGTTGAGCACGTTGCTGTAATACTATTCGTTAATGATTTTTTTACTAAAATACTAAACGTACTTAGTAAATATATAACTTATACTGCCAACTGACTGATACTGCGCATGTGGAATTACAGAATTATATTCGTTTGTGTATTTTGAGCATGATGCGAGTAAAAGGCCTCCCCGGCGGGGAATCGAACCCCGGTCTCCCGCGTGACAGGCGGGGATACTAACCACTATACTACCGAGGAATCGGCTACAATGTGGGCGTAACAATTTCACCTGTATTTACCTGTTTGTATTATCTTCACATTTTAAATATTTTTATAATCAGTTTGATTCTTTATTGGCAGGAATATAATAATATAGTCGGATCCACTAACCTTTGTTTGCAGACGACCCATTTTTCCCAATAGTACAGTTATATATATATATATATATATATATATATATATATATATATATATATATATATATATATTTATATATATATATATAATATTAGAAAAGTGTATAATAATGTTTGCGTATCTTCATAATATATAATCCGTATATTTTTAAATCTGCATTATTATAATCGCCATTGTAACTAACTTCTGCCATTTGCACAGTCGTTATTTATCTGCATCTCTAACCTACTGCACTATTCAATTTGATGGTAATTGCTAATACTATGTTCAATTGAGATTGAAATTGTTCATTGGAGTTCTTTACCACAATGTGCATAACACACTTGGCGAACTTCTTAAGACACTTTTCAGACTCAACAGTCACACTCGAGATACTACATTTGATCTACACTATTCTTTAGCCTATCGGCAAAGTTATACTAAAGCTTCAGTCCGGTCTCGGAAGGGGCGATTAGGAGGTACATGTAGGGATAAAATATTTACCACACATATGCCTTCCAAAATTTCCAAACATTGATCGGTTACTTTACTGCCCCTCATTGGTTACAGCACTATTGCCCTCGATAATTACAGAGGTACTATTGCCCTCGATGGTTACAATATTGTTTGCTTAAACCTCTGTCGCATTTTCGATAATACGGTTTCTAAGGCTTTTGCTAAATTTACCGTGTAGCCGCCAGTAACCGAAAGATGCCAACACTCTCGGTAATTAACAGAAAATTTGGCTTCGGGACTCGTCGTATAGAGGTAATTTCCATCAATAAATCATCTAGTTCTTCCAGTGTATCAAAGGTATCACTAGTAGGGAACTGACGCGTTATGAATGGCAAGCCTGAACTGAGACTTTGATGAGATCCTATTAATCAGTGTCAACAGCACTTAAATTAGGGATATCTTGGAAAAGGCAGAACCGAGTTTGCATAATATATTTGCATAACACTTCAACACTCTAAAGAGCTAGCATTGAATAGAAAATAAGTTTTATGTAGATTAACTGTAGTGTCGGTAAGGTGTAATTGGAGGGATACTAATACTTATAACCGAAATGCAGGTGGTTTACTAGGAGTAATGTAAATGATCAAGCATATGGGATCTTCAACCAGTCTTCATAATCATTGGGGTAGAGTACTTTACAATTGC
>NC_051424.1:18902767-18920267 GCF_015228065.2 Penaeus monodon
CCAGTTATATCAGTAAAATTGATAGCAATTAAAAGTAGTGCTCAGACCCCATATCTGTTGGCATTGGTGCTCCAGCCAACAAAGCACTGCCAAATTCATTCTGCCATGGTAGAGCTTATTAACCTCTCTCTCTCTCTCAATAACAATGTAAGAATATATACAGTGATGGTACATTGACCTCTGCATGAAGGCTGTAACAGTTTCTTTAGCTGATCTGATTGTCTTGGTGGCCTCAGTTGGCTCTGCTTGTTGTCATGGCATCTTGATGTAAGCTTCCATATGAAGGGATGCTCCTTGGCTGCCAGATTTGATTTATGTTTGTCAAGTAGACCCTTTGCTTTACTCAGTAATTTCCATGGTATATTTCTTAGACTGATCAGATATTAGGGCCTACTACTGTTGATGGATTCTGTGGACTAAAATTTTTTTGTAGATATATATGTTTATATATATTATATATAAATGTATATGTATATATATATTATATATGTATATATATTATATATATGTATATATATTATATATATGTATAATATATTATATTAATATATATTATATATATATAGTATATATATATATACATACATAATATATATATATTATATATAATATATTTATATATATATATATATATATATTTATAATATGTATATTATTTTACTATATATATTATATATATATATATATATATGTATAATAAATATATATTAATATATAATATATATATATATATATATTAAATATATAATATATATACATATATATATATATACATGTATATACATATATATATATATATATATATATATATATATATATATATATATATATATATATATATATATATATATATATATATATATACATACATACACATATACACATACATATGTATATACATATATCTCCAAAGCACTAAGTCACCATGTGCCAATTATTAGTAGTACCTATTTGACCTGTTTACCCTTTTCCTTGATTTTTGAAAATATTTTCTAGTATCTTATATTTATGTTATTAATGCTACTAAGCATTAGAATAAAAAGAATCCTTTCAACCCAAGGAAAGGGGAAATGAGGTGAGGTCGGAAGGTCTACTAATTGATTCCTTTGTGGCTAAGCACTTGCAGAGCCATCTATGTGCAGAGACATTTTACAAATACTACAGTGTCTAGAACCTTTCCCTGCTGACGGTGGGTTAAAGATTACTGTCAGTTATAATTGTAAATAATTTATGGTATAATTACATCTAATTATATTACTTTTCTATATAATTATAATTACCTTTCCTTTTGTAGGTGGATTGTAGGTGATTTAATTAGTATTATTGAAATACCAAAATTGAAGTTGTCTGCCAGCTGCTAAAAACAGCCAAGAATTACTCAGACATAAGGCTACAGAATGCTAATGCTTTCTTGTCTCACCAGATCAGCATAATGTCTTCCCCAAGCAGCCTGACCCCAGACAGCCCAAACAAGGGCTTTCTGCTGCAGGTGCCGTCCCCTATTGTCACAAGACGCAACCGCACAAAGTCCACGTAAGGGTATTCAGCATTTTATTTTTATTTATTTATTTATTTATTTATTTATTTATGTATTTATTTTTTTATATGTTTGTTTGTCTGCCTTTTTTTTTTTCTTTGATATTATCCATTTTTATTTAAAAATTTTCTTGATGTTATTTCTTACACTGTTTCATGATATTTATTATAATTTTCTTGATATTCCTTTTTATCATTGGTTTTATTTTATTAATTGTTGTTACTGCTCTTCATCATTTGTTTTTTTGATAATTACACAACTAAAGTATTCTCGAAAAACAAATAAATCAATCAGTAGATACATAAAGAATTAGAAGAGGTATCCTTGTAACATATGCTCCTGTAATGAAAATTGTGTTTAAAAGATGTATATTGAATATTCTGTTTAAAAGACAACTGAAGTAAAGGAAAGATATGAGATGGTACAAGATAGGCATCTACATAAATTCATGTTGTATTGGTATCTTGTTTGACAAGTATATAGGTTTATATTTGATAAAACCCAAATTTTTATTTATCTATTCTTTTACATTTACATAAATATTTCCAGTTTCATAGTGAGTAGGTAGGACATTTCATTGTGAAATTAATTTGCTTGTTTAGTTTTAGAGGGGAACACTGTTGACATCACTATTTGTTCTTAAACCAGGACGGAAATTGCCAATTCAAACCCAGAGGTGAAAGGAAAGGTGAAATACTTCTGTCGAACCAAAGGCCATGGCTTTATCACACCAGATGATGGAGGAGTTGACATCTTTTTGCATATTTCCGAGTAAGTGATAGAAAGGATCTTCAATCTTTCTTTATATGGTATAATGTGATATATTGTATTACAAAGTGATATGTAGGTAATCATTTTTAGTGTTAGTGAGATTGAAGGTATGGTTAGTTGTTTTCTGATACGTAGTTATTGCTGGTAATTATTGTATAGAGTTCGACTGTGAAAGTTAAAGGTCCTTCTTTTTTTTTCCTTTTCTTATTATTAACCAGTATATTGTCATTGGTTGTAATCATCATTGGCAATTACCTTAGGAAGCAATTGGATAGTGATAGTGATCAGTGCAGTAAATTTGAATTAGTGAGTGGTTAAACTATTATGAAGACAAAATGGGCAAAAGTTACAGATAAGCAAAGTTTTGGTATTTCATGAATTTTTAGAAGCTCTTTCTATAACTGAAGCATATTGTCTTAAAATAGATAAAAGCTTCTAATGCCCTTAAAAGAGAAATCTGTAACAGCCCAAAACCAAGACCTCAGAGGAAGTGAAACATGCTTCATATCTGTCACTCCAGCTGTATGATTTGAAGGAATGGATTTTTGAAAAGGGAAGTACTGAGACAAATGTTGATGCTAGGAAAGAAAAAATAAATGTATATCCTCATTAAACAAAGTTTAAATGTTCATCTGCCATTCATAATTCTGTCTTAGTAGAAGTTGTTTGTTTCTTTGTTTTACTGCATTTTACTGTGTTACTGTTGCAATCCTGCCTTTGTAGGTATTTTCAAATTCTTATATATTTACAGTGCATACCAAAGTAGCGGTTGTTCTCAAGTGCAGTGTTGTAAAAAACTCTTTTCAGTGTTGCTTGGTAAAACTATTGCTGCTAATACATCTTTTTCAGTAAAATATTTTGACATTTTTTTTACCTTTGATTTTTTAGCAATACAGAATGTAGGGAAAATCTTGTGGCTGGAACATTTTCTATTGGTATTTACTGCTACTTCATGCTTATAGCCATCATAGAAGGTGTTTATTATTTCTTTCATCAATCTGTACAGAGTACTTCCAACAGTCAAGGAATTTTTAAAAAATGTGGATGTGATGGACAGATGTGCACAGAGGCAAAGATTATGGGAACTTCTTATGATTTTCTGGTGTGCACAAAAACATCACTTATTGAATGAAACTATTGTAACTTCCATATGCAGTGATAAATGAACATACACAATATTTGTGATGTATTCACATATCACTTTCTTATTCTGTAAAACAGTTTAAACGATACAAATTAACCCAACTAATGGATGGCAAGAATACATGCCATACCCACTGTAATATAAGTTTATTTATTATATTTACACATAGATGGCTCTACAAGGGCTTAATCACCAAGGAGTCGGTTATAAGTCCTACCTCTCTCACCTATCTATCTTACCCTTTTCCTTGACTTTTGGGAAGGGTCTTTTGCATTATTTCATTGCCTTAAATGGTACCAAGATTTTAATAACAATTTAATAATCATAACATCAATAACAGTAATAACAGTTTTGATATCAACTGTATTAAAAAAACAGCAACTAATTTTCCCGCCAATTCAAGGAATGGGGAAATCAATATCATTTGGTAATCCAATTCATTTAGAAACTTCATAGTTATTGCAATTATAGTGTGCCTTAATATTCATTGATCAATCATCATCTTGATTTTTCCTAACTAGAAAAACGTAACCCAGCATGTACATTAGTTTAGTTTAGTGTGTTTAGTTTATTTATTGTATTTGCACATAGGTAACTCTACATGTGCTTAGTCAGAAATGAGTCAAATTGCTGGTCTACCTATCTCACCTGTTTACTTGATTTTTGGAAGTATTGTTAGTTTTATATTACCGTTAGTATTATTAATAACATAATGATCAATCATAATGCCAATGATAATAATAACAGCATTGATATTAATAAAATTAGATATTTTTTCTTCAATTTTTTTTATTTATTTATTTTTTGAAAACTCAAGGGAAGTGGAAATCAGGTGAGGTTGCAGTGACACTTAATTAGCTCCTTGGTGACACAGCATTTGTGGAGCCATCTGTGTGTAAACACTTTTCACAAAGCAACTACATTGAGCCTATCAAGTTCCGAGCAGCAATGGGTTAATATATTGAGGAACATTCACAAAGAAAAGGAAATTCTGTGGACCCTATTATTGCTGCACACCATGTATGTATAGAAGGGTGTAGCAGTTGTTTACATTTGTCTATTTCCACTGGCTATTATTCTGGTATGCACTGTATATACTTGGAAAACTATTTTGATCCTGCAACATTATCCTTGACCTCTATTGCATTTGATTAGGAAGCAAGATGTTTTTAAAAAGCAATATTGATAATTCATGATAGATTGTTTCACCATCACTTGTGTTACTCTCCAAGTCATTAGCTGTCTTTTTTGTTAATCCAGAACGTAAAAAATAAAGAGGCTGACTTGCGACTGCTTAACTGAGACAATAACAGGGATTTCTAGTGAAGTTTTGGTCGTCTTTCAACACTTGCAGTAGGTGGTGTCCTTGCCTGGGGTTGCAACCAGGCTAAGGACATATCAACAAATTGGTTAATTGGTGCTTCACTGTGTTGTCTTAATGCATGCTAAGGGTTTATTTGAAAAGAAATAAAATCTTACAATTGATTTTAACTTGTGAGAGAAAATGGAAATTATTTTTCAGTGTGTCTTGCATGTATGTAAATCATCCTTTTACCTTTGACAGCCATTTTCCATTACTAAATTAAGTTCTCTCAAGATTTTGTAAATTTACCTAATGTATATATATATATATATATATATATATATATATATATATATATATATATATGTATATATGTATATATGTATATATGTATATATGTATATATGTATATATGTATATATGTATATATGTATATATGTATATATGTATATATATATATATATATATATATATATATATATATATATATATATATATATATATATATATATATATATTATGTAACACACACACACACACACACACACACACACACACACACACACACACACACACACACACACACACACACACACACACACACACACACACACACACACACACACACACACACACACACACACACACACACACACACATATAATTTTTATTTTATTTTATTTTATTTATTTATTTATTTTTTTTTAAAGGGTTGAAGTTTCCTTTCTTATAATCTAACATGAAATTTTTTATGGATAGATATGAATAAACTAGTTTTAACTACCTGTTGCTATTATCTTATGGATGAACATCATGATAACACTTAACGAAATAAGTGATATATCTATCAATTTTTAAAATAATTGTTTTAACTTTTCCCTATTTTTTTCAGTTGATTTATGTTTTTTGCCTGAATTTGAAGTCACATATCCCAAATAAGTGTCATCTACTTAAATGTGTTAACATTTATTACTAAAGCAGTGTTATATTACTACTAAACAGAATTTTTTTTCCTTGCGTACAAACTTAATATCTGCTTTTGTGAACTAGGGAACTAGACATTATTGATATTATCTACAGCTATCATACATATTTTTGTATATGCATAGATAACTTTTTTTATGAATATATTCCTATTCACAAGGTGGTTTCTATCATGTCTTAATTCTTTATTTATTCCCTCCCCAAGCATTGAAGGAGAATACATACCACTCGAAGGCGATGAAGTTACTTACCGCCTGTGTCCCATCCCACCGAAGCGTGAAAAATATCAGGCAACGCATGTACGCATCGTCAACTTCACCCCAGAGGTCCACCATCGCTGGGATTGCTTGCCCTCTGAAGGACATTAAAGCAGCATATATGTTATTTTCCTCTCCCATTTAATTGCTAAATAATGAACCTATTAAAACAAATGGAGAGGAATGGTTTAATTGTGGTTAGTGGCCAATTGTATGGTAGAAGAAAATATAATTGAATAGCCAGTTAGAATAATGGTGATATTGAGAATGATAATAATGCTAATAAAAGCAAGGCTGTAAGTTAATGTTAGAGTTACTGTTCAACTGATGTTGACTGGTTGTATTTAGTGATTTTTCATGTGCCTGATTTCTGCATTTTTACTCAGCTAGTGACAGATAAAAAAGAAAAAAGATAATGGTAATATGACAAATGAAAGTAGGTAATTTAATCATTGTATATAATCAAAACTTGACTTTTGAGACATGCTGTTTAAATTATTTACATTTTTTTCTTTACTGAAGGATAACTTTGAATAGTAATATTGAATTATAGAAAGTTCAAATTCTACCTAATATAATATTACAATGTTTTATGAGTATATGGAGATTAACAATTCCTGGCATGAATGCTCATGTACAGAATCTTGTGTTCCTCATTGTGCACAATGTCATACCAGATGTAGAGGAATGAAGTCTGCTGAGATTAACACAAAAATATACTCCTGTGCCAATATTGACTTAAGCAATATTTATGCAAGGCATTTTTTAAAAAGATACTTCTAAAACACTTCATCAAAACCTAAAATTGCTTAGTCCCTTATTCAGTTTTTAGATTTTTCACAGAACTGTAAGTTATGACGAGTTTTGCTATGATTTTGATGGCAAGTTTAACACTTAAACATGCATGTTGTCAGTGATGTATCATAGTCTGCCTAACTAGAATATAAACTTTTGCAATGCGTTGTGGAAGAAAAGGCATTTGGCCACTTTTCTCTTTGTTTATGATAACCTAAATGAAAGACAGGCTTCACTGCATAACTGAAATGAATTTGAAGAAGAGGAGAAAGTAATGTCTTTTTTGTTGTAATACAAATGATATCACTATAGATGCTTACAATGTGGATCTGTTTGGATATTTGGCAGAGCTGCACAGAGCTGACTTTAAATATCATTTCATAAGTTTTTGCAAATTATGCTCAAGTCATTGTATTTTTTTTTCATGATGGTTAAAAGGTTATGAAGAAAGCACCCATATGCTGCAATAAATAGATAAATTGCATATTTTTTTTTGGTTTGAAGCTAATTTTTGATGGCTACCAAAATGGCATATGTTTATTAATGACTGCTGCTCAGGGTGAACTCAAAGGTGTTTCATGATTATAGGTACAGTCTGTAGGTTGTTTATATCATAGTTTAGTTATCATTTGCAATTTCAGATATACTAATGCTATAGATTGGAGAGACCATTTGTACTTGGAAGTATTACAGTCAAATATCTCTTGTCCTTTGGATTTGAGATAGCAGTCTTTAGATTCAGTGCAGATTCATAAAATCACTAGAGCGATAACAATAATGATCGTAGATTTATTGCTGCAGTGAATGAGGATATGTTTTATTAAAGATGAATGATTTGGTTGGGTTAACCAGGGTAGGGAGATTGTTCTTTTCCCCTGGACCAGATGTTCAGTAATAATTGATCAAAATGCTATTGAAATACATTATTTGGAATGGTTTTGATATCTAGTTAGCTTTGATCCTTACTCTAGGAATTCCTAGTATGGTAAAATTTGTATAATAAGTCAGTTGCATAAAGTTGAATTGCTTATCTCTATCCAGTAGGCATTTTGGCTTGAAAAATGGTGCATGTGTAAATTATATGAGCATAATGCATGTCCTGTTGGTGAAGAAGTGGGGTTTAAGCCGAAACACAAATGTGAAAATAACCATATTGCTCTTCTCCATTAGGAATAAAAAAAGAAAAGAAAAAAATACAGTACAAGAGTCATTAAAAAAATTTATGTGCTCCTTAAAGCTGTCTTTTGACAATAAAAGCAGCATTCCTTTCTTGAGTGAGAATACTATTAGTGGATTTGCTATGTATGTAATACCTGTGGGTATATCTTTGTAATTCAGAGAAACTTTGCATGTATTTAAATGGAATGTTGACAGTGTCTGTCTTTTTCATAATATTAAACATTATATGAATAAATATGAATATCTGTGTGTTGATTAAATCTTCATCAGGAATCTGTGTATTTCTAATGAAAATTTAATCAAAACATGCAGATACATCTCTTGCACTATTAAGATATTCATTCTCATTCATACCATTTTACCTGTGTAACAGTAAAATCTATTTATTAAGTATTCAGTTGCCTGACTGATCCATAGATATGCATAATGTGGTCAGTGCCTGTTGCCTTCTGACTGCAGTCTTAAAGTTGCTAATTTCGGTTTCTAGAATGTTTTGTTCCACATTCTGTCTTTGTCTTGTTAATAAGTTGCCAAAGCTTAAAGTTAGAATAGATTTATTTTTTGTGTACATTTTGTTTCTTTTTGTAAATTCAGTTGTTTATATGCTAAATTTATATATATTTGCTGCTGTGTTAATGAATATTTTGTTGTTATTATTTTTTATTATGATTATTTGGTTATAGTTTATGGTTATGCGAATTGGTGTTCTGTGGTTGTATTAAAATGTTAAAGCTGCAAGATGTGTTCTAGTTTTAGTTTACAGTGTAATGTGGATTTAGCACAAACTGTAACTCCTATAATGTTTTTAAGTTCATACAACAATAAAAAAATTTGTTTTGCATTAAGCTGTGTTATTGATTTTTTATTACACACTGTAGTTATTGTTTATCTTCCTTTGCTTTTACTCACTGCAATTTTTAGGAGATTGCTAAATATGCTAAATAGCTTGGCTCACATAAAGATATCTTTATCATACTTCTTTAAAAAGAAGTAAGAGAGATTATTATTATTATTATTATTACTACTATTATTATTACTACTATTATTATTATAATTATAATTGTAATTGTAATTGTAATTGTAATTGTAATTATAATTTTTATAATTATAATTATAATTATAATTATAATTATATAATTATAATTATAATTATAATTATAATTATAATTATGATTATGATTATGATTATGATTATGATTATGATTATGATTATGATTATGATTTTGATTATAATTATATAATAATGATAATAATAACAATAATAATAATAATAATAATAATAATAATAATAATAATAATAATAATAATAATAATAATAATAATTATAATTATAATTATAATTATAATTATAATAATAATAATACTTATTATTATTTTCTTTAGATCTACTAATTAAAATCAAACACCGGGTCACTACCAGCGACCTAGGGTGATTGAAGTTTGAGGCAATGGAACTTATTTTCTTTTGATTGTTAGTACAAACATGGTTGAACCGCAGGGCCAGGGGTGGGAGCTATCCCGTCCTAGTGACCTGGCGGATTTTGACTAATGGAAGAAGAGGTAGACTCAGTTCTGCCCTGGGGGATGCGCCCCTTGTTGATCCGTGTGACGGGCGACGCTTTATTACCCACCTCCTACTCTTACTTGAGAGGTAGGATGCATTTTAGCCCTACTGTCAAGAAGCTAGATATCCCAGGCTAACCTCCAATTGGCATGTCCAGGTCCTCGCGGGCACGGTGTTTGACGAACCACTTAGCGCCCTGTGGACATCATGTAGCTGACCAAGTCTTTATACTGGGGCGGCTGAGCAGTGATCCCTCCCCAGGGGAGTAGTTGTTTAGGTAATCACTGTTGGTGGTTCCCAACCCACCATCGCATCTACGATAGACTCACCCACTACCGTATCTAGGTTTGATTTACCTAAAATTATGTAAATCAGCGCGTGTGCTCCCACACGTGTGCGGACGATGCGTGTGTATTTGGATGTACCCACGCACTCGCAAATTATTATTATTATTATTATTATTATTATTATTTTATTATTTTTGTTATTATTATTATTATTATTATTATTATAATTATAATAATAATAATAATAATAATAATAATAATAATAATAATAATAATAATAATTATTATTATTATTATTATTTATATTGTTATCATTATTATTATCGATTGTGTTTTAATAATTATGATTGTTATTATAATAATTATAGTTATTATTATTATATTATTATAATGCTAATGATATTGATATTGGTAATGGTAATGGTGATGATGATGATGATGATGATGATGATGATGATGGTGATGGTGATGGTGATGGTGATGGTGATGGTGATGATGATGATGATGATGATGATGATGATGGTGATGATGATGATGATGATGATGATGATGATGATGATGATGATGATGATGATGATAATGATAATGATATGATAACGATATTGATAATGAGGAAGATGATAATGATAATGATAATGATGAAGATGATAATGAAGATAACAATAAGGATAATAATTCAGGCCAGGTGGGGGTCTACAGCCATGGTTGGCGACCTGCCAAGAAGGTAAACTCCGAACAGTAAACCAAACCCTGTGGTCTCGAAATAATTCCCCTGTGGTATGAGCACCAGATTGGCGTCGGCAGGGTATAACTAATTGCGTTGGATGGCAACCTCCTTGTGACGGTATCACAATAAAAAATACTGGTTGGCGGTTAATATGAGAACTTATATGAGTGAACATGAATCAGCCAAATATTGAAAACAACGGCATTAATGGTACTGGAAAAGTATTGGGAAGAAGCGAGGCTTCTCTTGCCTTCTCACGAAATCATCACAGAGGGTTAAGACCGGATTGGACAATGGAGAACATGATTGTAATGAAAAGCTATTCAAAAGTAACCCAGGTTTAAGAGGCTACATAAAGAGAATATATGCGATCTGGAAAGAAGGGCCGTTTGGACTGTCTGAGCAAAAACTTACAGGGCAAGCTCGAGTAATGGGAACTAGCGGAGATCAAGAGACAAATAGAAAGTGAAGAAAATGATGAAAGTGGCAAAACCCATGATGGACCGGATATTGAGGTAATAGTGAGACAGTGATTGAGAATGTTGCAATTTCTGATGAAAGAGTTGAAGGAGATTAAAAGAATGTACATAAGCATGATGAAAACAGAATGCGAGCGGACGGGAGATGTTGGAATTGGGATTTGGAAAATGTTGCAAGGAGAATCGTCAAAACATTAGATTGTGTACCTCATTAATTTGCGGTTCTATGATAGAAGAAAATGTAAATGCTCAAACTGATAGAGTCATTCCATATATTAAAGCTAATGATCTTTTACATTGCAACAGGGACCCTTGATGGAAAAAAAGTTGAATGTCCAGAGAGTGGAGCTGAGAAAAGAGATCAGCTAATCGCAAAGTATTTAAAGATCGCGAAAGTACAGAGAACTTGTTGTTTAAAAAATATAGCCTCAGAAAAAGAGGACTTAATGCAGTCATTGAGGAATTGAAATAGAGGGTAGTTGCAAAAAGCGAAAAGTTAAAAAGCTCCATTAACCGGGGCGAAGAGTTCCAACATAACAGACTTCTTTAAAATAATCAGAAAAGATTATTTGAAAGAACTGGAAAGGATGGAACGTGGAAATGATGAAATTCCAGATGTAGAGGCCTCCACCCAATTTTGGAGAGAAATTTGGGAAAAAGTTGTAAAGCAGACTGGATCAGAAGGGTTGAGTCGGTGAAAAAAAGGTAAACAGGCGGACATCCACATGATAAAAATGCTTCGTAGGCAAGTAAAGCTCACTAACCAGAAACCACCAGAGCCAGACGGGGTGCAAGGCTTTTTGCTATAGTATAAAACTATAAAATCGTTGCACCCTAGGATTTCAGCGTTGTTAGGCGAATGTCTCACTTCTGGACATGTTCCAACTTGACATACCAAGGGGAGAACAGTTCTGATAACGAAGGACAAATCAAAAGGCAGTAGACCAATTACCTGCTTAGCTTTAACGTGAAAGCTACTCACCAGCATCTTATCAGAGGAGATGAAAATAGCCTACTGCCAGGAGAGCAGAAAGGGTGTAGGAAGAGATCAAGGGGCACTGAAGACTAATTGCTTATTGACAAAGCCATCAACTGTAAGAAGATAATAGTCGGTCTGGCCATGGGCTTGATCGACTACAGTTAAGCGTTTGGCATGATTCAACACTTGCGGATCATCAAATGTTAATATATTTTCAAAATATTTGACATCAAAGATCCCTGGAACAGCATGGGGATTTAGAAGAAGGAACTTCTAAAGAGAGAATTTAGGTAAAGTGAACATTAATTACGAGGTAGCTTTCAGCGTGACAGTTTATCGCCTCTTCTTTTCGTTATCTGTCCAACTCCACTCACTCTTATCCTAAGAAAAGTGAAAGCGAGCTATGAGTTTGGGAAATTGGGAACATCTGTGAACCATCTATTTTATATGGACGACCTAAAAACTCTTCAGTAAAACAGAGAAACAACTGGACACTTGATGAATCTGGTACGCATTTTCAGTGAAGACATTAGCATAGAGTTTGGAATAAGTAAATGAGGCATTCTGGTTAGGAAGAAAGGGAAACATGCTCACAACTGGAAAAACGTTAAAAGAAATTGATGTGGAAAACGGCTACAAGTACCTAAGTATTCTGGAAGCTGAAAGTGTGAAAAACAAGAAAATGAAAGAAAACATAAAGATGGAGTATACAAGAAGACTAAAGAAGGTTCTAGATATTAAGCTTAACGACAAGAATACCATCAACGTTATTGAATGATTATCTCCCATTTTTAGATTGGAAGATATATGAACTCCAAGAGTTGGACAGGAAAACCCGAAAGCTGCTGATCATGTACAACGTTCCTTCGAAATGGAAATGTAGACCCTTTGTATATCAAGAGATCAGATGGTGGTAGAAGGTAAACCATTGTTGAGGACTGGCTTGATTGAGAAGAACTGACTATATGAGTACGTCCGCACCAAACCAGAGCCTATGATTAAGGAAGTTCAAAGAGAAGCGATCTTAAGGGCGGGAAAGAATAAGAAAACCATCAAAGAGAGTAAGAAAACAGACTTGAAAAGCAAAAGCCTCCACAGCATATTCTTCAGTAAAACTGAATTCAAGGATACACGTAGATACACTGGTTGGAATGTGGTAGCTTGAAAAGGGCTACAGAGGGCCTAGGAACAAGCAATAAGAACAAGAGCCAGTAAACACCTTATAGACAGGGAGAACATCTCCCTACTCGCAGACTGTCTGGAGAACGAAAGGAGACGATTGCACACTTGGTATCAAAATGTAAAATTCTTGCCAAGAAACAAAAATTCTGGAGATATGGCAGGATAGCAGAGGCACTGGACTGACAACTTTGCCAGAAGTACAAACTAAAACATGCAGAAAAGTGGTATGAACACAGACCTGCTGCAGTCTTTGAGAATAACAAGGTGAAAGTTCTCAGGGACATGGAGTTCCAAACTGAAAAAATGTAGATAATTCTAGGCCAATATGATTGTCTTCGCAATAAAGGTTGTGTTTGTAATATCGTCGATATCCATTTGAAACCAGTGTCATTGAGAAATAACAGGAGACATTTGATCGATACCAAGACCTGCGGTAGAAAGTACAGAGGATATGGGATTGTAGAGAAGTGAAGGTCATATTCATTAGGGACAATCTCGAAAGGATTCACCACTGGCTTGACCAAGTACAGAAAGCATCCCTGCCTGGAACAGCTCGGAGCCTCCGCTTTGCGTTGAATATCTAAGGTTGTGGGTTACAGCTTGATTTTCAGTAGCATTTCCAGTTTATTGCCATCTGAGAATGTTTTACTGTCAAATAATAATAATAATAATAACAATAGATAATTATAATAATGAATAATAATAATAAATAATAATCTAATAATAAACATAATAATGATAATAGTAATGATAATGATATAAAGATAAAAAGTAAGGATAATAATAATGATAATAACAATTATAATGAAAATAAAGCTATTAATGATAATGATGCCGATGAAGATAATAGTAATGATAATAATATTTTTATAATGATAATACTACTAATGATGATGATGTTGATGATGATGATGACAATGATTATGATAATGATCATAAGAACAACAATAATAAAAATACTAATATTGATAATGCTAATACTAATGACAATGATAATGATAATAATGATAATGATATTAGATATTAATGGTAATAATAATGATACTAATAATAGTAATAATATTAGTGTCCTTATTATTATCATTATCATTATTATTATTATTATTATTATTATTATCATTATTATTATTATTATTATTATTATTATTATTATTATTATTATTATTATTATTATATTATTATTATTATTATTTTTATCATTATTATTATTATTATTATTATTATGCTATTATCACTGCAATTGTTATTGTTATTGTTATGGTTATCTTTATCCTCATCCTTATCTTTCCCATTATCATTCATCGTCATCGTCGTCGTTGTTATCGAGAACATTAACAAGTGATAGTGAAAATGATAATGATAGAAATGATAAGGATGATAATGATGATTATTTTTGTTCCTGATGTAATTGTTATGCTGATAATAATAATAATAATAATAATAATAATAATAATAATAATAATAATAATAATGATAATAATAATAATAATAATAATAATAATGATAATAATAATAATAACGATAATAATAATAATGATAATAATAATAATAATAATAATAATAATAATAATAATAACAATAACAACAACAACAACAACAACAACAACAACAATGATAATGATAATAGCAATAATGAAAATAATAATAATAACAACAATAATAAAATAATTATGATAATGATGACAATGATAATAAAAGTAATAATAATAGTGATAATTATAATGACAATAGTAATGATAGTGATAGTGATAATAATAATAATGATGATGATAACAAAACAACAACAAAATAATAATAATATAATATATAATAATAATAATAATAATAATAATATAATAATAATAATAATAATAATAATAATAATAATAATAATAATATAATAACAATTATAATAACGATAATCATACTTATTATAATAATAACAATAATAATAATAATGATGATGATAATGCTAATGGTAATGGTAATGGTAATAATGAATAGCATTATTATCGTTATTATTATCATTAGCATTATTACTATTATTATCATCATCACCAAGGGTAATAATGATAATAAAAATAATGATAATATAATAATGATGATAATAATAATGATGAAAATATTATCAATAATAATAATAATAATAATGATCATGATAATGATTATTATTATTACTATTATCAATATCACTATTAATATTATTATTATTATTATTAAGTCGAGTAAATGATTTAATCGTGAGTTGGATCGCAGAGGATTCTTAAATTGTAGGTTATCTGCGTAGATATTGATACATTTGAAAATGAAGTGTGTACAAACGTATTTATTTCTCTCAGTTGCAATATTTCAGCGTACTTTTTGTATGGCCATGTTTACCTAATCCAGCAATTATTCGGATTACTCGTTTTTGAGCATTTATAATAGGATTTAGCTTGTTTTTATTGACTGCTCCCCAGGCAATGTTGCAGTACGTTGGGTGTGGGTAAATTAATGAAAAATGAATACATTTGCGGGCATTCATGGTGAGAAAATCACACGGATGGTACAGGATTTCACGCGGTTTATTAATTTGTGACTTATCGTTTATGGACACACCGGGCTATTGAGCATTAATTCGCGTTCGATTCTGTGAAAAACCCTCTTCTATATCATCGTATATTTGCGTATCTCTTTCCAAAACACCTTTTCTGGTCTGATCTGACCAAACATCTTGCAGTTTAAGAGAGAGAGAGAGAGAGAGAGAGAGAGGAGAGAGAGAAGAGAGAGAGAGAGAGAGAGAGAGAGAGAGAGAGAGAGGGAGAGAGAGAGAGAGAGAGAGAGAGAGAGAGAGAGAGAGAGAGAGAGAGAGAGAGAGAGAGAGAGAGAGAGAGAGAGAGAGAGAGAGAATCACATTGCAGATAAAATAAAGCAATAAAAAGAGATTTTCCGAATTCGGCCACAACAGAGGAGAATAATTACCCAACATATACACTACAAAGAAAGAAAGTAAAATACTGAAGCATTCTTTTCTTCCATTTAACTTTTAAGCTACCGTAGCTCAGTGGTACCGCCTCTGACACGGAAGCCGGCGGCCGTGAGTTCGAGACTCACGATCCCAAGCGTAGAAAGGTCACGCGCAGGAATTTTTTCTTTTCGATTTTATAATTTGTACCATGTCAGCAAAAAAAAGATAAGGATAATGGTAATGATAATGGCAATAATAATAATGACAACAACAACGACGATGACGATCATGTCATTGATATTGATAATAAGATTTATTTTTTAACAATGTCTCTTCAAAACTGATGAAGCGATGAATCACATAATGACCCGCTTTTCCCGCCTCTTTTTCGCTAGATATTTCCATTTACTGACATAATTACTCAAAATTATTCTAAAATCTGTGAAAAGATTATTTTTGTCTCGATTTCCTTTATGTGACGTGTTTTTCAATAACTTATATAATTGCTCATTTATTTTAGGTTTTCATTGATGTTGATTAATTCATTTATTCATGTATATTTTCATTTATTTTGGTTATTAATTTGTCTATGTTATATTTATTACTTTACATTTCATCTATCTGTTTATCTATATATCCATCTATCTATGGCTCCTCAGCTGACCTCCACTTCACCTACAGCACTCACACCCACAACAAACATTCATATACATATTATATATATAATATTATATATATATATAATATATATATATATATATATATATTATAAATATATTTTATAATATATATATTATATTTAATATATTACTTAAATATATATATCTGTATATATATTATATATCTATTATATATATAATATTATATAATATAGATATATATATATAATTATATATATTAATATATATATATATATATATATATATATATATAGATATATATATATTATATATATATATATAATATATATATACTATATAATAATATATATATATATATATAATATATATATATATATATATATATATATTATATATATATATATATATATATATAATATATATATATATTATATATATATATATAATATATATATATATATATATATATTATATATATAATCTATATATATATATATATATATATATATATATATATATATATATATATATATATATATATATATATATATCTATATATATATATTGTGTGTGTGTGTGTGTGTGTGTGTGTGTGTGTGTGTGTGTGTGTATGTATGTATGGTGTTAAGTACTATGTTCCTGCTCTGTTTAAGAGACGACCTTGGATTTTGCCTTTTTGTGAATTTGGAGCATAAATCAAAGCTTTTAATAAATGAAACTGTTTTATTTGGCTATTTTTTAAACA
>NC_051424.1:18925267-18935267 GCF_015228065.2 Penaeus monodon
CTAGGTAGGCAATCGAGGTGAAGTTCCTTGCCCAAGGGAACAACGCGTCGGCCGGTGACTCGAACCCTCGAACTCAAATTGCCGTCGTGACAGTCTTGAGTCCGATGCTCTAACCATTCGGCCACCGCGGCCTTGGCGATCATGGGCTTCCATGATTTTTCTTGGCATTTTAGAGCGGTGGTTTGCCATTGCCTTCCGCCCGGTGTTTTTTTTTTTTTTTTTCTTTCTTTTTTTTTCCTAGTCACCAGCACGGGAATACATGACCTGATTCTGTTGCAGCAATATGAAAGAAGTCCCCATCGACCAAGCAACGTCTCCTGCAGCGACAAGGTTGCGTCTACTTACCGTCCCGGCCAGCTTTCCGGTGTTACCTCGGTGACCTGGCGGCGGGAACATAGGCTGTTTGTGAGCCTATGCCGCCTGACGTAACTAGCGGTTTGTAACCAGACCGCTACTGCGGCGGTTCGGAGACGTCGTCCGAATTGACGGAAATATGTGGTCATGATGATGTCCAAAGCCGTGCATATCTGTCCGAAGTCCTGTAGGGAGAGGAGGTCGCGTGGGGCCAACGAAAGGCCTGTTCACTACACCCAAACCCGAATCCCGACCCTAGCCTGGGTAATCCAGCGGGCGGCACTCAAGCACGCTGGAGATGATTCCCGCCCACACAACCAACACGATTACACTGTTGCTGCTAAACAACGTTACTTTATTTGTTGATGTGTACAAATGAAACACTGTAATTGTCATTTCCCGAGTTTTCCTCTTGAGCTTCGAATGCTTCGACCCAGTAGGTGGCGAATAAGCCCTGGTGAACGCAATTTTTTTTTTTTATCGCCCTTTTCCCAGTAAGCTCTTGTTTTTAAAGGAGGATCTAAATGTTTTTCATTCTTTTATACATTCATTTCTTTTATTCATGACTTAAACGTTTTTTATATGATTTTAATACCGGATCCCCCCTTATTTTACAATATTCGTTTTAAAATTATTTTAGGGTTTTTATATATTAAAATTACTTTAAATATTTAGTTTTATTACTTATCATTTTTATTAATCTTACATAATTGTTTTAGAGCTCTATTCTTTATTTTATTTTATTTTATATATATTTTTTATATTCACCTGCCACGTCACCACCTTAATTGTGTATCAAATAAAGTATTGGAGGCTCACAGAGGACACTGGCGGTATCCTGTGCATTACTGACAGATTTTACTTTGTTTTGTTTGTTGTTTTACAGATTAAATGTACAGTTTTATTGATTTTCCCTGCCGTGTTTTTACCGTTCTATTTTTAATGTGTTTTATTGTAAGCTTTAATTATTTTTTTGTTCTTAATTCTTTTACTTCTATTTATTGGTTGAAAAGTTGTTAAAAGCTGTATAAATAATACCTCTGGGAAATAAACCCATACGGGAGTTGTCTCTGGACTGGTGATTGTGTGTACCCCTGGATTACCCTTTACTGTGGCGTCGCTGGATCGGCAAGATTGATATCGATATTGATATTTCAGCGTCATTATTGTTACTTTAATTACTGACATTATCATTATTATTGTTGTTATTATTATCATTGTTATTATTATCGTTATTACTTCTATTAATTAACATTATCAACATTGATTCTGTTAGTTTTATTAGTCCTTATTTTACCATTATCATTATAATACCATTATTATAATTTTTCATTGTTACTGTTATTATTATCTTTATTGTTATTACTATTATGATTCTTATTATTATCATAATTACTATTAGTATTATAAAATTCCATTTGATGATGCTGACGATAAAAATGGTACTACTACTACTACTACTACTACTACTACTACTACTACTACTGCTAATGTCTAGCACATTTATTTTGTTTTGTAACCATAAACCATTAAACCATTATTCACATTACTCATACCTCTCTTCATACTTACAAGATAATTAGCTTTGGAGATATTAACAGTCATGTTATTAATTAATGATGAAATGTGTCTGGGGTGTATGGTGTCCAAGTGGAATGTGGAAACGTGAATCCTGGAGAAAAAATTAGGAAATACTCGAACGGGGTATGGGATACTCAAGTAAAGTACTGTTCTGTTTATCATTAGTGACCAATATATATGGGATTACACTCATTGCACTCCACTTTTCTTGATTATTGCTTGGTGTCTCATGAAAGCAAGAAGCGACATCATTACCCCCCAAAAAAGTAGAATTGAAACGTCCCTACCATTGTGTTTCTGAGCAAAATGCAACCCCGTCTAATTTTCATTAGTCAACAAATACAAGGCGAGGAGAGGTGAGACTACAACCCTAAATTTCAACTTCAAATTCACATTTGTCCCTCCTGTTGTAATTTCAGTTGTATTTTGTGACTGATGAAACAAAGAATGGCTAAATCCCGACCACTGTCTCCTTGAATGAAATGAGACCTGTTCCAATCTCAAAGGCCAATTCTTTTTGATGATACTTGTAAAAAGAGCCCTTTCCCCTTTCCATTATATAACGAGTGCATCCATGACTGAATTCTCTGAATGCTTCATAAAAACTAGTTTTCCAAAGTTCGTAAAAACGTCCAATCACTCTTCTGTGGTGGTGGTTTTCGATTCTCCCATTTTTATATTAAAAAAAAGAAAGAAAAAAAACTTTCCAAATTACCAAAAGTTCAAGACTCGGGTCCTCCAATTTCTGCCCATGAACCACGCCTCCACCTACTCTATGTCCGACGATATCTTCTTCTACATTTTGCTCCTACATTGATTTTTTGTTTGATTGCCACTGATATCATTGACTAAATTCTGATTCATCCTTATATTTTACCTTGATTATTTCTATAAAGTATTGTTTATCATCCTTGAAATAATGTCACCTAAATTAGACAATTCAGCATATAATTTATATTTCTGGAACAATTATAATTCCTATCACAAATTAGGGGGTGAACTGAACACACTTGCAAACCTTACATTACTTTAATTATGCGAGACTTGATAATCATATCTTTAAAACCAGCTTCGTGCAAATGAGGAAATATAGAAAGGAGATGGAGAGCAAACTCAAATATAATTAATATGAAATGATGCAAGGAAATGATAAGTGTATCAAAATAAAATGTGACAAAACTTTCTCGTTTAGTTTCTTATATCTTTTCCATATATTTCCATTGTTCACTTAGGTAAAGGTCCACGTCGATAGGTCGTAAGTCAAGTTGCTTGATACCCATTTCTTCTGCCTGTTCTTCAGCTGCTCATGGATAGTAGGTCCATCCATTGTAATCATTTTGCAAATACTGGAGTCGTTCGTTACTTTCCACATTTTCACAGTCCCCCTTGACCCAGTGAGTTCAGCTCCACAGTCGTCGATGAGTCTAGCGTTCGCTTGGCGAAGTTCCTCGACTTCCCTCTGCATCCTTTCCTCGCCGAAAGCCTTGACTTTCTCCTCGAAGATTTTACTGAAGAACTTGTACAGAAGAACATCCTGCCTGTTCAGCTGCCGAAGCCTGTTCTTCTGCGCCTCCGAGAGCTCAACCCTGTAAGTGGGCCTCCGAATCTTGGCATTGACATAAGCGACGTCCTCGGTGTTCCAGCACATGAGGTGCTTCAGAAGGACCAGCGACTCGTCGAACCTCTCGGCAACCATCACCAGGTCGAAGCTCTCATTCAGCCATTTCGCCTTGCTAAGTACCTCACCTTCTGGCACGTCATCTCGGGGATCTCTGACTCCAAAATAATTCGCAATTACGTTCAGTTTAGCATTTTGCTTTGATGTACGCTGCGATGCGTTGATGTAGGCAGTAAGACTGATGCCCAGTTTCTGTGACCAAGGAAATTCTTAAATTTAGCTTTTTCTTCCATGACTTATATACGGTGTGTAGATAGAAATATGATAACCTGACTATGATACTTGATATCTGTCTGCTTGCTGACCTTTTCGTATTGTGCGAAATACCACATAGACTCAAAGCGAGCTGCTGGTTCCCGTACAACTGCGACATATTTGGCCGATTCTTTCATTACCTGCAAAAACACTCTCAAGGTTTGAGGCTAAAAATATGAATTTGGTTATAAATTGAATGTACATAATCACTAAACAAAATGTTAAGAAACGCGGTAATAAGCAGACATTTAAACTTGAAATCAAAGTCACCAGTGAAAGGACAGAGACTCACCTGCTGTGCTCCTGCCTTACTGAACTGCGTGTGTGACACTACCATGTTGTAGCGACCGTCGGGGGACCCATGATACTCTGGCGGCAAATTCTTTGATGATATAGGTATCGGTCCAGTGCGGACAGGCAGAGCGAAAGTCAGGCCGTGTTTGACTCCATATCTGATTGGAATGTATTCATCCAGGTTGTTAAATACCCTATAATATTTTTTTTTATGAGGTTTCCATACATAAGCAGAGTTAAATATGTGACATAGCTTGTAAGGTATCACTATGGGTCACTTTTCTGAGGCTTTGATTTCTTTACCTGTTTTGATTCCCCGTACTCCTTGCTTTTGTCTTTCTCTTCTCTTACTCTGATTCTTTCATTACCCATATTTCTCCCACCATCACTCTTCCTTTCCCATTCACAGTCTCTCCCTTCTCCCATGTATCTCTACGTATTGTCTGTAATATTTACTCACGCAACGAAGATCTGTAAGCTAGTCGTGGACGCGCACTTCGCGACCTTGAGGAAGTACACTGAATCCTGACGGACGCAAGGTTTCGATGGGCCTTCTAAGTTCCTCACATGTTTACTGGAAGGTATCGTTCTTGAATTAAACACAATTATATGTAAGATGAAATAAAGCGGTGATGGACTGATACAGATAAATAACCCTCTCTACCAATCCCCATAACAACCAACTATGGAACTCTGGTTTAACTCGGCTCATTCTGCATCAGACACCTAGAGTGGCAGAGGTTGGAGCCCTAGTCAGCGAGGGCTGTCATTTAATTACTTTCTCTACGTGTCCACAACTACATATATCTACATGTGTACATCTCTTACCTAACTACACACCTACATGCATATGCACAAGCACACACATTTTATAACCTATCCTATGTGCATTTTGTATCAGAGACAAATATCTGGAAATTATGGCACTTGGTCTCCTGTAATGGGATAGGAAATACATTGATATGTAATATATTCAGCAATAGCAACTACGTATACTGTATTAATCTATAGTGTATTATATTGCATTGATGTTATATTAGAGATAGGAAACGTGGCGAAAGAGAAGGACGTATGATGCCAGCTAGTTCATGTTTTCAGGCTTGTGAAAATCCCCCCCCTGGTAGATGTGATGTTCTTTACATCATATCTTTATATCATAAAGCCAACCTCATTCGAAAAAGTTGTCGAGTCTTCTGTGTATGGATGGCGAGAAAGATTAGACAAACCACTATAGGGAGGATCCACATCAAGTGAAGCTTCGATCTGCGTCTGAGAAAAAGCAAAATTAAGTGTAAAAGAAAATCTCATCTATTACTCTCGGTTAAGGACAAACTGACAAACTTGCTCGAACTCTGGAGTACTTTTATTTAACGTCTCTCTCTCTCTCTTTTATTCTGACCATCTAATATTTAATATTAACGTCTGTATGTTTCATATTTTCAAACCTCACTTTCATTATTTGTATTGCTTTCCACCAGTTTATTTTTTTCTTCTCAAAAGTGACTTGGCGAATCGGAATACTCCAGAATCGAGGGCGAGCTGCCAGTTCTTCCTTTCCTGAGATTGGACGAGGTATCGTGGATACTACAAAGGAATGTTTGATTCATCTTATGAATACTCATTAAGCGAACATAATTTTTAAAATCTGTTCTCTTACCTCATGGTAGAAATGTTCGCACCAGGAAGCGTGGAAAATCTGGAAACCTTAACTGTGGTTCAATCTGCAACACAGCTGTCACTGCATATGTGTTTTCTTTTTTCAAACAATAATATTGTATTACTTTCATCGAGTTACGTGACGATGTGTACATTTGAGAAAGAAAAGAGAAAAGGGTGAAACAGAAAGATTGCTCTATTCAGTTTGTACAAATTAGGCAAGAAAAGTAAGTGGTAATACCAATTATGGTAAGAATGATAAGGAAGGATTACAGGCAGCACAAAAAAGACATCAGTGACATAAATATTTAAAGATGTAAAACGCTAATAAAGTAGCTCTTACATGTTATGGTAAAGAATTATCGGCCGTCACATTGTATACTAATGAATATTCTTACATGATATACAAACACAAAGTAAATAAACTGACATAATGCGCTCTAACCGTACATACCAGTGTGAACGTTAACCCCTGAAGCTGAAACGCGAGCGTCTGTTTCCACGAACTTGCAGAGCGTTTTGTTCCAGGTAATAAATAAGTAATGAGGGTTGGATAATGCAAACGTGTGCACCGCACGTATACGTTATCTGAAAAATGGAAATCCAATATCATTACCATCATCATCATTATCATTAATTAAGAGACACCTGTAAATGCCAAACCTAAAATAAGAAAGAAAATAATCGAAATTCTATAATTTCCTACGATGAATAAGCTTACGATGTGTTTGATATTTTTTACTGAGTGAACCACTGATAATAAGGAATTTCGATATGCAGTATTATTATTAATCTTAAGAAATAAAACATCCACTCAGGAGAGCTATAATTAAATCAGAATTTAGAGAGAAAGGTATATGATTATTTCTAGTTACATGATTATACCATAATGTATTGGGTAGGGGTAGGAAAGCACGAGTTGCCCTATCAGCGACGGCGTCCCCGTGACTTGTTTCAATAGTTGGCAGGCGATTCACGTAGAATAGCTATCTTGTCGTAGCTGTCATGCAGTTTCACAAGAAGGTCCACGCGGCAGCTAATCTTGAATAATTCACAAGAAGAGAATTCCAGACACTGACGAGCAACCAACTGCACGTCAGTCTGCCAAGACGTTTCGGAGGTGAAAGACGCTCCTGCGCCTCAGGCCAGGCTTCGACGACGAACCGATGTTGCCACATTATGATTTTTCCCCTTATTACTCATCAGTTTGATTCTCAGGGATGAATCGATTAAAACGATGTTGTCGTGCCTCCTAAAATGAGATTTCTTAAGTTAAAGAAGATAAGAGATTTCCGAAGTCTAATTCCTGGGATAATTTGGCACATCAAGACACATCATTTAAGTCCTAATTTCCGTGAAATAATTAGTTTAATATAAGTTCGACAATACGCAAACAAAATAATACAAGAAGCAATTATCGAATGTAGAAATATTGTAATGTTCTTCAGAATTAAGAGACAATTCATATAATATAATATAAAGATAAAATTATAAGAAATATGAAAAATGGGTTGTTGATAATGATAATAATAATAAAATAAGGATTACAACCAAGAAGTCACACTTGTAGTACAATCCCATTATATAGGTCTGACTGAAAGCAGATATTGCCTTAATATATTTGCCATTGACGTTTTCTGCGAGAGTCGTCGAAATGAATCTTTGATGATATTTTCGTAATTACTTTTTAATACTTTCGCAATTAGTGTGTGATGGAGTGGGAAACGTATAAATAATTAGATATTATCTTGCTTTTGGCATTTTATTATGAGGATTTGTCAACATTTACGTACAATACCATTGCGCTAATTGCCTTACTGTATTTTTAAAGGAAAGCCATCATAATATGTAAATAGTACAAAAACAAATACACAATACAAAGGTTACTCAGAAATGATTTTAATGGATATCAGTGGTTGAGATCGTTTCCAACTGTTTACCTTTATTTACGCATGTTCGACGCTGTTAATGTTATTATAATGTTTACTATTAAATTTTATTTATATTTTTATTATTTTCTATTTCTTCTAAAATGAATTTCGGGTTTTGACTGCATCAACTGTTACCTTTTGCTTTGAATTTCCGATCACCTGATGTTTGGCAATGCTGTCTGTAACAGTGTCATTTCAGATTTCTTCAACTGAATCGTAAATAGAATAAAAGTCAGTCAGAAGATGACAATATAGTGTTTGGAGGTCAGTCACTTCCCGCAGAAGGTGAAACATTCAGGCAAGGTGGGTTAGGAATATGCCCTTCTAGCCGGGGAGCTCTGGCCTGGCTACTGGAGAGTTCCAGGGCGCTCTTGGGAGGAGCAAGAAGAGGCCCAACACTGTATATTTTCCAACGCTTGGGAGAGGCATTCGGGGTTTCGGCAACGCGTTGTGCTATAAATATGCATTCGTAATGACGGCAAAAGCGATATGGTTATCAGTTGGACTGGTCCGCTGGTACGATTACGGGAAAACGGGATTTGCAGTATCTACCATGTGTCACTCAGCACTGCCTGGAATTAAAGAAAAATACGGTAGTTATTTATTTTAAGTCACGTTAAAAGATGCAATATTTTCTCTTTACAAACTTTCTATTCAATGCAACTGCAGAGAGCATATCAGGAGTGTTCAACCCACTCAATATACTTCAGAGGAATTAATAAAATAATCTGCAGCCGCTTTTATATAAAAAAATGCTGAAGCAATGCCTCTATTGATATATTATTATTATTATTATTACTATTATTATTATTATTATTATTATTATTATTATTTTGTGATTTTTCATTTGATATCTATTTATTGTCTTCGAAACAAACCACTCAAAGCAAAAGAACAAATCGCATCGTAGGCCCGCCCCACGTTGACGCACCGGCCGTCCGAATGTAACGTACGTCACTGTCTGTAAGCGTGACTTTATCCGTGACGCGGGGAGCAATGGTCACCAGCAAGGATGAATGGGCTTTCACGTTAAGAAAAGTGTGATCTGGAGAATGGAATGAAGGGGAGAACGGGACACCAATCTAGGTAGAGTTCGCAGTAGTTAACCATTGAAATGTATCGCTGTTTCTTTATCTTTCTTTCATTTTCTCCTTCCCAATCTTCTCCTCTTTCTATTTTATTTCATTTTCTCTCTCTCTCTCTCTCTCTCTCTCTCTCTCTCTCTCTCTCTGTTTCTTTATATATTTATTTCATAGCCCTCTCAAACAGCTGTTACAATTTTTAGTTCATCAATTAAATCAAGACAAGAATTTTACTGAATTTAAAGACAGTTATTTGGGAATCAAAATATGATAAGCTATAACCCAACACGAAGGGAGTAAACCACCTAAAGAGTACAAAACAACTTAATTAAATTAAAAGACATACACAAATGACACGATCTTTATGTATTTGTATTTTATAAGTTTGAAAATCAAATGTATCATGCCCTCGGTATACTAGTTCATTCCACTTGTAATTACCTGATCTTATCAGTGACTTTATGGTAATGTAGAATCACATACACGTATTGTAGGAAAGTTGTGGGAAGAATCAGTTTAGAGTAAAATGGGTTAAATGACTCATTCAGTTATACCTTCAGAAACATATACACAGGCAGGTTTATGAAGCATTCATGTAATGGTTCAAATCTGAGGAGACGCCAGGCGCCCAGGCCCCGTGTTAGTTTTCTGCAGAATGAACTGATAAGAACATAGCTGTACACGCAGATAGATGGGTAGGTAGATATTAAGACAGAAAGATGATTATACGTATAGGTTAAAACATTTGTATACAGATAGAGGTGGATAGATAGATATGTAGCCATGTAGATATGTAGATTGATGGACTAAGAAAAATACAGACATATCCTTCGTCTTTTTCGAAAAACTTTTGGCTGAAAATACGAGAGACAAGTGAAGACCACGTGAACGTATGAGCTTACTCTGTAATTCTTCCCGCCCGTTCTAAAAAAAAAATACCTGAAATCCTCGCTCGCCCTCTCGTACTCTCCCTCCCTCCCTCCCTCACTCCCTCCCTCCCTCTCTCTCTCTCTCTCTCTCCCTCCCCCACCTTCTCTCTCTCTCTCTCTCTTTCCTTCTCTCACACACACACGCACACAGACACACTTTTCGTGCGCTTTCTCAAACAGGTGTCCAATTTGAATATCAACATAGCATACTATTCTGTAGATCATTAAGTAATCCAGACC
>NC_051424.1:18940267-18950821 GCF_015228065.2 Penaeus monodon
CCCTGACTTTAGACCCTCTCATTATTATAGATATGTTGACGATACATTTCTTTTGTTTAAATCACAGCTACAAGTTCAGAAATTCCTGCAGTATATGAACAGTTTGCACAAGAATATCAAATTTACTTGTGAGTTAGAATCCAATGGTAAACTTCCTTTCTTGGATGTCAGCATAACCAGAGATAACAATAGGTTTTCAACTGCAACATACAGGAAACCTACATACACAGGCCTCACCACAAAGTTCGATTCCTTCATTCCTATCAAGTACAAAACTAATTTGATAAATACCCTTATCAACAGAGCATACAAAATATCAAAGTCATGTCAAATATTCACCAACGAAATAGACTTTATCACTGACACACTAAGAAGGAATGGTTTTCCACTGTTTCATTCAGAGGTCCATCAGGCAAACCCTAAATAACATCTTTGTAAAAAGAGAACCAGTACAACTTGCCGCCAAAGATATAATCTACATAAACTTTCCATACATAGGACCCATGAGTTATACTATTAGAAAATTATTAAACCTTGTAAACATACACTATTCAACTGTAGATCTAAGGATACTTTTCACGTCCACAAACACCATTGGCCACTACTTCAAAGTCAAAGACAAGATTCCCAACTTATTATGTTCATCTGTCATCTATAAATTTACGTGCAGCAGCTGCAATGCTGCTTACATTGGAAAGACTTCTAGGAATCTTTTCATTCGTGCAGATGAACATAAGGGTGTTTCATACAGAACGGGAAGACCACTAGGGAAACCCATGAATTTCCCAGTGCGTGAACATTGTCAACAATATAACCATAGCTTGTCTAGACATGACTTCAAAATAATAGATTCATCTTCCTTTGCTTCTGACCTCTCCATATTAGAAAGTTTGTGGATATGGAAGGGACGACCGAAGCTTAATGAATATTTAACCTGACATCGAATTGCTCCGCTCCTAACTACAATAGTTGACCCTGTCTGAAACACCCCTACATTTTCTATACATCCCAATGTTCCAATAATATTACCAAATGTAAACAGGAAATGACAAATGACAGGTGCGTTCGCGTCATTCTCTGTATATTTTGTACATGTTATATTAATTAACTATATCTCACAGTAATGTTATATTATTAAATTTAAGAATTATTATATTGTTTCTAGACCTTCATAGTTATATGTCGTGTTGATATTGCAGCTAATCATTGGTAATGGGTGACGAAGTTTACACCCGAAACGTCTGACAATAAAGATGCTGTCCCCGATAAGCCTGGTTTATCTGTTCCTTATACGCCTCCGCTTCCCGACTGGAAGTTCAATCACTACGATTATATATATATATATATATATATATATATATATATATATATATATATATATATATATATATGTATGTATATATATCGCGTGCCGTCTCAACAACTGTCACAAAATTCGCCAAGAACAATTTGAATATCAGTATTGGATACTATTTCAAAGTTCATTAATTTATTCAAACAAAGAAAATTGCCTTCAGGCGAAGAAAATCTTTAGAGAATTAAGACATGATTAGCTATAACCTAACACGCAGTAAGCCACCTGGAACTTATTACAGACAAATGGCAGTAGGTGTGTGTGTGTGTGTGTGTGTGTGTGTGTGTGTGTGTGTGTGTGTGTGTGTGTGTGTGTGTGTGTGTGTGTGTGTGTGTGTGTGTGTGTGTGTGTGTGTGTACACATATTATGTATATATATATGCACACACATATACATATATATGTACACACACACACACACACACACACACACACACACACACACACACACACACACAAACATATCGTTGGATGTTCGTTTTGCCGGAATTATCTGAGGCCAGATGTAATTTCTAGCGAGTGAAGTTACTCCCAAAGCATGTAAAAATAAATATCACACACACACACACACACATATGCAAACACACACACACACACACACACACACACACACACACACACACACACACACACACACACACACACACACACACACTTCTTTGAAATTCAGATGTATTATGCCCTCAGTTTATTCATTCACTCCATAAAATTTGAAGTCTATTTAAGATTTTAAGAATTACTCATAAGTATCTGATCATATCAATTACTTTTTTGTGTATTTACAGTCACATACATGTTGGAATATTAAGAGGAAGAATAAATTTCAAGAAGTGAAATATGTTAATTGGCTCATTTCAAGTGTATTTTCTTTAGATTCATACTCTCAACAAAATTACGAAATATTATGCATGCAATTCATCATTATTTTCTATCACAAAATATTTTTCGGAGCACCGCTTCCTCCCAATTAGGTCGATGTCTCGCTTCGGATGCATGAACATATCGTTGGATGATCCGCTTTGCCGGAATTATCTGAGGCCAGATGTAATTTCTGGCGAGTGAAGTTACTCCCAAAGCATGTAGAAATAAATATTAATTCCAAAATAAGTCATAAATATATTGAGACACATGTGACTGGCAACTTGAGACTGAGAAATTGCGATAAAAACATGAGCACATTTGTTTACGAGCGTGAGGAACAGGCTGAAAGATCATAAAAAAACACCAACGGCGCCCACGTGGAAGCTTTCCCACTTGGTTTGGAAGAGATTCGACCGCTGATCTTCCCTGTGGGAGATTGTGACCATTTCCATTCCGCCACTGCTCCACGGTGAAAAGAGCAAACTATTTGGCAGTTTCATTAATAGTCGCTCTAATGTCTTAGTGCTTCGTGAGTGTGTGTGCGGGGTACACTTATGTATATATGTATTACCGCTTTTATGGAAACGGGATCTGCACCGCTGTCGAGTTTTGCGAAATCCATCGAGTAAGTGTCGTGTCGCTTGAACAAAACAAGCCAACCGTGGCACGACAGTTTAGTTACATGTATAAGAAATAATATGATTATAATGGCAATTGAGATCTAAATGGCTTACACTTGATGTCATCACATGCTAGAATTATCGGTTACATCTTATTTATTCTAAAAGCAACTGTTATACAGCATTTACATAAAGCCGACTTTTGCAGGTACAAAACTCCAGCGCGTTTGGAAGTTGCCTAACGATGTCATTGCTCGTCATAAACGCTGATTGGTTGCTGAATACACTGCCAGGCATAGTACACTCAAGTGTCAACAGTAACAGCACGAATGACCACCCAAGACTTTTCCAGAGACGCACTCTCTCTCTCTTCTTCTCTCTCTCTCTCTCTCTCTCTCTCTCTCTCTCTCTCTCTCTCTCTCTCTCTCTCTCTCTCTCTTGTTCCCTTTCTCCCTCTCTCCCCCCCTCTCTCTCTTTCATCACTTTCCCTCCTCTCTCTCTCTCATTTTTGCTTTTCCTCCCCTCATCCCTCTCTGTCTGCCTGTCTGTCATTTGCTTCCCTAAACAGCTAATATAATATAATCCTTTGCATGGAAGTAGACAGGACATTTCTTTTTAACTATGTATTTGAGCACAAGGAGCAAAAAGCATCAATTGCTCAGCACTTATTTTTTGAGGAACGGTGGTGTTTTTTCGTAAAACTGTATCGGTTTTCAGGAGAGAAAGTTCTTACCCTAATAAAGCCATTTACACGTGTCGTCCGATTACAATAACATTATTTTTTATCGGCTTTATATGAGCATATTCATTTAACTTAATTCAATTTGCAAGGTTTCTCTTAAATTTTATATTCATCGCTATCCTTTACGCTATTTCTCTTAAAATTTATAATATTCATTCCTATCAAAGCAATGTTACATACTTTATATGCATACACGCTCTTAAAAATCGAAGATATGAATTGAGACCGTGTGTTTGGGAGGAAAAGTTCCCTGATATTTCCAATGACGAAAAAATCCCGTGGTTTGTTCCTTTAAGCTAAGGATACAGAATGATCTATAAATATATTTAACGCATCTCAGTTGTAAAATATATGCATGGCTAGGCTTCTCTTGTAAAAGAAAAATAAGAACAAGAGGCACGAAGTGAGCCTTTAGTAACGGATTTCAGGCTAAAAGGACAGAGTTTAGATGATAAACGTCCCTCCCAAGCTTTAGAAAAAATCCAATTCACTGGTACTTTCCTTGTTCTACCAAAGACGGCTTAAGTTAACTTTCTACCTACCACGGTATAGCATTATTGTTAAAGTTATGGCGCTGATGTTGATCATTATAAATGGTAAATGTTAACAATGATAATAATGATAATAATAAAGGAAAGTGATGATAGCAATAATGATAATGACAATGTCAGTGATGATCATAATAATTATAATAAATATAATAATTCATTTAATGCTTTTACATTAAGGGGGCTGGTGACACATCTAAAATCTAAACTACTGAGGGGTGATGACTTGGAACATCTTAGATGAATAGACACTATGTTCCCAACTTTTTTATGTGAATAAGAACAACAACGTTACCATGACGTCATTTCATAGCGTGTCGCTTCATCTCGCATAGCGGCCTTAATAATGAACGATTTCATCTTATTATTTTGGCTGTGAATAGTCGATTGATATCTTTATGTAAAGAGAATTGAAAAATATCCCATATGTCGCTATGCCGTTTCACTGCTTCTGCGTGATGTCCTCAAAAATCCTAGTTTTCAGACACTTAGTCATTATTACTTTAATTCCTTCACGTTTTCGAAAACATCTCTTCATTTGTCCATCACTAATGTATGAACCAGTTTACCCTGAGTGCCACAAGTAAATCATAATGATTTTATTTGTTTATTTATTTATTTTTTTTACAAATTCTATAATGGCAAAAATTAAATGCCGGATGTATAGCTTTCCAAAGATTCGACATAGTTGTACACATCTTAATTCTTTCCCAAAGTCCATAATTTTCTTAAAGAGAGACCATACTCATAAAATCAGCAAAATATTTCAGCTGCTAGTACTATATTTAACGGATTACTCATCCAGCACCATCCGAAACCTGTCTACGTGACTTCGACAATTTCATGTTTATAATTTCACTGCTAGGGATCGCCAGAACATTACACCACTGGAAAGAGATTTTGTTTTGTTTTATTATGAATTCTAAAAGATATATTGTAAAGTGAATGAAGTTAAATAAACCGATCTTAAGCCGATAAAAAAAATCATAAGACGTTACTGTAATCGGACTATGCGTATCAATGGCATTACCATAATAAAAGCTCTTTCCTTCGAAGCAAGAATGAAAAGCAATAAACTCCGCAGTGGCAACTCAAAAATTACTGCTAACCGATTTTTGTATTTCTATTCTCCTTGTGCTCATTGATGTCCTGTTTTTGTTTCCACACAAAGGAACATTTTAATATGGTATCAGCCAAATGACACAGACAGACTGACAGGAGTAGGTGGATGTGTGAAAGAGAGTGAGAGAGAAGGGGGGAGACCAGGTGAGAGAGAGGGGCGAGAGGAAAGGAATGCGAGAGAGAGAGAGAGAGAGAGAGAGAGAGAGAGAGAGAGAGAGAGAGAGAGAGAGAGAGAGAGAGAGAAAGAGGACGAGAGAGAGGTTAAGAGAAAGAGAGAGAGAGAGGACGTACTTCCTTTGTGAAATATGTTGCCTTTAACACCGAGTTTCAGTTTTTGGTTTGGAAGGGCGGAGTTTAAACGATGACAAACTTTCGTTTCGAATAAATGCACATCCAATTACAAACCAGAACATTGCTATTTACAGTCTCCAAAATTTATTGTCTCGTAAATATTAGAAGTATGAGTAATACAAATGCTGCCGGTTAATCGTTTATAGCTACAAAGCAAAATAAATGTGCTAGACACCAAAGGTCATATAGGACTATAGAAAGATGTATTAGAGGGGGGGATGAGTTTATGATTAAATGTGCTAACAGTTTAGAAAAGGATAGTACTGAAAGGCATAAAGAGGGGTAAGGGGAGAGAGGGTGAGGAAATATGTTAGGATAGGGATTAGGAAAGGGATAATTGGATTTAATGGCCTCCCTAACCTCTGTCAGAGGTAGGAGGTTCTTTGCAGATGGGTGGATCCGGCATAGGAATTGCGACAACACTTGCGTCCAAACTAACTGCTGGAGGGTCAACCTATTTCAGCTGCTCAAAATACTGAGCCCAACACTCTCGAATCCCAACATGATCTGATATGATCTGCAGTCATCTGGGAGGAGGGCTTGGAGTTCAGCTTTCTCGCAGCTTGGTTGGCATGGCGAAAATCATTTACTAAGAAAGTGTTTCGCGCTTGAAGGAGTTCCAAAGAGCTTGAGAATCCTTCAGGTTTTCGAGTACTGCAATTCGATCAGAGCTGCAGCTAATCTCCGGGAACATTCCTCCCCTTTAACTGTCTAGATGAAACACCCTAGGGTGGACACTAGAGGGACCCGAAGATTTGCCACAACCAGTCTATGGTGGGTACCGCAGAACTCGGCACTCGGTAAATCCTACAGTTCTGAAGGATCCTCCAGCGAGTGCTAACTAGGATGTAGTCAATCTTCTTGGCCCGTATCACTATATTCACCAAAGACAATGTCTTTATTTGTGATCTGTAATATTATTCTTGTTTATTTCTGCATGTGAGCAATGAACACTGCAGAGGTTTGTTTTCTACAAGTATGTTATTGTTGATATGCAATGTACTCAGGTAATGCTTATTATTGCAGGCTACACAGCTGCTGTGATTGTCCGCCTCCTATCCTGTGTTTTATTTGCTGCATTTTCCATCATCCTGCTGGTGAGTTTTGAACATTTTTTTTCTTATTTCAAAAACTATTTTGAAATGATTTTGCTTTTGAATGGACCAATATAGAGTGTAGTGTTTCTATTTGAATGCCACATGCTTAAAAGAAACAAATCATGCATTATCTTCTGGCGTTATTTTTTTTAAATCAATGGTATCATTTAGCATTTTACATATTTGCACAAATGCCCAGAACATGCACATAGAATGCTGTATGTTACCATGTCATTGAGGGTCAAGTTCCAAGATGCATGGCTGGAGAATCCCGATTTCCATTCCTGGCTCGCACGCGGAAGGGGAGCAGAGATCTCTACGCTTCGGAGGTACATAAAGAGCAAGACACACTGCGAGCGAGAGGGGGGCCAAGTGGAAAGCTGCTCAAGTCCCCCAGCCTCCCACCCAATTTATTTGCTGCACAGGTTTTCCAATAATTCCAATGTATTGTTTCCTCGCAAAAGAGCATAATCTGCCTTTTACTCCTGCAGAGCTTCTTGGAGAGCTTCATAAGAGAATATTCCCTGACTCCGACATCGCTGAACTCATGAATATGCACTCCGTGAAGATCTCGAAATTAAGAAAGAATAATTTTTTCAGTCATTGCTGATGAGACCACAGACGTGAATACCACGAAAATACCACGAAATTTAGCCGTTTTAGTTAGATATGATTTTGATAAGAATTCAATCGAGGTTGCTCCGCTAGGCATGAGCGATGTTTTTCAGAATGGCACCACGGGTTGACAGGGGAAAGAAATTATACTTTGGTCATAAAATGTTTTGAGTTTCACAGGACCCTCTCCAAAATCTGACAGGATCTGCAGCGGATGGGTCAGCCAACATCATGGGTGAGTTGAACAGCAGCAGATTACGGAATTCTTCACAATGCCAAGAGAAAACAATAATTCAAGGAGTTCCGGTAACTATGTAACATAAAGCCCACAAATTGCTACATGTAACTCGAACTAGGTGGCTGTCCCTCCATCAAGCTATGTCGAAGCCTTACAATTACAATAATAGTAATAATAATAACAAAATAACAATAACAATAAGAACACTAATGATATTGATAATGATAATAGTAGTAGTAGTAGTAGTAGTAGTAGTAGTAGTAGTAGTAGTAGTAGTAGTAGTAGTAATAGTAGTAGTAGTAGTAGTAGTAGTAGTAGTAGCAATAATAACAATAATAATAATAATGATGATGATAATAATAATAATAATAATAATAAAATAATAATAATAATAATAATAATAATAATAATAATAATATAATAATATATATAATATAATAATATAATAATTGCATACATATATATATATATAATATATTATTTATACATTATTATATAACTTAATCTCCATTGCCAGTATCATTATTACCATTACTCTCATTATATCATTATTACTCTTATTACCATTATTATTATTAGCTTCATCTTCATTATTGTCATCACGATCATCGTGATTATTATCATTATTCAAAAAAACAACATTACCGCTGTTATCATGACGATAATCATTATTATTACGTTAATACGTCATCTCACCAGTGATATTAATTTTCTTTTTTATTTTTTATTTAAAAAAGTCCCATTATCTTTTAAAAATTTTTTTGTCCTCCCCCAGTAATAAAATTTTGTTTGATTTTTTTTCCCTTTTTTTCCGGGGAAAAACTTTTTTTTCAAAAACCCCCTTTCAAAAAAATTTTGTTCTTTATAATTTCAACAGTATCGTCTTTCCAATGAAAAAAACCAAAAATAGTTTCTGGAAAATTGTACGCCTTAAAAAACAAAAAAAAGATCGGAGTAAATTATTCTCACTGCTGTTTTAGGAAAGCTCGAAAAAAATCACGTCTCTTGGTTTGTTCTTGCCCAAATTTAGATTTTTCCGCAAATGAAAAGTGAAGGGCAGCCCCAGACCTGTCAATTATTTTTATTGAAATTTTCCCCGCGTCAACATCTAAGGTCATTAACAGCGTATTCAAAATATAGCGATAGGGTGGGGCTGGGGGGCGAAGCTCCCAGATAAGGACGTTTTAAGCGACGTTTGTGCTTTCCAAATGTTAAAGGTTTGAAAAAAAAAATTTACGCTCAAAATCTTTAGGTTAAAAATACAGTTTATGGCAAAAAGGGGAAACGTGAGTTAAGGTTTGGGGGTGAAAAAGAAGGAAAGGAAAGGGGAGAAGAAAGACCACAAAAGTCCAAGGTAAGTGTGTTACTGGAACCCAGTTCGTCTCCTTTTCCCCCCCCCTCCTCCACGACAATAACGAGGAATGAGAAAAGAAAAAGAAAAGAAAAAAGGAAAAAAGGAAAGAGGGGGAAAAGGAAAAAGGGAAAAAGGAGAAAAAGAAAAGAGAAAAAAAAAAAAAAAGAAAAAAGAGAAAGAGAAAAAGAAAAGAGAAAAGAGAAAAGAGAAAAGATAAGAGAAGAAAGAGAAGTGAATGTGTGTGTATTGTAATTAATGAAAAAAACAGTTTTGATTTAAATTTTTCCCTCTATCCCCCCCCCTTTACGAGAAAATACAATTCCTTCATTCGGCACGAAGTCTGAAATAATTCTGATATACACACATAAAAACAGGAATTAATGAGGAGAGAGGGAGGGAGGGAGAGATAGAAAGGGAGAGGAAAGAGAGACAGGGAGAGAGAGCTAATGGCAGATGCTCTCTCTCTCTCTCTCTCTCTCTCCTCTCTCTCTCTCTCTCTCTCTCTCTCTCTCCCTATCTCTTTCTCTCTCTCTCTCTGACCATATCAAGAGATAAGCATGGAAAATTGTTAAAATGTAGTGGACCGCCTTTATACGTCCCCCACGGTCCCCTGCATATGCTCTCCGTCTCCTCCCTTACGAGATCAAGGACGGCGTCCACCCTCGCTCCACGGCGGAGGCTGCATCCTCGCACCCCTTGGTCCCCAAAACCCATCTGTTATCCCGGGGATGGGATCCCCCGTCGCGCCGAAAAGCTGCGCAACAGAAAACGGGAAGCGCAGCTGGAGCGTCTCGCCTGCGCGGCTTCGTTTCCTGTGCTCGTGTTTTATTTGTTTTACCTTTTTTACGTGTAATTTAATAAACATTTTTACATCGTGGTTTAGATAAAACCTTAATCGGAAAAGAAATAGACCACCCAAAAGAAAATTAATCTGAAAAGAAACTTTTAATCTTCCTCAATTTATTTATCATATTATCTTAACTTTATTATATTTTACATTTTACATTTTTACAGTTTTACAGTGAACATTTATGAACTTATTTTACTGTAATGTCATTTGTTACGGGGTTCTTTTTCTTTTTACTTTTTATTTCACGAGCTTTTGTTTTTTTATGAACAAATTTAAAATTTTTTTAATTATTTAATGGGAATATCTTAGTCCCAATATATTTTAGCTGCAAATCCTGTGAGAATCGACACTCAGTTTCGCTGGCCGAGGTGACAGTGAAGAGTCCCCGGCCCTTCATTCAAGCAGTTCGGTTCGAGTCCGGTTCCAGTTCGAGCCCGGCCCATTTCCCAGTGTGGACTCTGTGGCGTGGTGCGCAGGGTAACGGTGGTCTCGGCAATATAGAGATAAATGATTAAGTTACATTATACGAGAGAGAATGGGGTTCTTATTTTAATGATTGTGCTTCGTGTTTTACTGTGTTTTATGTGTTTTGTCTTTGTCTTGTGTTCTAGTGTTTGTCTTTTACTGTTCTCGTGTTTCGTTTTAGGTTATGTTTCATCTTTGGTTTTTACAATGAATTGATAGTTTTATAATACTTTTTTGATAAATCCCCGACTGTCTGTAAGAAGGAGGGCTGCATAATATCTAAACTTATTTTATTTTTAAAATTGAAAAGGCCTACAATCAAAAACCCTTTTTAAAAA
>NC_051424.1:18950921-18956066 GCF_015228065.2 Penaeus monodon
AGTCTATGAGTTATTAATTAGTTCAAAATAATAATATATTATTATTATTATAATTATAATTATTAAAATATTATTATTATTATTTATTATTATATTATTATTATTATTATTATTTTTTATTAATTGTATTATTATATTATTATTAATTATAATCATATATCATAATCAATAATATAATCATAATCATATATCATATATCTAATTATATTATAATTATAATTATATTATATTATATATATATAATTATAATTATAATTATAATTATATTATATTATATTATAATTATAATTACAATTACAATTACAATTACAATTACAATTATAATTATAATAATAATAGTAGTAATAATAATAGTAGTAATAATAATAATAATAATAATCTCTCTTACTTCCTTTTAAAGAAGTATGATAAAGATATCTTTATGTGAGCAAAAGGCTATTTAGCATATTTAGCAATCTCCTAAAAATTGCAGTGAGTAAAAGCAAAGGAAGATAAACAATAACTACAGTGTGTAATAAAAAATCAATAACACAGCTTAATGCAAAACAAATTTTTTTATTGTTGTATGAACTTAAAAACATTATAGGAGTTACAGTTTGTGCTAAATCCACATTACACTGTAAACTAAAACTAGAACACATCTTGCAGCTTTAACATTTTAATACAACCACAGAACACCAATTCGCATAACCATAAACTATAACCAAATAATCATAATAAAAAATAATAACAACAAAATATTCATTAACACAGCAGCAAATATATATAAATTTAGCATATAAACAACTGAATTTACAAAAAGAAACAAAATGTACACAAAAAATAAATCTATTCTAACTTTAAGCTTTGGCAACTTATTAACAAGACAAAGACAGAATGTGGAACAAAACATTCTAGAAACCGAAATTAGCAACTTTAAGACTGCAGTCAGAAGGCAACAGGCACTGACCACATTATGCATATCTATGGATCAGTCAGGCAACTGAATACTTAATAAATAGATTTTACTGTTACACAGATAAAATGGTATGAATGAGAATGAATATCTTCATAGTGCAAGAGATGTATCTGACATGTTTTGATTAAATTTTCATTAGAAATACACAGATTCCTGATGAAGATTTAATCAACACACAGATATTCATATTTATTCATATAATGTTTAATATTATGAAAAAGACAGACACTGTCAACATTCCATTTAAATACATGCAAATTTCTCTGAATTACAAAGATATACCCACAGGTATTACATACATAGCAAATCCACTAATAGTATTCTCACTCAAGAAAGGAATGCTGCTTTTATTGTCAAAAGACAGCTTTAAGGAGCACATAAATTTTCTTAATGACTCTTGTACTGTTTTTTTTTTTTTTTTTTTTTTTTTTATTCCTAATGGAGAAGAGCAATATGGTTATTTTCACATTTGTGTTTCAGCTTAAACCCCACTTCTTCACCAACAGGACATGCATTATGCTCATATAATTTACACATGCACCATTTTTCAAGCCAAAATGCCTACTGGATAGAGATAAGCAATTCAACTTTATGCAACTGACTTATTATACAAATTTTACCATACTAGGAATTCCTAGAGTAAGGATCAAAGCTAACTAGATATCAAAACCATTCCAAATAATGTATTTCAATAGCATTTTGATCAATTATTACTGAACATCTGGTCCAGGGGAAAAGAACAATCTCCCTACCCTGGTTAACCCAACCAAATCATTCATCTTAATAAAACATATCCTCATTCACTGCAGCAATAAATCTACGATCATTATTGTTATCGCTCTAGTGATTTTATGAATCTGCACTGAATCTAAAGACTGCTATCTCAAATCCAAAGGACAAGAGATATTTGACTGTAATACTTCCAAGTACAAATGGTCTCTCCAATCTATAGCATTAGTATATCTGAAATTGCAAAATGATAACTAAACTATGATATAAACAACCTACAGACTGTACCTATAATCATGAAACACCTTTGAGTTCACCCTGAGCAGCAGTCATTAATAAACATATGCCATTTTGGTAGCCATCAAAAATTAGCTTCAAACAAAAAAAATATGCAATTTATCTATTCATTGCAGCATGTGGGTGCTTTCTTCATAACCTTTTAACCATCATGAAAAAAAATACAATGACTTGAGCATAATTTGCAAAAACTTATGAAATGATATTTAAAGTCAGCTCTGTGCAGCTCTGCCAAATATCCAAACAGATCCACATTGTAAGCATCTATAGTGATATCATTTGTATTACAACAAAAAAGACATTACTTTCTCCTCTTCTTCAAATTCATTTCAGTTATGCAGTGAAGCCTGTCTTTCATTTAGGTTACATAAACAAAGAGAAAAGTGGCCAAATGCCTTTTCTTCCACAACGCATTGCAAAAGTTTATATTCTAGTTAGGCAGACTATGATACATCACTGACAACATGCATGTTTAAGTGTTAAACTTGCCATCAAAATCATAGCAAAACTCGTCATAACTTACAGTTCTGTGAAAAATCTAAAAACTGAATAAGGGACTAAGCAATTTTAGGTTTTGATGAAGTGTTTTAGAAGTATCTTTTTAAAAAATGCCTTGCATAAATATTGCTTAAGTCAATATTGGCACAGGAGTATATTTTTGTGTTAATCTCAGCAGACTTCATTCCTCTACATCTGGTATGACATTGTGCACAATGAGGAACACAAGATTCTGTACATGAGCATTCATGCCAGGAATTGTTAATCTCCATATACTCATAAAACATTGTAATATTATATTAGGTAGAATTTGAACTTTCTATAATTCAGTATTACTATTCAAAGTTATCCTTCAGTAAAGAAAAAAATGTAAATAATTTAAACAGCATGTCTCAAAAGTCAAGTTTTGATTATATACAATGATTAAATTACCTACTTTCATTTGTCATATTACCATTATCTTTTTTCTTTTTTATCTGTCACTAGCTGAGTAAAAATGCAGAAATCAGGCACATGAAAAATCACTAAATACAACCAGTCAACATCAGTTGAACAGTAACTCTAACATTAACTTACAGCCTTGCTTTTATTAGCATTATTATCATTCTCAATATCACCATTATTCTAACTGGCTATTCAATTATATTTTCTTCTACCATACAATTGGCCACTAACCACAATTAAACCATTCCTCTCCATTTGTTTTAATAGGTTCATTATTTAGCAATTAAATGGGAGAGGAAAATAACATATATGCTGCTTTAATGTCCTTCAGAGGGCAAGCAATCCCAGCGATGGTGGACCTCTGGGGTGAAGTTGACGATGCGTACATGCGTTGCCTGATATTTTTCACGCTTCGGTGGGATGGGACACAGGCGGTAAGTAACTTCATCGCCTTCGAGTGGTATGTATTCTCCTTCAATGCTTGGGGAGGGAATAAATAAAGAATTAAGACATGATAGAAACCACCTTGTGAATAGGAATATATTCATAAAAAAGTTATCTATGCATATACAAAAATATGTATGATAGCTGTAGATAATATCAATAATGTCTAGTTCCCTAGTTCACAAAAGCAGATATTAAGTTTGTACGCAAGGAAAAAAATTCTGTTTAGTAGTAATATACACTGCTTTAGTAATAAATGTTAACACATTTAAGTAGATGACACTTATTTGGGATATGTGACTTCAAATTCAGGCAAAAAACATAAATCAACTGAAAAAAATAGGGAAAAGTTAAAACAATTATTTTAAAAATTGATAGATATATCACTTATTTCGTTAAGTGTTATTATGATGTTCATCCATAAGAGAATAGCAACAGGTAGTTAAAACTAGTTTATTCATATCTATCCATAAAAAATTTCATGTTAGATTATAAGAAAGGAAACTTCAACCCTTTAAAAAAAAATAAATAAATAAATAAAATAAAATAAAATAAAAATTATATGTGTGTGTGTGTGTGTGTGTGTGTGTGTGTGTGTGTGTGTGTGTGTGTGTGTGTGTGTGTGTGTGTGTGTGTGTGTGTGTGTGTGTGTGTGTGTGTGTGTGGTGTGTGTGTGTGTGTGTGTGTGTGTACATAATATATATATATATAATCATATATATATATATATATATATATATTATATATATATATATATATTATATATATATATATATATATATATATATTATATATATATATATATATATATATATATATATATATATATAATATATATATATATATATATATATATATATATATATATATATATATATATATATATATATATATATAATATATATTATATATATATATATATAACTATATATATATTATATATATATAATACTACACACACACCACACACACACACACACACACACACACACACACACACACACACACACACACCACACACACCACCACACACACACACACACACACACACACACACACACACACACACACACACACAATAATTTTTATTTTATTTTATTTTATTTATTTATTATTATTTTTTAAAGGGTTGAAGTTTCCTTTCTTATAATCTAACATGAAATTTTTTTATGGATAGATATGAATAAACTAGTTTTAACTACCTGTTGCTATTCTCTTATGGATGAACATCATGATAACACTTAACGAAATAAGTGATATATCTATCAATTTTTAAAATAATTGTTTTAACTTTTCCCTATTTTTTCAGTTGATTTATGTTTTTTGCCTGAATTTGAAGTCACATATCCCAAATAAGTGTCATCTACTTACATGTGTTAACATTTATTACTAAAGCAGTATTATATTACTACTAAACAGAAATTTTTTTCCTTGCGTACAAACTTAATATCTGCTTTTGTGAACTAGGGAACTAGACATTATTGATATTATCTACAGCTATCATACATATTTTTGTATATGCATAGATAACTTTTTTTATGAATATATTCCTATTCACAAGGTGGTTTCTATCATGTCTTAATTCTTTATTTATTCCCTCCCCAAGCATTGAAGGAGAATACATACCACTCGAAGGCGATGAAGTTACTTACCGCCTGTGTCCCATCCCACCGAAGCGTGAAAAATATCAGGCAACGCATGTACGCATCGTCAACTTCACCCCAGAGGTCCACCATCGCTGGGATTGCTTGCCCTCTGAAGGACATTCTCTCCTT
>NC_051424.1:18961166-18968666 GCF_015228065.2 Penaeus monodon
AAAAATATAGATTACATTGAAACGCACCGCTATCCTTGGCAAACATTTTTTTCTTTTCTTTTTCCCCTCCAGCTTGTGTGAATTTCTCTTCTCGCCAGAGATAATCATAATAACAGTAATGACAATAATGACAAGTAAAGGTGATAGTGACAACGCGTATAAAATGGATAAACAATATGAAAAACAAACAGATAGAAAAATCTTGATATGAATAGCATCACAATTTTTTATATATTCCTCCTCCCACTCTGTTGTGCGCAAACTGGAAAGAGAAAATTAGATAACTGCGCGAGAAAAATAATTTACAAGGTTTAACGATGGCAAATAAAAGACTAAATCAGAATTATCTATCGTGTCTTTTCCTGACATTCCCTGTGTCACAAAAGGCCTGTTTAATATCTATTTACCATTTGCTTTCGATATACCATACTTGTAAAATAGTCTGTTAATGTTCATTCAGGTATTTTAAATCATTTGAAATGTAACTTTGTATCTTATTTTGCCGTCGTTTATTAAAGTATTTTCAAATTTGGCAATAACTGTTAGCAACGGAAAAGTCGTTTTATTTTTAACCACTGAATTATTTTTTTCAAAAGATTTGGCATCATTTTGAAGTAGACCAAAAATACATTAATTCAGTGATGGTGAAAAATATATATATATATTTCTTATGATTGCAAAACACAAGATGTTTTGTCGAATCACCGGCTCCGGACATGAATGTTTTTGTTTTCGTCAGTAGGAGTAGTAGCAGTAGTGTTATTGTCATTATCAATATTATTATTATTATCATCGTTAGTATTGTTATTGTTGTTAGTATTATTGTTGTTATTGTTTCATTGTATCTTAGTACCACTATTGTTATTAATATTTATATTATTTCTAATTTTATTATGTGGTTTTAGTGTTATCATTGTTATATATTAAGTATTATTATTGTTATTTGTATTACTATCATTATTATTATCATTTTTATTACAATACTTATGCAATTATTATTAGGGTTATAATAATAATTATTATTATCGTTATTATTATTATCATCATCATCACCATCATCATTATCATATATACATAAATATATGTGAATATATGTGTGTGTGTGTGTGTGTGTGTGTGTGTGTGTGTGTGTGTGTGTGTGTGTGCGTGTGTGTGTGTGTGTGTGTGTGTACAGTATGTATATATATATATATATTATATAATATATATAACTTATAATATATATATATATTATACATATATATATATATATATATATCTATATATAGCTAATATATATATAATTATATGATATATATATATTATGATATAGATATATATATATATATATACAGTAATGCACCACACACAAACAAAAACACACCACACACACCACACACACACACACACCACACACACACACAAACACACACACACCACACACACACACATATATATATATAATAGTGTGTGTGTGTGGTGTGTTTGGGTGTGTGGTGGTGTGTGTGTGTGTGTGTCGTGTGGTGTGTGTGTCGTGTGTGTGTGTGTGCTTGCATATAAATGTATATATATAGATATATATATGTATATAATAGATATTAAGCTATGTATATATATATTATATATATATATCTAGATATATATATATATATATATATATATATAGATATATATATATATATATATACATACGTACACACACACACACAAACACACACGCACACACACACACACACACACCACACACACCACACACACACAACACACACACAGAATATTCACCATAGTTTATGTATATATGATAATGATGATGGTGATGATGATGATAATAATAATAACGATAATAATAATTATTATTATAACCCTAATAATAATTGCATAAGTATTGTAATAACAAATGCTAATAAATAATGATAGTCAATACAAATAACAATAATAATACTAAGAATAACAATGATAACAATAAAAAAACAACAATAATAAAATAGAAATAATATAATATAATAACAATAGTGATACTAAGCAATAAAAATGAAAACCATATAACAACAATAATAATAAAAACAATAACAATACTAACGATGATAATAAAAATAAATGATAATGACAATAAATCACTACTGCTACTACTCATACGACGCGAAAACAAAAACATTCATGTTTTTCCGGAAGCCGGTGATTCGACAAAACATCTTGTGTTTTGCAATCATAAGAAATATATATATATATTTTCACATCACTGAATTAATGTATTTTTGGTCTACCAAAAATGATGCCAATCTTTTGAAAAAAATAATTCAGTGGTTAAATAATAAAAGACTTTTCCGTTGCTAACAGTTATGCCAAATTGAAAATAACTTAATAAACGACGGCAAATAAGATACAAAAGTTACATTTCAAATGATTTAAAATACACGAATGAACATTAACAGACTATTTTACAAGTATTGGTATATCGAAAGCAACATGGTAAATAGATATTTAAACAGGCCTTTTGTGACACAGGGAATGCAGGAAAAGACAGATAGAAGATAATTCCGATTAGTTTTTTATTTGGCCATCGTTAAACCTGTAAATTATTTTTCTCGCGCAGTATCTAACTTTCTCCTTCCCAGTTTGCGCACAACACAGTGGGAGGAGGAATATATAAAAAATTGTGATGCATATCATATCAAGATTTTTCTATTCTGTTTGTTTTTCATATTGTTTATCCTTTTATACGCGTGTCACATCACCTTACTGGTCATTATTGTCATTACTGTTATTATGATTATCTCTGGCGAGAAGGAAATTCACACAAGCTGGAGGGGAAAAAAAGCAAAAGAAAAAAAATGTTTGCCAAGGATAGCCCCCCCCCCCCCCCGGTTGCGTTTCACTGTAATCTATATTTTTGCATTCTGCTAAAGACCTGATTAATGAAAGACTCAGGGCGAAAAAATGCAGATTAGTAAAAGAGGAGAGTTAAGTTAATCAAAGACGGGATCTCAGGTTCTATACAGCGCCATGGAATGCCGAAAAAGAATCCCCCCCCCTGAAACCATTACAGATTATGCAACATAGTGTGCCATATGAATAAATAAATGAAGCAGAGAGAGAGAGATAAAATGTTGAATGAATTAACAAATAAAGAAGAAAGAGAGAGAAAGAGAGAGAGAGACAGAGAGACAGAGGAGAGAGAGAGATAGATAGATAGAAAGATAGATAGATAAGATAGACGAGAGAGATAGAGAGAGAGAGAGAGAGAGAGAGAGAGAGAGAGAGAGAGAGAGAGAGAGAGAGAGAGAGAGAGAGAGAGAGAGAGAGAGGAGAGCGAGAGAGCGAGGAGAGAGAAAGAGAGAGAGAGAAAGGAGAGAGGAGAGAGAGAGAGAGAGAGAGAGAGAGAGAGAGAGAGAGAGAGGACGAGAGAGATGAGATAAGGAGGAGAGAGAAGAGAGAGAGAGATAGATAGATAGCAGATAGATAGATAGAGAAGAGAGAGAGAGAGAGAGAGATGTAAAATGGTGCAGCGAAGTGGAAACAAAGAGAGACAATAAAACACATTAGTACCGGAGCAAGGCAGACTTCAAAGAGAGAAAAAAACAAGACAGGGATAACGAGAAAGAAAAAAAAACGAAGAGAGATGCGGATTCTCGGGACAATAGTGCTTTCTGAGCATAATACGGGATCCCATGAACAAGAGCTCCCGAACACAACCGTCAGACTCCTGATTTTTGATACACAGACACGGACTAGACTGGATTCCCTCACGCGCGGCTAAGTATTTCCTCTCATGAAGCCAAATGCGCGACGCGACTTCCAACAATTGCGGCTCAATGTATCTTTAAACGCTATGCAATAATAGGATTTCTGGCTTGAAGGCTTGGCTCATCTGTCTCTGTCATCGGGCGCGGTAGCTGTGTTTGATGGGGAAAGAAGCATTGAGAGATAGAGCGCTTTAGAAGTGTTAGGACACGAGTATACTTGTAAATACTTTCACAATCATACACAGGTAAGACATGCATCGGTGTGCATTACACACACACGCACACACACACACACACACACACACACACACACACACTCACACACACACACACCACATACACACACACACACGCACACACACACACAACACACACACGCACACGCACACGCACACGCACACGCCACACGTCACACACACCACACAACACCCACACACACCAAACACAACACAACACTTATATATAATTAATATATATATAGATATATATAGATATTATATAGATAGATATAATGTATGCATATATACATATACCGTATTATAACACCACACACCACACACATATATATGTATAATTTATATATGTATATATAGATATATATATATATATATATATAATATAGATATATATTATATATATATATATATATTATATGTGTGTGTGTGTGTGTGTGTGTGGTGTGTGTGTTGTGTGTGTGTGTGTGGTGTGTGGGTATGTGTGTGTGTGTGTATGTGTGTGTGTATGTGTGTTGTGCGTGTTGGTGCGGTGTGTCGGTTAGTATGTGTGTGGTGCTGTTTGTGTGTTATATTTAAACACACACACACACACACACACACACAGAAACACCACACAAAAAAGGTTAATACAATATAGACACACAAACAAAACACACACACAACACACACACACACACAAACACACCACACGCACAAACACACACACCACACACACACCCCACACACCACACACACACACACACCACAACATATATATATATATATATAATATAATATATAATATATATATATATATATATATATATATAATAATATATATACAGCAATAAAACGTTGCAGAAAAATTTTTTCTTTTAGCTCAGGCATAATTGCGAATGTACTGTTAATATACATTCTACATGTTAGTTTAGTGAAGCTTCATCCACCATCCAGGTTGACTTTTTTTTCACACAAACTGACGAAAAGGATGTGTAGAATGCCCCCGCACGTTGTACATACGGTATGGCAAACATATTTTGAAACACGTGCGAAAAAATTGCTGTATGAAACCATGTTTGCTAACATGTTCGGCACCATCCGCTGGATGTTCGAAGCCGCGACAGTTTCGAGTACCCGTCCAGGATGTGTCATGTCTGCGGGAACATGTGTGGGGACAATCAGTGGTTGGATTGTTAGGCGGGTTTATACACACACACACACACACACGATATATATTAACACATATATATGTCTAATACACACACACACACATATATGTATATATATGCATATACATATGTATAATATGTAACATGCATAACATATGTATATCAAACAATACATGTATATATATTTATGATATATATATATATATATATATATAATATACGGATATATAGATATATATAATACTATAATAGATATATATATATAGAGTATATAGAGAGAGATACATTAGGATACGGATAGATATATATGATATATATATTAGATATAGAGATATATATATTGAGATATAGATATATATATACATTATGTTACATGGATGTAAATATTATATAGAGATATATATATATAAAGATATATATATATTAAAATAAATTCACAATATATATAAATGATATGGATATACGATTACATGAGAGATAGATATATTATATCTATATATATATATATAATATATATATATATATAGATAATATATATATATATATATAACATAATATACATACATAACACCACACATATATATCTTATATATATAGATAGATAATATTATATATATATATAATATATATTATATATATATATGCTTTGTGTGTGGTGTGTGTGTGTGTGTGTGGTGTGCGTGTGTGTTGTGGGTGCTTGTGTGTGTGTGTGTGCATGTGTTACAGTAAAGTTATGAAATCAGGGATTTCACAAAAGTCATGATTCACTCGGGGGGGAAAGTTTTTCCCCCATGAATTTACTGAAATATCCTGAAAATTCACGGAATACCTGAATGGAGGTCAGGCATTTCATGAAATTACTGTTTCGACTTTTTCACATGTGTGGATGAGTGTGATGAGCAAGGATTAGAAATATGACTTGCAAATAAGGTCCTTAATAACATTAATAGAATAACTGCTGTCACAAGGAGCGTCTCTCGGCATTAAAACTATTGAAAAATCATTATTTATTCATAATAAAAACATGACAACAGGTATCTATAACATCATTTTATTCATAAAGAGCATACATTTGTTCATTCACAAGAGCATACATATATTGCTAATCATAACTATCATTACTTTATCATCTGGTACCGGACGGTCATTCAACAAGGCAGGATTTATTAGCCACAGTGGACCACTTCCACGGCACCAGAGTTACATTTCGCTTCAGCTGTGAAAACACTACAATCTGTTAGTTGAAACATTCTTTCAGCCCACGACAGTTGATCTAGTGAATCTATGACCACAACATGTAGATTGTACAATGACAGCTTCTCGAAGTTATACTGCAGTATCCTGATTTACGTCATCTTCTGTTCATCAAACGGGGGCAGAGGTCAAAACTGGTTTCTAGAAATACGACCCTTAGAACCGACTTCACAGCGATTCTTTACTGATCATGTCCAAATCTCTGCTGACAATACCCACTCAGGATATTCCGGCGATCTCCTCTACCACGATCCACAGCTGGAAATTGGGAGAGCAACCTTGTCACCGGCCTCACCAACTTTAAAGTCTAAGCGACTGCGTGAAACCATTCTTCGGCTTGGGATACCTGCCCTCTGTATGCTTCCCACTCTACGTTTCTGAATTGGCCTTGGGATCTTGAAGTATCTGGAGGAGTTGGACCTATTCATGCTGGACATATTTCTTTAGCTCAGTAAATCAACCTGGAGTGAATGTGAGATATATCACATTGAGAACAGTGGGGCACCCTATGAGAGGGAAGCTACCTACAAGCTGGAAGGCAACCTCTGCAACACGTTTGGTTTGAAGAGGACGAAGAATGCAGAATTGTGTGAGATGGGTTCTGGTACACACGATCCATTTAAATTTGAAGTGTGTGCATCTGATTGCATGCAATCAAATCAACCTGGCCCCTAGATGCAAATTTCCTGCTGAGGAAGGGCTCACGACAAAACGCCATTGGTCATTTGGTATTCTCCTTTTCTTCTGACATTCCTCACACAGTGATTGAAGAGTTCCAAGGCCTTTGTTGTGAGTTGGCATATTTTTCGTTGTAACCCCTTAATCATGCTCAATAGTTACATTAATAACAGAGGTGGCCATCTGCATTTGTCCGTTTTTTTATAAGCTTTTACACGTCACCACATGGAGGACTTTCATATTCTCCCACAGAAATAGAATGCTTTAAATTCAGTAAAACTATAATATCATACTATTTTAGAGCAAAAATTATTCTATTTGCCTCCCAAATATTAAAGTCAGTGGCTAGGGGTTTGGGCAGCAGTTACTGCAAAGAAATCGAACCATAAGATTGATCATGTCATAGGACAAAAACATATCTGGTCAGTCTGCAGACATAGTCAAACAGTATGTGAGCTAGTT
>NC_051424.1:18982524-18985024 GCF_015228065.2 Penaeus monodon
GCACTGTGACTTGGGCTGGCTTGGCCACCCAGTGGTAGGTAGTGCAATCGAGGTGAAGTTCCGTTGCCCAAGGAATAAGCGCCCCGACTCAACCCCAACCACCCCTACAAACCACCAACCACGCCAAACGCCACACATGGTTATGATTTTCTTTGTCAATTTAGAGGTGTTTGATTGCTTGCGGTTTTAAATAGTCACATCTCTGTTACGTGATAGGTATACATATATATACATATACATATAATATATATATATATATATATATATATATATATATATATAATATATATTTTATAATATATATATATATCTGATATTATATATATATATATATATATATATATATATATATATATATATATATATATATATATATATATTATATATATATATATATATATATATATATATATATATATATATATGACCCTTTTTCTAGATTGTGCTTTGAAAACAAGACATTTCTTAGAAAAAATATTTCTGTTTGAAAAGAGGAAAGATGACGATTCTATCAATACCAACCTTTCAAATAAAGCGAGTTGAATTTCAAGCAACTTTTCAAACGCGTACGTTGCTTAATCAAGCGAACTGATTAACAGCACCAGAACTAATCATTGGGAGATTTTTAAGCTTTATGTCCAGAGTGATTAGTCTAAATGAAAGTATTACCATAAGATTACAGCACTTGGCGATCGTCATAGATCACCCTAACTAAAGTCAATCTTTGCGTAATTAGGTATTTTTAATTAGGTAACGTGTATTCAATTTAACGATATGAAATAGTTAAGCAAATACAATGTAGGCCTCGCAGCTATTGTAGGCCTCCCTTCACAACAATACAGAGGACGCTGACATCACCGACGGCTAATATCTTTCCACCTCCGTAACTACATCGTCCATCACTCACCTGTCGCGTCGGTCGGGCTCCTCATTCATCACGTATTTCTCTCAATGGTTGCTGACCCTTTCTCTTGGCCGTGAGAGAGGCGGATGTTTCGGCGCGTATATGGTTGCACGCGCGGACAGGAGGAGGAGAGAGATAGAGAGGGTGAGAGAGAGAGAGAGAGAGAAGAGAGAGAGAGAGAGAGAGAGAGAGAGAGAGAGAGAGAGAGAGAGAGAGAGAGAGAGAGAGAGAGATAGATAGAGAGAGGAGAGAGAGAGAGAGAGAGAGAGAGAGAGAGAGAGAGAGAGAGAGAGAGAGAGAGAGAGGGAGGGAGAGAGCGTTTAGTCAGATGTTCGCGATTGGGTATCACCGTTACCGCGCTTTCTCTCTCTCCTTCCCTCTCTCGTTTTTTCTTTTTCCCCTCTTTCTCTTTATCAAATTTCTCTCCCCCCTCTCTTTCTCTGTCCCCTTCCTCTCTCTCGGTCTTTCTCTCTCCTAACCCTCTCCCTTTCTCACACACACACGTTTTCTCTTCCCTCTCTCTGTATCTCACTTCTCTCTCGATTTTTCTCTCTCCCCTTCTCTCACCACCTCTCTCTCCCTTTTCCTTTCACGTAATAACACCAACAGGTGTAACTCTTGGGTTCATTTCCATTTGGCTTGTGTTCCGAGAAGAAGGGAAACTCAACCGCAAGTAAAGTGATGCAATAAACAAGCGAGTGCCAATGGCTCTCCCTTTGTCTCTGTGAATAGGGCATGTTCAATTTTGTTTTTGGGGCAGAAGCTAATACTTGATGTCACCTCTCCATGCTTCTGTGTGTGTGTGTGTGTGTGTGTGTGTGTGTGTGTGTGTGTGTGTGTGTGTGTGTGTGTGTGTGTGTGTGTGTGTGTGTGTGTGTGTGTGTGTGTGTGTGTGTGTGTGTGTGTGTGTGCGTGAGTGTGTGCCGTGTGAGTGTATGCGTGTGTGGTGTGTGCGTGTGTGTTTGTGTGTGTGTATGCGCATGTGTGCGTGTGTTTTGCATTACACTAACCGCCCTTCTCTTGTTGCCATTCTGTTCCATTTTAATGTCTCGCAGATATATTTCTGTCTCTGTCCAGTCCTGATCTTATATTTCGTACCTGTAAACAAGCTATAGAAGCTGTGCAATAGTAAATGTAATGAAAATCCCCGCGCATTAGGCGAGGGGTTGAAACGACTGTGTATTGCCTACATAATGTAGAGACTTAAAAGGGGAAGCTTGAACAAAGATGCAAGTAAAATGACGTGAAGTCGGAGTAAAATAAAAAGGCAATGTGACGCATTAATCTAATCGCGTTTGCAGGGAGCATTGCATCGTGTGCCAGTTGCAGTTCATATGCATCCCGGGGCTGCTTCCATCGCCACACAGACGCCGGCTAGTTTTGGTGCGAACTTGAGGGCACGATAACATTTACGGCGTCTCGGTGGCCTTTATAAAAGAAGAAGAATCTGCACTTCCTAGTGAGAATTAAAACTGATAGGAAAACTAGATGCTGTATGTAGTAAAATAGTTAAAAAGAATCAGCAGTATTTCAACAGCTAAAATAACAAGTTTGTGACACGCAGTAAAACCTAATATTGCAACAGCCTCAGGCCAT
>NC_051424.1:19025024-19027524 GCF_015228065.2 Penaeus monodon
TTTTTATTCCTTCATTTATTCAGATTGTTCGTCACATTTTTTTCCATATTTCATTATCATTTAATCATTTATCTATTCATGTTTCTTTTATATCCACTGCGAAGAGCATTTGTCAAAAAGGTATACTACAAACCGCTCCTAGATTTAATTCCTTAATCTGAAGTTGAAATCCGGGAGCAGAGAGGGTGGAAGCGAGTGAGAGAAAATACTGTTTACTTCAGTTGTTTTACTTGATCTACAACTTTTATTTCTAATTCTTTCCTCCTTTCCCCTTCCATCCACACTCCCCTGTACTGTGCAAATAGCAAAAGATAGTCAGTGGTCTTAATTTAACTTGTTTTTTGGGAATGTGATTCCTAAAAGAATATATTTTTTTGCTGCCTCCCCCTCTCCATCTCTCTTTTATTTTCCTTTCTCTCTTCCCCTTCTGTCTTTTCCCTCTTTTCTCCCTTTCTCCCGTCATCTCCCCTCCCTCTCCCACTTTCTCCCTTACACCCATTTCTTCCCTTTCTCCCCCTCCTTTCTCTCCCCTCATTCGAAAACTTAAACAAGAAAATAAAGTTAAAAACACTAGACTCCCCAAACTCTCCAAACTTTCGAAAGACAAACAGACGCAAGATACTTCCTTTGTGTCCGACTCCCTGATGTATTGGCGGAAGAGGACAAACAGTCAGCCAAGCCACGAGGGAAACCTGGAGAGCTTGTCAGATTTTTTGCTTGTTTTGTAAGCGACCTGCGGTTTCAGCTTAGGCTTTGTCGGCTTTGAAGTTCTTTTAGGTGTAGGTCGGAGGACTATGGGTATCGTATACACAGATGCACGCAGAAATACACACAAACACACACATACGCATGCACACATGCACGCACGCACGCGCGCGCGCCCACACACACACACACACACACACACACACACACACACACACACACACACACACACACACACACACACAGTGCTGGTAATAGCAGTCATTATGAAAGTTATATGGGGTTCCATTGTAGGTTCCAGTCTTATCACCTTGAAAGTCCTATTAATCGAAGCCAAGGGAAGAAAAGTACAAATTTAGTCCAAATCAGGAACTTTGTGCTTGGATTATGACAAATCCCGTGCATTTACAACTTAATAGATTTCAATAATATTTATCGCAACTGCAGCCAATCCCAGTATCCTGTTTTGAGTACATGCATATATGTGCATAGCCTAAATACTCTTTCAGGATTTCATTCGGAAAGATGTCAAGGAAGTGATCTTTCTTGAGCCGAGATCCTGCGCTTCTTAGAGTCTGCGCACGCCAAGGGCTTCATCTCTCCACATCTCTGGCATCTGATGTAATCTTTCTGTTATTCTTTTTTTAAAGAGGTTATAAATACGAAGATAATGATGCTTTAGAAATACAAGCAAATACTGACAAAGACGCAGATAGACTAACCAACATACTTTTCCAGTGTCCGCATTTCATTATAGTTCTATTGCATATGTCTTCATATACTGTATATTGTACTTCATTTTCACTTGCATTCGTACACTGCACTTGCCCATCCCTCGCTGAGCGCTGCCGTCTGTTGCCTCTGTGGCCGGTTTGATAACACAGTTTACGAAGTGCATTAGCTAATTAGAGGTGCTGGTTCCGTAATTCCATATCCATTCGCCTAAGTGAATTGTGTCGTCTGGCGAGTAATCTCCCATCTCCACCTTGGGTCTGGCCCTCATCGTGCACAGCAGTTGGCTTGCATGGCCCGCGCGACGACGTATGGGGCAATAAGGGCGTCTGAGGACCGGGGACGGCGGGGGCGAGGGGAGGCTCGACATCACGGAAGGAGAAGGAGCGGGCGGAGGCAGAGGTGCGCGTCTCGGTTTTATTCATTAAGATTTGCTAGCTGCAGTTTGATTGTTTAATATGTGTATATTGCATTTATCAGATGAGTCTGTTTATCTATTTATCTATGTATCTATCTGTCTATCTATCTATCTGTCTATGTATCTGCCTATCTATCTATCTATTTACACACAACACACACACACACACACACACACACACACACACACACACACACACACACACACACACACACACACACACACACACGTTAATAGAAGCTCATTTATTCCCTTGTTTATTTATTCATAACACGCACGCACACGCACAGCCACATATGTCTATACGAATACATACCAAATTTTCCCTATGCATTCTGGCAGCCCTAAGAGGTCCACCAAATAGTCCTGAAAAAACGTCGAAAAAGGAAAAGGAAAGAGACAGAAGAATAAAATATTCCTCGGCCATCGTTTGAGAACAAGAGCGAGAACGTTTTTCCCAGAATGTGAAGCCTTACTAGGGCTGTATTGTAGCCAGGGGAAAAAAACGTTTCTCGTTCTCCTTTTGTTTTGGGAAGGAAATTCGCGTAGATAAAGCGAGCTGAATATACGTTGAGGAAGGAAAGAATGAGTAAAAAGGAGAAAAGGAGGAGAGACGATGAGGGAAATATAGATCGTGGAAAGGAA
>NC_051424.1:19040024-19052524 GCF_015228065.2 Penaeus monodon
AGGCCTTTGTTGTGATGTTGGCATATTTTCGTTGTAACCCCTTAATCATGCTCAATAGTTACATAATACAGGGGTGGCTCATCTGCATTTGTCCGTTTTTTTATAAGCTTTTCCACGTCACCACATTGGAGGACTTCATATCTGAAAAGAAATAGAATGCATTAATTCAGTAAAACTATAATTATCACTACTATTTTAGAGCAAATATTATTCTTATTTGCTCCACAAATTAAAGTCAGTGGCTAGGGTTTGGGGCAGCAGTTACTGCAAAGAAATACGAACCATAGATTGATCATGTCATATGACAAAACATATCTGTCAGTCTGCATGAAATAGTCAAACAGTATGTGAGCTAGTTATAACAATGGTGATTTTAATCCTTACAAGGCTGATTTATTTTCGCGAAAAATTGATCGGTATTACTTGTAGTCTCTGTTAGGCCATGTTCTGGCTCCTTCTGCAGTCAGACCATGGAGTAAATGAGACTACAAGAAATGCTGGTCATAAACGGAATTTCATAACAAATGCTACATAGGTGTCACGCGTAGGATTTCTTGCTGACATTACCTCTAGGTTTGGAATTGGTGCTCTGTCAGAGAAACTTTCTCTGTTATCTGAAAGTAACCATAAAAGTAACACCAATAATTAACTGTGTATCATAATAGTTAATGAAAACTTATTATATCACAGGGATTTACAACAAATAAACAAAATAACTTACTTGGACAGAAGATAATAGTCACTTCTACTCTTCACATGACCATTTGCTGATGAAGATTTAATGCTGCCTATCCTTCGGTATTTAATCATAAATACAGAAGGATAGACAGCATCCTAACACGGAGCAGATGAGGAGAGACAAACGGAAGCGAAGGGAGGTCAGATAAGGTCGGAGGTTCGGGCGATCTATGTGCAGGGTGGAGAAAGTGGCAACACCTCTCTTTATATGGAGAAGATGGTATGGGAAGAAGTGTATGTACATACAACTATGCAGTTTTAATCTAGTTTTACATTGTGGGTTTTTCTACCATAGTATCAACACGGTAGAGTGTTTTACCATTCACTTAAACTTATGTAATAACCCTAATTAGGGATGCAGTACCAATATAAAGCAACTCATAGGCATGAATTGAAAAAAAAAAAAAAAAAAAAAACATTTTCCGATTTCATAGTCTTACTGAAACTATCCAGTAAGATAGTGCAAAAGCAAGGACAGTATTTCAGGGATTTCGTGAATTTCCTGGATATTTCAGTAAACTCACGAAATCCCCAAGTGCTACAGGGATTTCATGAATTTACTGAAATTTTTTAGGGATTTCGTGAAATCCCAGATTTCACAACTTCACTGTAATATATATATATATATATATATATATAATTTAAAATATATATAATATATTTTATATATACACACACACACATATATATATGTATACTCATGCATATATATTTATATGCATAAATATCGCTGTATTCAAAACAGCAATACCAATAATTTTCATTCAGATCTAAGTAGGCATACACACACACACACACACACACACACACACACACACACACACACCACACACAAATATATATATATATATATATATATATATATATATATATATATATGTACAATAACCTATATACATATATATTTATATACATAAATATCACTGTATTCGAAACACCAATACCCATAATTTTCATTCATTCAGTAGGCAAGTACTGAAAAGTACAGTGCGTTATATCTACGTTATATCCTTGTGCGATGGTAAGTGAAATCATGCACAAAATAGAGCACAAAGCCTCACCATGTACACCCATCCAAACACCCACGAGGCTCTGCAAATATCAAGGGCCATATTCTGGATACATTTGGATGGCAATTTCTGTGATCAATCATTTCCCTTTTAATTGCACAGCTAAACCCAATATTTTCGCTGATATTGTTTACATACAAAAGGGAGCCATGATTCAGTATTACCATAATAAAAAAAAGGTTCTTTACATATTTCCCTTGTTTTTTGTCCTTTAAATGAGTGTTGATTATGCTAACGATTAACGATTAACAGAACTTACATTTGCAAATTTGTATCTAATGGACGGATTGTTTATTTAAAATTAAGTTCGATTCGTGATGTATACCGTTTTATTAAGCTTAATATACGATTATGTGAAAAAATCAAAACAAGGGACTCTTTTGCGTAAAATGGATAAACAGATGGGATTGGTCAAAATCCAGTAAAATACAATGGATCTTATCGGTTTTGGGCTGAACAAAAAAACGAAGTTTTCCCGCCCCGTTGGATTCACTCTCAATAATCTCTCCCGTTATAAGAGGTAGTTATATCTCTGTCGTTGCCAGTTGCCGGGTTATGAGTGGTAGTTATGTCTCTATCGTTGCCAGTTGCCGGGTTATAAGTGGTAGTTATGTCTCTGTCGTTGACAGTGTGTAGTTAGCAGGCTGGTAATACGGTACGGTATGGAATGTTTTTCAGTGCTCCGTACCTGGCTAAAATGCCGTACCGCAATTATTTTCCGCACCGCACAGTACCTATAGATATATACATTACACACAAAACACCCCACACACACACACACACACACACACACACACACACACACACACACACACACACACACAACACACACACACACACACACACTTATATATATACACACATCACCAAAATTATTGCAATGTCCTCTTGTATCCATATATGTGTTTATATTGTGCTACTTTAGATTATTTATTTTTCTCATCGTATTTTACCCCATCTTGTATCCTCATTTTTTTGTGTCATGTTATTGCACTTATTGCCATTATCAAATTATTTTTAATTTAATTAATTTAAATACGCCCGAAAAATTTTTCCTGACATTTGAGCTCCCGCCAAGTGGTTTACATGACCTTTTCTTTTTTTCTATACGACACCCATTTTTGCACCGTTTCCATCAACCCCAACTCTTGCCAATTTTAATCCCCTAAAACCCCTCAAGTACAATGCACTGTACCCTTTTCCCCTAAAACTGGTTTTCCTCCCTTTTCTACCTGTCCGCAACCCCCGGGCCACGCAGGTTTAAGCCCCAGGGCCGATTTATATTTAATTTTTTAAATAAAAATTTAAATAATGGTTGTTTTTTGTTTTGGGGTTGGTTTTTGTTGTTCGTCCGGCCCGGCTCGGGGGCCCCCGCGTTTTTTAATAAAAAATTTATTTTATATTATAAAATTTGTTGTTTTTGGGGGGGGGGGGGGGGGGGGGGGGGGGGGGGGGGTGGGGGGGGGGGGTTTTTTTTTTAGTTTTTCCTTTTCATATAAATATAATATTTATATATAATTATATATATATATAAATGGTATGTATCTATGTATATATTATTTATAATATAATATATATTATTATTGCACAAAAATATATATTTTTTATCAATTGTTATAATTTTAATATACGCACACACACACACATAACACACACACACCACACCCAACCAACACCACACACAATATATATATTAATTATATATATATTATATTATATATTTTTATGTGGTGGTGTGTGTGTGTGTGTGTTGTGTTGTGTGTGTGTGTGTGTGTGTGTGTGTGTGAAAATTTTTTCTTTAATGCATACGGGTTTCCCCTTATATTTTAAAATTATTATATATATATATATTATATTTTTATTATATTAATATTATTAAAATTGTATTATTTAAAAACTTTAAAACTAAAAGTGTCTTTCCCCAGGGGGTAGTTTTTTTGGAATTATTGTTTTATATTTTATACATTATATATAATATTTTATAATATTAAAAATATATATATATATAAAATATTATTATATAATATATATATATAATATAAGGTTAAAAAACTTTCCAGCTTTTTTTAACATCTTTATTTTTACCTATGAATTTCCAAATAATTTTACCGTAAAATACTAATTTTTGTTTCTCAAAATCATCCTTTCATCATGTACATTTCAATTTCTCGATTCTCCACTAACATTGGCCAATAATTATCAGTTATTAAAACCCATTTAGTTTTCTTTCCACGCCCTAATTGCATCAAGAATTTGGCAAAGGACGGTGAAATTCAGTGTTACGTGCTCGCTATCAAAGCTTTCTTACCAACAATCCGAACAGCGCAGTCGAAAGTGCGGGCCACAGCTCGGGGGGGGGGCCGGGACAGTTGCACCCCCCCCCCCCCCCCGCTCCCTAGGCCACGGAGGTGATCATGGAGATCTCCATCTCGTCGTCTCGTCGGGAAACCCGGAGGTGCCCTGAACGACGGAGGCTTGGTTGGCCCAGGATGCGGGGGGGCGGCGCCCCTGGATCTGCTGAAAGGCTCCGGCGGCCCGAGAAATTGGGTCTTTAAAACCCGCTGCTGCTTTTTTGTTGCTGAAAAAACCGGCCGCGCCCTTTGCCCTCCCCCACGGAAAAGGCGAAGGGACGACGGAGGAGAGGGGCCGCAAAGCACGACGAGACCGCCGATGCCGCCGTCCCGCCGTCGGAGCGCCCCGAGCGTCGGGGATATGGCGAGGCCGAGCAGGTACAGGGCAGGACCACCCCACGTACAGAGGCTGGTGGGCGGCGTCCCCCATGCATCTTTGGCCACCTTTGTTGTGGATCTGATGAGGTGCGGGGGTGGCGTTTTGGGGTTGCCCGGGGCACTGGCAAAAACAGCAGTCAAGGGGACCGCCCTCGGGGGGGCAGGTTTGCAAAAGGGGGTCATTACGGGGGAATGTAGGGAAAAAAATTTTTATGCGTTTTTTATAAGCATAAAAGGTCCATTCACAACACCACACACACACACACACACACCCCCACACACACACAACACAATAATTTTATATATTAAATATATATATATATAATATAAATTTTTTTTATTATTTAAATAATATAATAGCTTTTACATATATTAAACACCACACACGCACACACCCAAAACCACACACCAAACACACACACACCACACACCCCACACAACCACCATATAATATATTATATATATATATATATATATATATTATTATACCACCACATACACATACAATACACACACACATACACACACACACACACACAACACACACAACCCCACCAAAACACACACACACACACACACACACACACACACCACAACATACACCAAAACCACACAACATATTTTTATATATATATATATATATAAAATTTAAAAAATTTAATATATATATTACATATACATACATATATACGGGATAGTATTGTATATAATTTCATATATACACGCAACATACATGTATATTTTATATATATATAATATAATATATATTATATATATATATATATATTATATATTATATAGAGGGAGAGAGGAGAAGAGAGAGGGAGAGAGGGGAGAGATGATTAAAGATGGGGGTAGATTTGATATATAATTACATATATAAAAATATATATGTTATATTAAAATTTATATATATATATATATATATATTTTTTTATTATACAGATATAATATATATATATATATATATATATAAAAAATTATTAAATTATTAATATTTTATATTATAAATATATAATAATTTATATTAAAATATATATATTTTTATAAAATATAAATTTTAAAAACCCATATACATAAATACATACATACTACGTATATAAAATATACATATACATGTATTTATATATACATATATTCATATATTATATATATTGTATGTATTATGCATATAAATATATGCATATAAATATATAATATACAAACACACACACAAACACACAAATATATAGAGGTTTTGGCTTTATGTATATGTATATACATACATACAGTGTAGAAGGTATGTATGCAAATGCATAGAAACGCACACATAACTTCCTCCCTCCATCTCAGGTCTCCCTCGCACTTCCGCGCCATCCATTGGGGAAACCCCTTGCCGGTTTCCCCTTGGGGCTTAGGTTCCCCCTTTTGTCCTTTCCTCTCTATTTTTTTGTTTTTCCTTTTTCCCCCTTTCTCTGTCTGTCGTCTGTATGTGCATTTATAAATAATATGCTTTTGATGTATGTATATAGTTAAATGTAAGTAATATTTTATGTAAAAATATTTAATATATGTACATATATTTATGTATGTATGTGTGTGGTGTGCGGGCCGCGCGCGTGTGTGTTGTGTGGTCGGTGTGTGTGTATGTGGTGTGTGTGTTGGTGATGAGTGGGGAGTGGGGGGTGAGTAAAAAGGGGAGTGAGTGAGTGAAGTGATGTGGGTGAGTGAGTGATTTGGAGGGGAGTGAGGGGTGAGGAGTGAGGGGGTGGGTGGTGAGTGAGTGGGTGGGTGAGGGGGGGTGAGTGAGTGAGTGGGGGGGGAGTGGGGAGGGGGGAGTGAGGGGGGATGAGTGGGGGGTGGGAGGGGGGTGAGTGAGTGAGTGGTGAGTGAGTGAGGGGAGTGAGGTATGGTGTAGTGTTGTGTGTGTGTGGATGGTTTTTGACAATAAAAATTTTTTCTAAAAAATCGAAACCCACTTTTTTTTTAGCTGTAGAATGTAAAATTGAAAACAAAGATTGTCTTTCTAAAATATAATAATAAAACAATTTTGTAATGATGATGATGATATTGATGATGATGAATGTTGAGATGATGATATGGATGATGATGATGATGATGATGTGTGATGATGATAAATGAGATGATGATGATGATAAAAAATTATGATAACAATCATTATTTTTACTGGTTTAGTGTTTTAGTATTTTTAAATAATAGAAATACATAAAGATTAAAAATAACAATTAAAATAAAAAAAAACGATAAAAAAAATTTAATTTTTTTCTTTAACGAAAAAATAGAATATAATGAAAAATAAAATTTTCCGGCGGATATAGAAAAATAAAAATTTTTTTTGTTGCCCGCCCAAAAAAAAAGACCCAAATTTTTTTTGTTTTTTTCCTGATTTTTTCGCGGAGGCTTCAACCCCCAAAATATGTGGATCACCTTTAAATCAATTTCCCATTTTAAATTTTTTTTTTTTTTGTATCCTTTTTTTTTGTTTTTTTTTTTTTTTGGGGGGTTTGGGGGCCTTTTTTGTTCTTTTTTTTTTGTTTGGGGGGTTTTTTTTTTCCCTTTTTTTTTATTTTTTTGTTTTTACCCTTTCCCTTTTATGGGGGTTTTTTTCTTTAGGCGAAGGTGTCCTGGAGATAATTGTAACATGATGAATAACATGATCCTACTTCTTAGTTTTATTTGCTTATTGCTTTATCGAGGGAAAGGCTGAAGACGGCGTGTTTGAATACGCTCGTTTTATTTATAATGATTATCATCACCATCCTGTTGACTGTCAAATCAAGATTCCAATTATCTTCCACCTGACAACCTGCCAATCAGCCATCAACGACCTGTCAAACATATCTTCACCTCAATCCCCCTCATTTTTTTTTTGACAAGATGAGAAAAGTTTTACCAATTCAAGGGAAAATTTTCCCGATATTCTTTTCACACTTTAATTATTTAGTGTTGTAAGTTTTGCAAAAAAGGGTTTTAAACCTCACACCTCCACCCCACTACACAAACACACAACCCCACCTCACAAAAAAAAACAAAAATATATATATTTTAAAATAAAAAAAAATAATTTAATTATATAATTAGAAATTATTATATAAAATGTAAAAACTAATAGGGTATTATTAAATTTTTTAAAAATAAATAATTTTTTATTTTAAATTTTAATAATAATATAAATGATATTATTAAAATATTATATATATATTTATATAAATATATATATATTATATATATATATAATACAACAAAAACACCCCAAAACACAAAAAAAAAAATATATATATAATATTAATTATATATATAATATATATTAATATATATATTAATAATAATATTATATAAATAATTATATATATATTTTTAATATTTTGAATAATAATTAATTAGTTTTAAAAATTCAATAACATTTGTTTATATATATATTTATAATAATATTTTTAAATTTTTATATAAATATATATATTATAATAATAATATATAAAATTATAAATATATATATATGATTAAAAATTTTTATATATTTTATATAATATATAAAAATAAATATATATTATATAAAATAAAATATTATAAAATAATAATAATAATTTTATTATATTTTATATTTTATATTTTTTTTGTTGTGTGTGTGTGTGTGTGTGTGGGTGGAGTGTATGTATGTATATAAAACATACATACATACATAAATTTTAATAAATATAATATATAATATATATATTTTATATATTATTATAATATAAATAATAATACCACCCACACAAAACACCCAACACACACACCCCAAACACACACACACAAAACACACACCCACAAAAAGCACGCACGCACGCACGCAAGCCCCGACACACACAATATATATATATATTTTTATTATTATATAAAATTTTTAAAAATATTATTTTTTATTATTAAATATTTTTGGGGGGGCGTGTGGAAAAAAAAATAAAACCCATTTCCCATTTATTTATTTTATTTTTTTAAGGGGAAATTTATTATTTATTTTCCCCAAATTAATTATAATTTTTTTGTGTTCATTGTTTATTTTTTAAGATTTTTTTGTTTTTTCCGTTTATCTTTTTAAGGAAGCGTTTTGAAACATCAAAAGGGAAACAAATTTAAAAAAAGGCTTTTTTTTGGCTTTTGAACTAAATTTTTTGCAAATACCTTTATAAATTTTCATAGATTTGCTCTTTTTTTTCTTGTAAGCCCATTTTCTTAAGTTTTTTTTTTTCTTTCTTGATCGATTCAGGAATTTTTTTTAATTATTTTTTTGAATTGAAAAAAAGAAGTGCGGTTTGGGTGGGAACATTTTAAAAGAATAAAATAATAATTCAATAATGATGATTAATAGTAGAAATAACCAATAACAGTAAATAATTTATAAAAATGTATTTTATTAGAATATACTCTTATAAGATGTAATGATAAAAAAAAATTAAAATATTTTATTTAATAAAAAAAAGATAAGATAATAATAATAATGATAATGGTAATAATGATAATAATAATAATGGTAACGATAATAGTAATATCAATGATAAAAAATAGAAAATAAAATAATAAATATATTATGATAAAAAAGTTAATAATCGTAAATATATGAAGGTAGTAGTGTAGTATATAATAGTAATAATATAATAAATAATAATAATAATAATAATAAAATATGAGATAAAGTAATGCAATAATAAAATGTAAATTTTAATGAACTCTATATACCACTAATGTAATAATGATAATAACAATAATGACAGCAACAACAATAATAAAAATAAGAATAAAAAAATAATGATAATAATATTGATGATAATGATAATAATGATAATAATAATAATAATGATAATAATAATAATAATAATAATAATAATAATGATAATAATAATAATAATGATAATAATAATAATAATAATAATTATTATTATCATTATTATAATAATAATAATAATAAAATTAGTAATGATAATAATAATGATGATGATAATAATAATAATAATAATAATAATAATGATAATGATAATGATGATGATTTTAACAATGATGTCAATAATAATAATACAATAATACTGATAGCAATAGCAACAACAATGATAATTATGATGATAATAATGATAATGATAATAACAATAATAATAAAAATGATAATAATAATAATAATAATAATAATGATAATAATAATAATAATATAATATAATATAATAAAAAACATAATAACAATAATAATGATAATAATAATGATAAAATAATAATAATAATAATAATATAATAATAATGATAATAATAATAATAATACTGCTGCTAATTATAATAATAATGATAATAATAATGATAATAATAATGATACTGATAATGATAATATCAATAATAATAACAACGATAATAACAAAGAGAACAAAACAAAACAACAACAGGAGTAAACAATAGCAATAACAACAACAACAATTATAATAATAATAATAATAATAATAATAGTAATAACAATAATAGTAATAATAACAATAATGATGATAAGTATGATTATAATAATGATAATGATAATAGTAAGATAACGATTAGATAATTTTAATAATAATAATGAAAATAATAATAACATTAGTAATAATAATAATGATTGCAATAATGATAATAATGATAACAACAACAACAAAAACAACAACAGCAACAACAATAATAATGATAATAATAATAAGGATAATAATAATAATAATGATAATAATAATAAGGATAATAATAAAATAATGAAATAATAATAATAATAATAATGATACTACTACTACTACTACTACTGCTATACTACTAATACTACAACAACTGATAATAAAATAATAAAAATTATAATAATATTAATGATAATGGAAATACTGATTATGATAATAATAATAATAATAATGATAATAATAATAATAATGATAATAATGATAACAATGATAATAATGATAATAATGATAATAATGATAATAATAATAATAATAATAATAATAATAATAATAATAATAATAATAATAATAATAATAATATATATTTATTTCTATTATTGTTATTATTATTATTATTATTATTATTATTATTATTATTATTATTATTATTATTATTATCTTATCATTTTTATAATAATATCAATTATAATAATAATAACAACAAAAATATTGATAATGAAAATACTTCTACTTCTTCTAATGATAATATTACTACTAATAATAATTATGTTAATAATAATAATGATACTACTACTACTACTACTAATGCTAATGATATTAATGATTATAATAATAGTAATAATAGCAATAATGATAATAATAATGACACTAACAATAACGAGAAAGGATAATGGTGTTGATAATAGAAATAGCAATGATGACAATAATAGTACTAATAGTAGAAATGATAGAAATGAGATAATGACATTTGTGATAGAAATGAATATAATAACCGATGATTGAATATTTCATCTCTCCAAAAAAGGTTGCTAAAAAATGGAAAAAATAAATATCTCAAGAGATTTCATATAACGTAAATATTCTATGACTTTCGTATCCTGTGTTATATGTTGCAATATGTCAGCTGATGATCGGACGTCTCTGCAAATGTGACAGTTCTCGCCACGGAAAGTGTTATATATTGACAGCTCTGATATCAGTAAGTAAACAATAACGGACACACATACTACTACTACTACTACACACACATACACACACACACACGCACACATAAACACACAAACACACACACATACACACACACACAAACATACAAACACCACACACACACATAAACACACACACACACACACAAACATACAAACACACACACACACACACATAAACACACACACACACACACACAAACACACACTTACTTGTTCGAGCTGTTGAGTTGATCTAAGAAACAACAAAATAAAATGCTCTGAAGGGGGTAAGCCAGCGTGACATCCGAATAAAAGGATTTGCCATTTGTGGCCGCTCCCTCTGTCCGGTCTCTAACACCTTGTCTCACTATCTCCTATCTTCTTGCATGCCACTATATATGTATCTATAAAAATATATATATATATATATATATATATATATATATATATATATATATATATATATATATATATATATATATATAGCAACCAAGCACACACATAACACAATATATATATATATATTATATATATATATATATATATATATATATATATATATATATATATATAATAGGATTTCAGTCGTAGATTATCTTCGTGGAAAACGTAATAGTAGAAGGAAAAGTATACCAGAGTTGCCACAAACATCTTAATTTCAAATGTTTCGGAGTCAATCACTCCATCCTCAGTAATCTAAAGGAAAATTCGACAGAAATATTACTGTACAAAATAATATGTGTTTTTTTAAAACAGTTATCAAAAACTATTAAATAGGCAAACAGGAGTAAAAGCCAAACTAGTTAAACAAAATAAGAACAGAACCAATAGTATAAGTAAAACAAAACTTAAAGGAGAGGCAAACCTTTGAAGTATATAGTGGCTTGTTAGGTTGTTAGATTGTATGTAGTTGGATGGCTGTTAGAGCATCGTTAAGCTTTGGTTGCATCTTGTGACTAAACAAAGATTCTGAAACTAGGAGGTCAATTCTGTTGGAAACAGTAGACAGAATTTTACAATCTGCCTTAGTGTACGGGTGATCTAGTGTGTGGGAATGGCGTCGGATTGCCGAGAAAGAAGTTTTACTGAGAGGAAAACCGGATCTAAAATACGGTGTTTAAACCAACGTGTTGATCCAACATGATATTAGTAAATGATATTAGAACATATTTCTGAGGGTAGTACTTCCCTTTGTTGTAGGTAAATGCCCATGGTGAGGTTATTTGTGAATACAAAATCAAATTTTATCTGGGGAAATGAATGTTTTAGTATTTCATTCAATTATTTACGAATGTTAATTTCCAAGGCATGGTAGTTTGATGAACTTCACTTCTTTAGGTGCAG
>NC_051424.1:19082524-19085024 GCF_015228065.2 Penaeus monodon
TTTGTCTGAGGAATTTACCCCATTTATGCGATAAATTGTTTCGTTACGTAATTAAACAAAACACAATTAAATAAAGAGATGAACTAATTTTGCTTCTCATAATCTGGTTTTGACTTTTTACTGTAAATACGAAATATAATTACTTAAAGTATGAGACACATGAGATACAAAATAAGCATATTGTAATGATGCAACACAATCCAAATTCAAGCAAACTAATAACAAATGCCAAAACTGCAGGTTATTAACCCCGAGCAGCAATTTACTTAACATTCAAGATGGTTAATGAGAAACACCTGCTTTCGAGGCGTAGGGAATAGGGTTAGATTCCCTAGTCCTTTCCATATTACTCTCAGTTTCGTGGCTACAAATAAACTAGTTTCTTTAATAATGCTGACAAAAATTAAGAAGAAACCATCATAGTAGTTAACATAATAAGAACAGAATTTAAGTTTTATGAGCAAATCCGGACTGAAGCCATTCGCGAAAGGCACCTACATGGCGAGCCGAGATTTAAGATCCTGGCTTCAGTGTCTGCGGGTTGACAAATGGGAAACATTAAACTTTTTATAGTGAAACTCAGCCAAACTTGCTGCCAGTGTGTAAAATATTAAATGAAGAATATTTAGTGGACATGGGAAAAGATCGAGAGAATGATTGATTAGACAGAAATATGTAAACGAACAATATATACACATACACACACACACACATATATATATATATATATATATATATATATATATATATATATATATATATATATATATATAAAGATAGATAGATAGATAGATGAATAGACAGATAGAGATAGATAAAGAAATAGCGAGAGAGAGAGAGAGAGAGAGAGAGAGAGAGAAGAGAGAGAGGAGAGAGAGAGAAGAGAGAGAGAGAGAGAGAAAGAGAGAGAGGGGGGATATGGAAGTTTTGATTTTTCAAAAAGTTTATTGATTTTTATTGCATTTATCTGAGGATTTTAGAACAGCTATGTAATGAATAGTTTTGTGAGGTAAAGATATTTCAAATACAAAGGAAAACGATTTTGCATTCAATGCGATCAATGCAAGCGTAGTATCTAGCATTCTGTGAATGGAATGCTCATGTTTGTAAGAGTCCGGAGTCACTGGTGTGTTTTGTATGATGCCCATACCATTGCCTGGAATGAGTGATTTAAAAATAAGGACGATTGAAACTGATGTAACTCGCCACTTCAGCACAGTCACGATCGCCAAACATCGGTGACACCGTGTAGTCTCAAATCAATCTTTGATTAAAAATGCGTTTGTGAAAAAAAGAGTTTCCGTTAAATTTATAAATTAGAGACACACAATTTTGAGAAGATAAGATATGAATTCCATGGCACTTTGTAAATGATTTAGTAAGGTTTTCTCGCCCGATTCATCGATTCCTGTGGGGTTTCCTCAGGGAAGTTAAGACTGGCAAACTACCTAGTTGCTTAATTGGTCGTTTACACTGCCTACTTGTAAGAGGTCCGGAATGCACACTTAAGTTACCTGGAGTGGCTTTTTTTAAAAAACATTTCAAGGTTTACTAAGGAAATTACGTCAGATGTTTCCGACAGCCCGTCGAAGATAGCGATGCCAAGCTTATCCAACGTCGATATTCATATGTCAGTTTCTTGCGATAAAGTTGGACAACTCTTATTACCATTCTCTTCAACGACTTTTCCGTTTTAATGTATAAATTTGGCACTCTGTCAGGCTGTATTTGTTTCTGTCTCTGTCTACGTCTCTTTGTCTATCTGTCTCTCCTCTCGTGTGAAATATAGAGAGGGAGAGACCGTCCCTAACAACCAATTTATTGCCCACGAACATTTCTAAACGAAAAATCTGGCTTAAAAGAAAGGAAAACATTATGACTGCTCAAACTCCTCGGAGCCAATACCTGCAGGAGAAACCAGATGTCTTTTTGTTGATTGCACCGTACATTAATTATACAATCCGTTTATTAATGGATCACAAAATTTCTCTGCATCTTTTTATTCGTCATCATCATCTCACGGATTATTGATGTATATATATTGATGTCACCTTCGTGTCACCAGAATATACATACATATATATCATCATCATTTAACGGTAGGTTCATGTCTGAGCCGCCGTGGTCACAGCATGATACTCAATTGCAGTTTTCACGTTGTGATGCTCTTGGAGTGAGTACGTGGTAGGGTCCCCAGTTCCTTTCCACGGAGAGTGCCGGTGTTACCTTTTTAGGTAACATTCTCTCTTATTTTATCCGGGCTTGGGACCAGCCCTGACTTGGGCTGGCTTGGCCACCCAGTGGCTAGGTAGGCATTCGAGGTGAAATTCCTTGCCTAAGGGAACAACGCGCCGGCCGGTGACTCGAACTCTTGAACTCAGATTGCCGTCGTGACAGTCTTGAGTCCGACGCTCTAACCATTCGGCCACCGCGGCCTTGACGATCATGGGCTTCCATGATTTTTCTTGGCAATTTAGAGCGGTGGTTTGCCATTGCCTTC
>NC_051424.1:19117524-19120024 GCF_015228065.2 Penaeus monodon
TTACCTCTTCTTCTTCCTCTCCCTCTTCTTTACTTTACTGTACTTCTTATTGCTTTTCCGATTTCTTTCCTCCTCTGTTTGACGTCTTTCTCTTCTTATTTTCCGCATCTTTTCATTCCTCCATCTCCTCGTCTTCTATGCCTCATCTGTTCTTTTTTTTTCCTACATTTTGTTTACCGCAATTTCTCATCCACTTTTCCTTCTTCCATCTTCGAACATTCTTCTCGTCCTTGCCTTTCTCCTTATATTTTGCATGACCTTTTCTTTTCTCTTCTCCCACTTCCTCTTTCTCTTCCGCTTCTCCGGCTCTTATTTTCCGCCTCCCGGAGGAGAAGCGATGCAGGAAGTCGTTCAGACGCTATGAATATTATATCTGTGTGGACGTGTGGGTTTGCATGTGTGTGTGTGTACTTGCGTGTGTGTGTGTGTGTGTATGTGTGTATGTGTGTGTGTGTGTTGTAGTTGTGTGTGTGTGTGTGTGTGTGTGTGTGGTGTGTGTGGTGTGTGTGTGTGTGGTGTGTGCTCATCTGTGTATATTTAGGTGAGAATATGACATATAACTTAGTTTCTATATCATAATACTTCTGATGATTTTGCAAAGAGATAAAATGGACTATTCATATCCATCACTTAAATAATGTGATGAGAAGATAAAGAAAAAAAAAAGATAAAAGAATAACAAAACACAAAATACAGTTAAATCTGGCATGCAGATAGGATGCAAAGAACTCTAGAAGATAATATCCAATCCCGGCGAAAGAAGCAGATGAGACCAAACTCATGAATTTCGTTATCACTTTTTTCCCTCTCGCATTGGTGCCGATGAAATATGCAAATTAGTCCTTGACAAAATCTCGCTCTGGAAATATCCAAAGGGGCATAAGGAAGGGTGAGAATTTATAAGGGTTTGTAGGTTTTGTGGGGAGTAAATGCGAAAATTGGCAAGCTGACACTTTCATACGATCTGATTGTGTTTGGAATACATCTGATAAAAGATTTTTCATTTGATCAGAATTTGTTCAATTCCCTCATCCTCATATGTATCTACGGGAACTATAGGATCCCATAAAAATCAACATTTATTAAGAAGGACGTGGAAGCCTCTTCTTTCAAATAGAATAAAGAGAAACCCATTTAAAACCCAAAACCCAATAGCAAATCATACACCAAGCATACCCTATACAACCAATGAAGCTACTAAGAATAAAAGAAATGTAAAATGAACTGCTCTCTAACCTCCAGGCAGGTCGGACTGTACAACCAGTGAGCTGTGTGAAATGATCGGAGGCCGCTGTGAAGATCGCTGCCCACGGTACATGTCGAGCATCAAGGACCTCTGTTCGGGCAGTCGGTGTTCCTGCTGTGTCTACATCACCGGCAACCCTAATAACTAAAGTGAGAATGGTGGCAGTGGTGGGATTAATTCTTACTGCTGCTCTTACCGTCAGCATTATTCTAACTGGTATATTTCATTAAGTGTAATAAAACAATAATGATAATGCTACTAAAATTATAATGATTATATTTTTCAGTATGTGTATATATGTATGAATTTATCTTTGTACAGGTAATATCTTACACAATTTCTGATTTCCTATCTGTCTGCTGAATAATTGATACAAGCCTTATTTTATGAATGACTAAAGCTTTCTTTTAGTATTTGCAGATAAGGACGAGCAATGACCAATCCCACTGTAAGAGAGGCCGACATGGAAGGAAATTCACACAGATCTCAGAACAAGTTATATTGTCTTGCATGATCTCTCTTCCTCTTGTTTCAATGTCTTTCATTTAAGTTTCCTTCCTTTGTTGCTTTGTTTTTCCCGTTTTTCAGTTCAATTTAGTTATTTTTCTATTATTATTCCCTCCCATTATAGTATTCTGTCGTTTAACTGACTAGATCTTACTTTATTTATATTTATGCGCTTTGAGCAACTGAAAAACTGAAAAAAAGATGAGAAAATTTATGGAAAAAATATACACATGCATAAATGTTACTGCACATATATATGAGCTAATATATACACACTAATTCATATGGATATACTGTACATAATACTGTATGTGTATTATGATTTATAATTATAAAGCGTCTTTATCTATATGAATAGTGTGGCAACTGATAGTTTCGATATGTAATAGATTTCTATCAGTTTTAATAAACTATCATACAATATATCGTGTGAGTGTTTATTCCTTTAATCCAATTCATATTAGATTTTTTTTTGAATAAAGGAGAATTATTTCTATCGAAGGAATTTCCCTCATGACATTTGATATGCTGGTTTCATTAGGAAAGGAGAACTTTTGCATCATTAGCTCTAAAATGATAATAGTCAATCAAATGAAAACTTACAGATGCACACTTGCATATATAAGGTGTGTGCATACACACACACACACACACACACACACACACACACACACACACACACACACACACACACACACACACACACACACACACACACACACACACATACGCGCGCACACACACACA
>NC_051424.1:19132524-19135024 GCF_015228065.2 Penaeus monodon
AGAGGAGAGAGAGAGGAGAGAGAGGGGAGAGAGAAGGATAGAGACAGAGGACAGAGAGAGAGACAGAGAGAGAGATGGGAGATAGAGAGAGAGAGAGATAGATTATATAGATGTAGAAGTTTAGATAGATAGATAATGAGAGAGAGAGAGAGAGAGAGAGAGAGAGAGAGTTTTTTTAATATTTCCAGAGGATGTCATAAGAGTACTTATATAGATGTGTATGTGTATTCTAAATTTTCCAATTTTCCTATCGCTGTCGTTATCATTGCCATTACCATTGCCAATATTATCGTTGTAAACACGACTCCCATTTGCTCTCCCATGGCTAGTTGTAGTGTCCAAGATCCAACACCGAAGCCTGCACCAAGAGAGGAAGCCGTGAGTCCTCCAATTGGAAAACTCAGCAGAACAGACGCTGATGAAACCTCCTGTCAGACTTATTCCCGCGAGTCAATACGCTATCATGTCCTATTCCGTGGCTTTTGTGGGAACCCTGTGAGGTCGATGGAGGGAAGAAGGGAGGGGAGGGAGGGGAGGGAGGGGAGGGAGGGGAGGGAGAGTAGGTGTGAAGAGGGGGGGTTGGAAAGAAAGATGGGTGGAGTGGATGGGGGAGGGAGTGCGTGATGAAGGAGGATGAGGATGGAACAAGTAGGAAGGAAAAGGGGGGAGTGATAGGGTGGGCTGGTGAAGGGGGTGGGTAGTACGGGGTAGGAGAGAGGGAGGAAGAAGAGATCAGCGGAAGAGGGAATTTTCCAAAAGGAGAAACTGTCTTAGCCTTTCCGAATCAGTAATAATCAAATGAATAATGGTTTTCATAATACTTTTTCCTTGCACCTTTCCTGTGCAAACCAACACCAGGAAGGATGCCAAAATGACAATCCGAAGGTGAAGGTGTACAATAAACTGTCTGCTTATGAACTTAGTCAAAATAATTTTTATGATTTGATAACTTGATTGTGAATGACTAATAAACAATAACTTATAGAACGTAGTGTTTTCATTTAATTTATGGTTGTTCTAATGATCATTATCCTTATCATTTATCTGAATGATAAACCTAAGAATAAAGATGATGATAAAAATGATTTGACTAATGATAAAAAAAATCATAATGATAATTTCACTATCATTAACAATATTAATAACATTATTGCCAATATGACAACACTAACAGTAATACCGATATTAATAGTTGAAATGATCCTAATTTTCATATTATACTACTGTAATTATCCTATAACCGTTTAGTCATGACTATTATCTTTATTATTTATCATCAACTCTCCATCCAAATAATCTTACTAACGTTATATATATAACGTTGTATTTGCTCTCCTTAACAAGAACAATAAAAAAATGTAACGAAAGTTTATGAATAAAAGAAATATAGAAAAAAAAGTCTTGCAAAATGAAATATATTTATGCTTGGGCAACCGATAAAAATTATTTACCTCTTTAGACTGCCTTTCAATATGCTAATTTCAGCAATTGCAATCGCGTTGCTTTTCCGAGAAAGGTCAAGAAGAAAAAAATTATCAGCCATGTTTTGCAAATCAGAAAAAGGTCAAATACTGACGTACTGAGTGACATGTTAATTAACGTTAATGAAGCAATTATCCTGTTAACAATATCAGAGTATGAGAAATTTCTATCTTTTGGGGGCGATTAGAGTGTCCGCTGCGGCTGGTGCCTGCAGCCGCTGCCCTTCGTCGCTCCGCTCGGCCGCTCTGGCTCCTGGCGTCTTCCTTTTTACACCTGTTACATTTCTTCTGCATTTCCTTTCTCGCTACACACACACAAACGCACGCACGCACGCACCAAACACAACACACAAAACAAAACACACACACACCACACAACACACATGTATATAATTTATATATATATAATATATATATATAAATATAAAATATTTTATTTTTAATAAAATATATATTATATATATATATAATGTATGTATATATTATATAATATATTATATATGTATATATATATATATTAGATAATATAATAATAAAATAGATATATATAAAAATATATATATAAATATATATATATATATATATATAATAATATATAAAATATATATATATATAATAAAGCACCACACACACACACACACACACACACACATTGCCAATACATACATACATATATATATATATTATATATATATTATATATATTTTATATATTAATTTTATTTTATATATATGATTATATTAAATTTTATATATATGGGTCAGTGGATAGAGACCCATTCAACTACATGATGTCAAACACCGTAACGTTTGATGGCATGAATAGGATAATATAATATATAATATTATATATATATATATATATTAATATATATAATATTTAATATATATTTTATATTTTATATATATATAGATTGTTTTGTTGTGTTTGTGTGTGTGTGTGTGGTGTGTGTGTGCGTTTATACATTTATGCATCTCCCTATAATTCTAACTATTATAATATATATATTTTATAATATA
>NC_051424.1:19137524-19140024 GCF_015228065.2 Penaeus monodon
CAATAAAGTTTGCTTTTGTGATCATTTGTACAGAAAGGGGATACACTAAGCAGAAATTTGACATGAATCTTTGAGTAAACTAACTGGATCAAGTGAAAGGCAACTCAGTTAAATGTTAAAAAGATTGCCTTCAGTGAATTCGATGATCGACACAGCAAAATCCAATAATCCCCCAGCAGATATATCCTGAAATAATCATGCTAATAGACCTCCCTGGTGACTTACTGCCATAGAAAGAACCAGTCCAGCTCTATCTTCCAACAGTTTTTAGGTGATATATTGGTCTTTGCTGGAGCGCAAGCATCTTTTGCCAAAGGCCACGGGGAATGCTTGGTGCAGTCCTTTTATTTGGAAAATTTTTGTTATTGAATTATTAAGAGAACCACTGATTTACAAACTTGTTAATTTTATTGCATAATAGATATAGAATAAAACCTAGAATGAAAAGTAAGCAGCAGTTTTTTCGTGTTCTAATATCAGTTTGGTTTTGAAGTCCATTATAATTGTAGTTATACTGTTGTTAGAAGAAAGTAAGAGACAGATTTAAAGTTGAAACATGCATTTAAAGATTTATCAGCAATAATATATGCATAAATATAGAATTCTTACTGAACATGCTTCTATGGATATTTATGTTTATCTAATTTCTCATAATATGACCTTATGTCTGTCTCCGTCTCTCAGAGGATCATTTAAGTGTTTTAGTCGTATACACTGAAAACTACAAGCACTCAGGTCGTCCATACAACAGAATTTATTTTACAGATCCCAAATATGGTGGAAATTATCAACATACCGGATTTATTTAGGAAGACCTGCCAGCAACTACGAACAATTGTGGGAGTTAGCCTGTTAAATGTGCTATGCTACATGATACTGTTTACAAGGTTTCAGACCATGTACAGACATTCCGTGGTATAACACAATGATTGATATTGTAGTTCAAGAGGGAGAGATGCAAGGTGCAGATACCAGTATATATATATATATATACATATATATATATATATATATATATATATATATATATATATATATATATATATATATATATATATATATGTGTGTGTGTATATATTATTGTGACTACAACCACTGTTGCCGCCCCACCACTCCGTCTCGTGATAGCACCTCCATACCGTAAACTGCAGTTTTAAGAAACTCATATTCTGTTAATACGAGCATCTTTATCAGAATTTCTAAATATACCTTTAGTATGATTAATAGTTATTCAAAAGTGAAAACTAAAAACTTTTGTTCTTTGTTTGTTTGTGTAAAATAGTATCTGGTAAATGTTCGTTTTAGTTGTTTCAAATTAGATTGAATGTTTTTATATCTTTACTTTCTAAAAATCCGAGTCAAATCTTTCAAATAAATCTGTCAGTTAAACTAACAACATTTTTGTGTTCAGAGTGCATAGATCATATTTATATAAATGGATTCCAAGCCGAGTTGGAAGAAAAATCAACCAGCATCTGCGCAGCAAAAGGATGGTGTATTCAGTTTCCTTCTCCTATGGTAGATGGCTGAAGCTCTTTATATATCTAAAAAAGTATTGATATTTTTCACAAAAGAAAATGATAGTAATAAAAACATGATTAATCATTATTCGTAAGTGAAAACTAAGAGCTGTTGCTCTTTGTTTGTGGGGAATAGTATCTCTTAAATGCTCAAATCCTCATGTATAAGAATCGATATTAACCTTGTACGTGTAATACTCAATGATATACAGCTGATGGATGGAAATATTTGATTCTGATTTTAAGAGACGGTTCATTTGCGCTCCAGGAATAACAAGTACAGATTGAAAAAAGAAGCAGAGGGTAGAATGTTAAAACCAAAATAAAAGAAGTTAGAAACTCGTAGGTAAACACACTTAGAAATATGACCAGCAAAAGCCATCCCATTTTTGAGGGAATGGAAAAAAGGAAAATACTAGACAGCAGTGATTGTGTGTGTTTAAGTGTTTAATGAAATCTCCATTCAACTGATATATTAATGATCAAAATGGCCATAGCATCGGCGTAAAAGATTGTGGGCTTTATGGATATTCTAATCCAGCTGCTGCAAAAATGCTTCTTTTTATGATAGAGTTGAAGAAGTGGATGGAAACAAGTGTTAGCTTATATGTCAAAAACAAAATAAAATGGGGATTTCCATATGTATAGTGTGCATTGAGATGACATGTGACCAATGGGTGAACAGGAATCGGTGAAACATTCAGGTATATAATCCTATTTTAAACCTAGCCAGACAAAGGTATGTTAAATGTTTGATTCTTTACATCTCGAAGACAGTTCGCAATAGCTCCTAACTGTCTTATTAGAGTCAGTGACAAATTGTGCAAGTGGATTTAATTTTCTCAAGGCTTTTGATTTTTTTTTTTAGTCGCAAGTGTCCCTTAGCTGTGTCTGAATTTGACTGCACAACCATCAGATAGATTAGCTGCTGCATGTCTTACTGTGGTAACTACATTAGGTGTTTGGAGAAGTCTACTTGA
>NC_051424.1:19159393-19164364 GCF_015228065.2 Penaeus monodon
TAAAATTTAGATTTAATTTTTGGTTTTGGTTTTGTTTAAAATTTCGATTAACAATATGGAAATGGGGATAAATCATAAATATGCAAAACTGATGGGTCAAAAAGGGGGTGGAGCTAATGACGTCGTCACGCTTAGCTAGTGAAAGTGAGATAGATATAGCTAGATTCATAGTTTTTGTATAATTTACTCGACGTTTTATAATACTGCTTTATCATTAACAGCTGTGAGAATACTCTTGGGAAAACGTCAATTTAAATTTTTTGCTTCAGCAATGGAAGTGGTACTACCTGGTTATGATATTCCTTGATAAACAGTGTTTTGCAGTAACTAAACATACAAGATACACATTAGATTAAATGTAGCACAATGAAGTCATATTTTATCTTATATTTAGAAACCTGATGTCATTGATAATTTCAGAAATATTCCTTTAACTTTATCTAAAAGATATTCAAGTTATGAATATCATTGATATTGTGCGGTAGTTGGTTCCAAATCGTGGGTCCACGTGTTTATTTGCTGTGCCCCAATTTGTGTTCTTTTGACATATAAAGCGTTTATCTCTTATTTGGATACCTGTTGCTTTACGTGAGGTTGGAAGAGGTAAGAGCCACTAAGGATAATAGTCTTGAAGACTTTATGGATATATATGCATAACTGCAATTTACTTTTTTATAGCTGGAGTAATGTGGTCGTACTTTTTAACATTGTCAAGAGCTACTCTCGCAGAAAAAAAATGTCATATTTTAGTTTTCTGAAGTTGAACTTTGTTAGTTGCACCCCATGTGTTAAAACAATAGTTAATAATACTAAGAACTAATGTTAGCAAAATCGAAATCCTCGTAAGGATTTTATTTTTTCTAGACCGTAAGTGCACTTTTTTATAGATGTCGAAATGGATCTCAAATGCCATAAATCTGTATCTGTGTATTCCTAGATTTTGACGGATTCTGTGGGAGTCTACAGGAATTTTAGAAATGTTTTGTCGACTACCTTTGATGATATATTCTGGTTTATCCGGATTTATCTTGGGGCCATCGATGTCGAAATGTCCTGCTTTTGCAAAAATCACTATGGAGAAATTGTGAATCCTCGGCATAGTGAAGGAGCGGAAGAGCGTCTAACAAAGGGAGCGATTGTGTCAATATTATCTTTAATCGCTTCCGTGAAGACATTTTCCTGTCTGTCTCCGTTACCTGTTTGCAAAATGTCTGTAATAACTATTTCTTTTGGCTATGGTTTGTTGGCAGAGTGACTGAGGATCATAATGAGTTGTCACGAAGTCGCTTTGATTTCTTTCTATCAATCGGCACCGACGGCTGTGCCTTGTCAAACCTGATCACAATTGCACTTGTTTCGTCTGGAAAGAGTTAGAAAAAACAGCATGAGTTTTTTTGTAATTTTTGCAAGGGGGAGAGGGGAGAGAGAGACTTACATATAAAAAATTGGGAAAACATAAAGAGTTAACACAATACCACACAAGTTTTGTAATGCTTCAAAATTACATACATACATATATATATATATATTATATATATATAATATTATATTTTTATATATATATTAACTACATACATATACATATTAATTAATAAAATTATATATATATATTATATTATATATATTATTATTTAATAATATATATGTTGGTGTGGTGTGTGTTGTGTGTGTGTGTGTGTGTGTGTTGTGTGTGTGTGTGTGTGTGTGGTTGTGTGTGGTGTGTGTCTGTATGTGTGTGGTGTGTGTGTGGTGTGTATGCATATATATTTATTAAAATTATATTTAAATAATATATATATTTTATATATATAATATATTTATATTTTTACACACACAAACCAAAACCCACACACACCCCCACACACACACACACACCAAACACACCCACACACACACAAACACAAAATATATATATTATATATAATATATATATATATATAAATATAATTTTGTTGTGTGTGTGTGTGTGTGGGTATGTTTTGTGTGTGTGTTGTGTATGATAATATATAATATATAATATATATATATATATATAAAAATTTTAAATTTTTTAATATATATATATGTATATAAATAAAAATATATATTATATATTATATTACTTAAAATATTAAAATTTTATGTGTGTGTTATTTTAAAATGAATATAATATGTATATTATAATACTATTATATTTTTATATATTATATATATATATAAATATATTAAAAACCCCATACATATATCTAATATAATTATATTATAAAAATTATATATATATATATTTTTAATATAAAATATTTATATATTTTTAATACATACACCCAAACACCACACCCCCCCCCATCAAAAAATTTTTTTTAATATTTTTTGTCATATAAATAAATTTATTATTAATAAAAATAATATATAATTTTTAAAAATTAAAAATATATAATATAATATATATATTAATATATTTTTATAATAATTCTTTATATTTACATAAATACACACACAACACCACCCACACACACACACACACACACCCCCACAAAACACCAACACACAACACACACACACACACATACCACACACACACACACACACCCCAAACATATTTTATATATTAATATAATATAAATAATATAAAATTTTATTATATAATATATAATATAATGCATACATATAAAACACCAGACTCACAGATACTTACAATACAAATTATAAATATATTTTATATATTTATAAAATATATATATATTATATATAAATATATATATATAATATATTATTTAATTTATAAAATAAAAAATACACACACACACACAACACACACCACAAAAACACACACACCAACACACACACACCACCACACACACACACACACACAACACACAACACACACATAAGGGCCTTTCATTTCGTTGTCCCATTGTGTTTTACGGCACATGCAAAATTCACGTTTGTAAAAGGGTCTGGCAACATTGTACTATGCCCTATTTCCATCAAAAGCAAGGGGTTTGTGTGTCCTTTTTGAAAAAAAGAAAGGCAATTTGATGGGGGGGCCCACAGGTCGTGTCTTTGGTGGATGCTAAAAGTAGATAGCATGAAAGGGCTTAATATGTATTTTTTTCAGCTGTCAAGTCACGCAGTAAAAAAAAAGAGTAATAAATTGAAGTCAGTAATGGGATTTATAGAGGGGGATGTCTGCTTTCAGGGCATTCGTTAAATCGATAACAAGGGAAATATTATCCCAGCGTGATAATTTCGTCATTAGTAATTGAGGATTTGGTGAGTGTAAGTTCAGAGGGGAATATATTGATAAGCTGATAGACCAGCGGTTCTTAACCTTGGGGGACGCGTTTCCCTCGTGGAACATCAGTAAAATTTCCAAGGGGGACGCAAACCCTTGGGATACAGCAGGTATTTTTCTAATTATATTTGCTATTCTCTTAACTAGAGCAGGGCCAAAGTGTGAGAAGTTTAATAATAATGTGACTAACCCTTAATCAATAGAGGGATTGATAACCGTTATTTCCATAGAAAAGGGTTAAGAACATATTACAATTTTCTTAAAATCAGGGAGGGTGTTTTATTCATAAATGCAAGGGGGCGTGGTAGTGAAAAAGTTAAGATCTACAGCCTATAGGCTGCACCTACAGTGACTGATGGAAGCATTTTGCTTTGTACGGTAACCCAGATATTCTCTACGTTTATACTCTTAGCAGTTCGTGCCTATATGCAGACTCCTGCAAGGCATCTGTGAACAAGTCAGGAATTTGACAAAAGTACTTGGCATATCTAGAAGCCACGTTTCATTTATGCATCAAGAATTCTCTCCATTTTAAGCATTTCAGTTTCATCGTAATGTCAAAGGACATTACGATAGAACTGCGCGTTAAGGTGTTCGATTTTTTGCATTTGTGATATGCCACGGCGGCGGCTTGTCAAACATTCTGACCAAGATTACACTTGCCTCTGTTTAGAAACACCTTGTCATTCTCGGGGTAGGCATGTAAGTCTAAGAATAGTTTAGACTTTATTTACCGGACTTTTACAGTTCCCGTAGAACAAGCATAGTAGCTTTAGCAATTTTTGAAAGAGATAGATAGATAGAGAGAGAGAGAGAGAGAGAGAGAGGAGGTGAGAGATGTGAAAGGAAGTAGGAGAAGAATGGAGTAATAGAGTACTAGAAACCCCAACAGCAAATGAGCCTTTCTAAGATTTACCGAAGAAAACAGATATCTATGCATGACTGTGTCCTACAGATTCTTGCAAGAAAACCGACGCATGCAAAGAATCGAAAGGGAAATGTTCAAGAAGATGTGACAGAAACCAAATAGAGCTTCCTGGGCGGTGTCAAGCGGAACGGGGCTGCAAGTGCTGTGTGAAAAGCTCTGGTGACGTATCATTATATATACACACAGATGCATGTGTAAATGTAAATATGGTTAGATATGTGTTTGTGCGTCTGTGTGTGCACACACACACTCTTATATATATATATATATATATATATATATATATATATATATATATATATATATATATATATATATATATATATATATATATATATATATATATATATATATATATATATGTGTGTGTGTGTGTGTGTGTGTGTGTGTGTGTGTGTGTGTGCGTATGTCTGTGTGTGTGTGTGTGTTTGTGTGTGCGTGTGTGTATATAGATATATATATATATATATATATATATATATATATATATATATATATATATATACAAATATACATATATACACACAGTATACACATATATATATATACATATATATATATATATATATATATATATATATATATATATATATATATATATATATATATATATATATATATATATCAATATATGTGTGTGTGTATGTATGTATATATATAACACACACAAACACAAACACACACACACACACACACACACACACACACACACACACACACACACACACACACCACACACACACATAACACACACACACACCACACACAA
>NC_051424.1:19174464-19188656 GCF_015228065.2 Penaeus monodon
GTTTACCAGTATACTTGTCGGAAATGTTTTCCCCGATTTTGTAAAAGCTGCATGTGTAAGTATATATACAAAATTATATATTTTAATATAAAATATATATATATATAATAAAAATTATATATATAATATTAATTATATTATATAACATTAGATTTTAATATATATATTTTAATATATATATATAAATATTTTATATATAATATATATATATATATTATACACACACACCCAACAACACCACACGCAACACACACAAACACACACACACACCACAAAACCACACACAAAACACACCCACAATATATATAGATATATATTTTATTTATTCTTATTATTTTAAGATATTAATTATATAAATTAATAAATTTTAAATATCTATATTTTTATTTTGGTTTAAAATTTTATATTATATTTTTTTAATATAAATAATAGCAAATATAAAAAATATATCATGAATGTTAAGGTATAACAAAACACCCCACACACAACACACACAAACCCCACCCCTATAATATAATATAAAATATATAAAATATATATAATTAAAATAAAAAATTATATATATATATATTATGTTTCTATATTTAATATATATAATAAAATATATTTATAAATATATAAAATTGTTATATATATATATTTTTATTATTAATATTTTAAAATATATATTATAAAAAAGAGCGAGAGAGAGAGATGCGAGAGGAGGGGAGAGAGAGGGAAACACACAAAACCCCCCCCACCCACACACACACACACCAAAACCCACACCCACACCCAAAATTTAAAATCCATAAATATATATAAAAATATATTATATAATATAATATATTATAAAATTTATACACACCAAAAACCCCACACCCCCCCCACCCCAAAACCCACACCCCCCCCACACACACACACAACCCCACCCACACCCCCCCACCCCCCAAAAAACCCCCCCAACACACAAAAACACAAAACCCACAAAACACAAACCCCAAAAAACCCACCCACACACACACCCACAAAACACACCACACACACCCCTATATATAAATATATTAAAATTTTAAAATATAATATATTTATATATTTATATATTATAATTAAGTGTGTGTGTGTGTGTGTGGGTGGGTGTGTGTGTGTGGTGTGTGTGGTGTTTGTGGGTACTATATAAAATATAATTATATAATATTTTATAATAATATATTTTAAATTTTCCTATATATATATATAACCCCCCCCCCATATATAAATTTTAAAAGATTTTAATTAAATTTATATTTAATTTATAATAAAATATGTTATTTATTATATTATATATTTTGGAAATAATTATTTTTTTTAGTTGATATGAATGTTATATATATGTGTTTTGTGTGGGGTGTGTGTGTGTTTTGTTTTGGCAACAATAATAGCTCCCATTTACCCCAAATTTTTAAAATGAATGGGAATCGCTTGTATCATCTGAAACAGATTTTTTCCCAAAAAACCGAAGCATGCAAAGAAGCAAAAGGAAAAAGGTTTCCTTAAGCTGTGCCCAAAACCGAGGTCAAATTTCCCATGTGGCCAAGCGGACCGAGGATGCAAAGGCTGCGTGAAACCCTTTTGGGGTGACCCCTTTTTTTTCTTTCTTTTTTTAAAAAGCTCTTTTTTTTCCTTTTACTTGAAAGCTTGTTTATATAGAGGGCTGGGTTTCTTTTGGGGTCCCATTGAAACACAAAAAGGCATAATATTATATTTTAAATTTTTAAAAATTTTAATCTATAGTATTATAAAATATAAAAATACATATATAATTATATATTTATATAAAAAATATATAATATATATATATAATATATATTTTAATATTATTTTAAATAAAATATATAAATAAAATTAATATATTATATATATATATAATAAAATATTTATATATGCCAATATGTATAGTGTTTGTATTAAACACTTTTTCTTTTTTGGGGTGTCCCTAATATCACGTTTAAGCTCTGTTTTTTTCTTTTGTTTCGTTTTTTTCTTGAGTTTACCAGTTTTTCCCCCCTTTTGTAAAATTTGGGGGGGCAGTCCTTGCACGGAATGATTAAACCCTGTCGCAGTATAAAGGGAGCCCCCGTTGCCCCATTGATTTCTCCAAGAAACCCAAAAACGTTGGCGGGTCCCAAAAAAACGTGTCAAGGTCCGGGAGTTTTTGGGGGAGAAAAAAAAAAATGAATGATCAAAAATCGTAATTTGGGTACACCAGAGAAAAAAAAAAGCGGGGTTTTATTTTTTTAAACGCGATGAAGGTCACACCTTTAAATTTGACCTTCACCCTCCTCCTGAGACCCATTCAGTCTTATTCGCATTGGGCTCTCTACCATTATATCATCTTGTCAAATTCTCTCCCTGTTTCCATTTCGGTTATGTATTCAAGACCCTCGAAAAAAATTTCGATTTAATTTTTTTTCTTATAAAAGGGGGTTTTTTTATGTTTTATTTTCTGTGTACTTCTGGGCAGGGCAGGTCCCCTTTTTTGTCTGCCCCGGGTACCATTTCCCCGTTCTAACCGTCTCAGTAGAAAGGAAAAATCTGCCCCTAAGCCTTTTTCCCGTTGCGGGGCCCTCATTTGGGGAATTTACCCAAGGCTGGGGAGTAAAACCCCAACCAAAAACCCGGAAACGGGTCCCTTTAAAGGCCCCCCCTTTTGGGCCCTCCCAGGTTTCCCCCATTATACCTCCCCCCCTGGCCTGCGCCCCCGGAAGGACACTCCAGGGGCTGCATCACTTTGGGAACACAACACGGAGAGACGGGCCCATACCGGTTAAAAAAATCCAGAAACCCCATTGGGTCGGTGGGGGAAAGGGCCAAACCCCCCCAAAGGTCAGCCCACCGCCCGCCCCCAAGCTGGGGAGCCCCCGCCAATAAGGTGCTGGCCCGCCACAGTCCGCCTACTTCAAATGGGTGCCGGGGGTTTAAGGGCCCAAAAGCCGAAAAACGGAATGAATTTTGGAAACCCCAAACCAGGAAAAAAGAAAATAAAAAAAGGGGCCCCCAGGGGCTAAAAAATGACAAAAATGGAACGTCAGAACAATGTGTCCGGCCCATCTGACGACCTCCAAACAAATCGAAAAGCGCCAGGTAGACCGCCATCATTTACCGCGAAATAAAGAGGCTGAAAATTTGATATGCAGCACTGCAAGAGGCGCGAACCCCTCCGACAAACGGCAAAACCTTTAAGGAGAGCAAAATACAAAAGGTTTTTTTCTGGCAGGGGCAAGGGGAGCCCCCACCCAAACGCCGAAATTATGGGGTCGGTTTTTTCTTTTCCGGAATCCTCCTAAACCACCATAAAGCGCCCCCTCGGAAAATTTAATTTTTCCTCTCACCCCTTTTTCCTTTTACCCCCTTTTTCTGGACCCAAACCAAAAATTTTAGCGTCTACGCCCCAACCAAATCGTTCTGCAACCCCGGGGTTTAAGGGCCAGTTCTATGAGGTTTGAGGCAAAAAATCAGGGTTCCCAAGAAGGGGCATTATTCCTACCTTTAGACTTCAACGCCCCTGTGGGGGCCGGGCCACGATTCCTGGCCCCGGGTTTCAAACGAGCACTTTGGCGTCGGGAAGCTAAAGAGAATGGCCCCGCCCTCCTTGAGCTGGGGCTCCTTTCCCTACCTCTGTCCACCAACACCTTTTCCCTCACCAAGCCCCTCCACAGGATTCCTGGAGACACCCAAGGTCCCCTCAAAGGACCAGTTGGACCTTTTCCCTCTCCAGAAGATCCTTGCCAAATCAAGTGCTTTCACTCGCAGCTACCACAGTGCTTTATTGGGGGCAAAACCCACCCCTCCCTTGTTCGCAAGCAAAGGGGCGCCTCCTTTTCCCCCAAAGTCCCCAAAACCCCTCCAAACAGAAAAGCCCCCAACCCCCTATCAACATAGCCAGAACAAACAAGCCTGAAATGCATGAACCCTTTTGCCATAGGGCCCCGACAAAACCCGGAGGGCGGCCCCAAACCCACAGCGCAACCCAAAAGGTGGAAAACCCCAAAACGCGAGGCTGTGTTCCAGACTGCCCTGGACCCCCTTCGGTTTGAAGAAGAGGAAGAAAACACTGACTGGTTTAAGGCAGGAAATTTCTAAACTGGACCACCATTGTGTAACGAAAAAAACCGCCCTACTTGCTTTACAACACTTTTTGGGCTGTCGAAAAGGGCACGCAAAGATGCCAGGCGCTGTGCCATGATTATTGGTTAAATCTCGGGTACAAACCCTCCAAACCTCTCCGCAGACCTAGGGGAACGTGCGAAGGGGTGTCCCAGGGCTGAAGAAGGCTTTCCGGGGCCCCCAAACCCCCTCAAGAAGCCCCCCCTCCCCAAAACAGCCCCAAGGGGGAGATCTTTAAAGGACCGCTGCAAGGCAAATTTAAAATGTGGGCAAGGGCAAAAAAAACCAGATGCTTTCCCTTGTCGGCCCACACTGAAAACGCCGGGGGAAATCATCGACCCCTTTTAACCCCCTTTGCAGAATTTTTGGCTCCCCCAAACAGCCAGGAAAAAAGGATTTTGGGGTTTTTTTTTTTGGTTTTTTTTTTTTTTCTTTTTTTTTTTGTTTTTTTTTTTTTTAATCCCACAAGAGGCAGAGTGCCCCCCGCATCCACCGGGACCACACCCTTTTGAGGTGGGGGGAAAAGCTTCCCCCCTAACCCGGGTACTTAACCATGCTTTTAGCAACCTCTCCTTTAAAGGAAGGAAATGGGCACCCCCCTTTAAAGGAAGGGAGGGGAAAACCCCCCCAATGGCCCCTCCGAGATGTGGGATAACACCATGACCCCCCCTAAAACCAAATGAAAAGTCCCCCCAACAATGGCTTTTGCCTTTTGAGACTCTTTTAGGAAGTTTAAAAAATTAAGGGGGGCCCCTTTCCCGCCCGGGGGGGCGGCCCCGGGGGCACAATTTCCCCCAAAGGGGCCCCCCCCCTCCGGCAACCTTGGCCGGGACCGGGGGGGTTCACCCCTCGACCCCGGGAAGGCCCCGGGCCCGCTGGGGTTTCATTTTCCCCCCCCGGGCTTTGTGGCAAAGGAGCAGAAAATGGAGACCCCGGGGGGGCGAATCCCAAAGAAAAGGTTTTGGGGGGAATGGCCCAACCCATACCCCGGGAAAACCCCCGGGCCCTTTCCTTTCAAGGGGGGATGGCCCCCGACCGGGTGGTGGTTCTCCCACCCGACAGATAAACCCGCCGGGAGGGTCCCTTTTTTTTTTTTCCCAACCCGGAGGCAAAGCCCTTGGGCCCCAGGGGGAGACGGAAAACCAAAAAAACAACGGTTTCTCCCGGTTTTTGCACAACACAAATTGGGTTATTTAAGATAAATTATTTTTATTTTATTTTAATTAATTAATATTAAATAAAAACCCAAATTATGTTTTAAAAAAAATAATATATATAATATATATAATATATATATTTATATATATATATATATAAAAAAAATTAAACAAAAAAAAAAAAAAAAATTTTTTTTTTTATATATATAAAATAATTTTTAAAAATAAAAAAAAAAAAATTTAAAAATTTTAAAATTTTAAAATATATAAAATATATAATATTTTTAATATATATATAAAACACAACCCCCACACATAAAAATATGTGTTTTGTAGGGGTGTGTGTGGTGTATGTATGTGTGTATGTGTGTGGGTGGGGTGTGTGATGTGGGTTGGGGTGTGTGTGGGGTGTGGGGTGTGTTGTGTGTTTTTGGGGGTGTGTGTGTGTGGGTGTGGGTGTGTGGCTTTTGTGGTTTTGTTGTATCTGGGGAAAATTTCCCAAAAAAAATCCAAAAAAAAATTTTTTTAACTGTAAGCCATACAGAATATCCCTGAAATTTTCTGTTATTTTACCGTAGGCAAAAATTTAAAAAACCTACAATGTACTGTGGATCACCCCTGTTTTGTATTATTTTGGTTCTGCAATAATTTACGTTTAGCATGAGAAAACAAAGAATGTGTTTCAAACCCCTTCCCCTATTCAGTATTTTTCTGCTAAAGGAAAAAAATCGTTTGAATTTATGTTTCTATTGCCACCCAAATATCTACATGATTGGATATAAAAAAATTTTTGCAAATTTCCAGGGCTTGCCATAATTATATATAATTAATATATATATATAATTATTATATATTTATTTAAAATATAATATATATATATATATTATATAAAATTTATATGTATAATATTTATAATATAAGTGATAGTAATAGATGATAGTAGAAGATAGATAATAGATAAAAGTATTTTTATTCCCTGTTTCATCTAAACCCAGACTCACCCAGAAAACCAAACGTTGCAAAGACGCAAAGGAATGTTCCTTTGGCGTGAAAAGGGGAAGGTCGAATTTCCAGGGGGGTGTCGGGCGGGGGGGGATGCAAGGCTGTGTTAAAGGCTCTGGTGACGTTTTTTCCCCGTTTCACTCATTTTCCTTCGTATAATTCTCATTACTTACTAGTTCGTAAGTGTCTGGATGATTGCCGATTTTTTTAATCTAAAAAATTTCTGCACTTGTGTATATATAATATATATATAATATAAAAATATTATAATAATTATAATAAATATATATTATATTATAATAATAAATATTAATTTTATTGTAAAATATAATTTTATATTTATATATATATAATAATATAATTTTATTATAAAAAAGGTATATATATAATTATTATATATTTAAAAAATATATATAAATATTATATTTTAATATTATAATATATATATTATATTTTAAATAAAATTAAAAAAAAAAACAAAAACACACAACCCACAACCAAAAAAAATTTTTAATTTTATTTTATATATATTTTATATATATATATTATATGTTTAAAATATATATATTTGTTGGTGTGTGGTGTGGTGTGTGTGTGTGTGTGTGGTGTGTGTGTGTGTTGTATTGGCAACAAAAATAGCTACCCTTTAAACACCAATTTGAAATGAACGAATCGTTTGTATCATCTGAAACTTTTTCATCCCGAAAAACCGACGCTGCAAAGAAGCAAAAGGAAAATTTTTAAGCTGTGACAAAAAAACGGGGGTCGTTTTCCCCTCTGTCCCAAAAGCGGACCGAGGATAAGGCTGCGTGAAAGCCTCTTGACGCTTTTTCTCTGTTTTATAAAATTCTTCTTTTCCATTTATTCAGTCAATTGAAGGCTTGTTTTATAAGGGGTCGGTTTCTTTACCGTAATTGCAAAAGCGTGGAAAACTCTGTGCGTTTTTTCTTCTTTCACCAGTCCTCCTATATTTTTTTTCATATACATATGTGGTATCAACAACCAACACCAACACACACACCCCCACACACACAAAAACACACCCCACACACACACACCACACACAACACATATATATTTTTTATTATATATTATATTTTATAATATATATAAAATATATATATATATATATACATATATAGATGTATATATATTTATTTTTATTTACGTATTTATCCAGTGCTGACTGCTAGTCTGGGGGAAATCCACGTCTGGGGGATAAACTTAGCATTTATCGATACATAACCTGTCCAGTATTATCCTCTCAAGTACTTTGCACAGACAGGAGGTCAAGGAAATGGGCCTGTATTTGTCAGTATTAGGTTTAGGTATGGGAATGATTAAGCTTTTAGTAATGCCATCTTCGCCAGGGGCGGTTGCCTTACCTTTCAGAAGGGCATTACTTAGTTCCCACTCGGTTATTTCGGCAAAGTCGGAGGGGTCAATAGCAGCACAGGCTACTGCTATATTAAAGTTCCTATCTATTTTCGACTTGTCTGCGATGTTGTGAGAGTTTTACCTGTTAGCCTATTAATTTTTCTCTACATGTCAGCCACAGAAGTTTGACTATTGATACCTTGCAGAAATTGTTCCCAGGGTTTACTACGAATCTGAGTTTTTAATTCCCAGAATTCCTTGTTGGCTTTAAGAAACTGCAGAAGATTATCTGTCGTCTTACTATCTTTATAACAATTAGCAAGCTCCTGGACCCGTTTATGTTCTTGGCCAAAAATAGGGTCATTGATCCACCCCGGTGCATAGGAGGCCTGGGGCCTCTTTTTCTTCGAGAGTTTTCGTGAACAGACCCATGTGTTATAGTAGTCAGTGACAACTTTGATTAAATCCTGAGAAAATTTTTCAACAGTTGTTATTTCATAGGTGTTATACCAGTCATGGGGACCCTACCACGTACTCACTCCAAGAGCATCACAACATGAAAACTACAATTAAGTATCATGCTGTGACCACGGCGGCTCAGACATGAACCTACCGTTAAAAGAAGAATACCAGTCATAGACCCGTGCCTTGAAGTGATGCTCCAGGCCCGGTGGGATAATTATTCTGAGCCTAGGTGATTTAGTGGCTGAGTCGCTGTCTACAGTATAGTCTGTTCGGATTGCAAAGTGGTCACTAACTAACTCTCGTACCAGTGAAGTAAAAGACATACCATGAACTAAATTTTTGCAAATACGTAATCTAAACCTGCCACCCCCCAAATGAGTCTCTGCTTCTATTCTTACGGGTCAGTGATCTACTTTTGATAAAATGCTTGAATTCTTCCCCATTACTATTACGCTGGTTGTCTCCAAGTGGGGATGCCTTGATTAAAGTCGCCATGCATAACGTGCCTTGGTTGTAAAAATTGGGGAAGAGAACTAGCCAGAAATTTAGAGTATCGGGCATATCCCATTATACAGTGAAAAATACCAGAGGCAGTCTGGATTTTAGATATGAAATTGAAATCAGTGTTCTGGGATTTTTAAACTAATTTATGTGGCAGTTTTACCTTCACATATGTAAACAACCCAGTCATGGTGTATTCACATATGAATAAATCCCTTAAGTGCAGGTGCTATTTTCATCTTAGCAGCGGCAGAAAAAGGGTTCTTGCCCGCATATAACATCAATATTATATTTAGAGATGTAAAATTCCAGGTAGTTTAGCCTAGGCTTAATGCTACGCATATTCCATGATATGAATTTGATTGTGCGTTTATCCATATGTGAATAGTGTTTTAGTAAACAACCTGTACTTCATGCTGTTATATCCTCTTATATTACGAATTATAGATTCGCATAAGAAACATATAACTTTATGATTATGGAGTTCATTACAGATGGTAGTCGTGGACTGAAAATTACTTTTAACCATTTCAAACATTTGGTCTTAGCTTTGTTCCACTTCTCAGCTTAGTTTTAGTTTAGTCCTTTATTTACCACCCTGGCTAACTGCACAGGCGTGGGCAAGCTGTGGTACATTTGATGCATGGTTATAACATATAATGGTATTACATTTCAATTTTAGGCTATAACATTATTATGATAATTACTATATCAATTACAAAAAGGAAAAATTACAGTCTTTTATCTACTCATCTGCCACGCGGGCGTACAGCTTGGGCGGGGAAAAGGGCATTGCTACATTTGATATGCAGTCATGTAAATGCTACTTTCCCAAAATTTAGGATATAATAAAAGTATATCTTTTTAGACCTCAGAGGATATGAAATAGTTACATAGTTCTCCATACCTCAAGCTAGGTGGCCTGAAAGGCTGTAACACATGGCACTCTGAGATATAATGTACAAGCGTTCGCTTATATTCTTCATTACACAGTTTACAACTTAGTTTCTTCGACATTACAAACTGTACTGAGCTGCCAATACAATCTATATCCAAGCCGATTCTTGCGGTTACAATATCCCCACTGTCTTGTTCTTGTTTTAAAAAACCCAAAAGGTGAATGAATCTTGCCTAAACCGGGTCATAATGCTTTATGCTACAGCTTTCAGGGCGTTGAGAATTAATTAACTCAGTCAAGTCCTCTTTAAAGGAATTTTAATATTGTATAAAATCCTGGAAATAGGTACCCCAAGATCTATATCCACACTTTGCTTGTCACATGCTGACTTTGCCAGGCGATCAGCATGATCATGCCTGGGATTCCAACATGCGATGGAATCCACACAAAACGTATATCATGGCCTCGTTCTTTTGCACGATACAGTTTATCCTGAGGGTCATTTGCGATATCAACTCCCAACCTTTGTCTAGAGTTTTTCAGAGCCGGGAGAGCACTCTGTGAATCACAGAATTACCCCCGAGCCTTGATTCAGTAGAAATTCGGTGGCCATGAGTATTCCTGCCAACTCAGTTTGCGTAGTGCTAGCCCATCATGAACCCTCCTACAATCCTGGTGCTTCAAGATATTTTTTTTTATATCAACAAAGCACATCCTGCTCTACTCCCAGACTGCAAGGACCCGTCAGTGTAGCTTTCCCATATGCATTGGATAGAGTTTTAAGATGCTCATTTATAATTGCAAGTGCATACTGCTTAAGATAGCAGGGGGGACACTGTCTTTTTGGGGGCAGTCGTTAAAAATTATACTTGGTCCGACCATTTTCCACGGGGGTACAGAACGTCCATGTGGGGTTCTTAGTTATGGGTTGTTCAGCTGAGCTAATTGTTTACATGTTACTTGTATCCATGGTTTGAGTAAGAATCGGTGTTGTCATGCAAAGGTAGCTCCTCTATTCTGTGTTTTAGTTGTCTTTGGAACTCTGTACAATGGAGGGGTTCTCTAATTGATTTGACACCAAATGTGGTATTTATATATAATATTCTTTCGTAAACAGAGGGCAAGTTTAGTTCGGTTCTCATATTCACAATTCTTGTTGTTCTAGGGGCACCAAGAATGATCCTCATGGCTCATTTTGTATATGCTTAAAACTATCACTCTGTTTCCTTGTATAACACTAGGTCCCAATGCATGATAACTATGACTGACCGTATGTATGACAAGTAAAGAGTCTTGCAATATTGACATTGATACCATGGTCTTTGCCAACAAGTGTCCTAAGTGCTTCAGCCGCGCCCCCACAGCCTTTTCTTCAAGTTTCTGATAAACTCTGCATCATTGACAATCACCCCAAGGTATTTGTATTGATGACAGAGATCTAGCTCAATGTCACTTATATAAAAACCTTGGCAGAGGGATTGTCTTTGGGTTAAGAGCCCTGGTTTTTTCAGTCGAGATTATTCAAGCACACTCAAATACCCCTTGCTGAGAGTATATCTAGAATCTCTTGCATTCTTTCCTCGGATGAGATTTAATGCAAAATCATCGGCATAGCAAATAATGGAGTCGTTTCCCTCAAGTGGTATATCGCCTAGTAATCTATGCATTAAGATGTTAAATAGCATGGGGCTAAGTACACCTCCCTGAGGTGTGCCGAGTTCAATACTTTTTTATGAGTACTCTTAATGCCCTGTAGAGTACCTGAGCCGACCGATTCGATAGATACATGTGAATCCAGTTAACAGTTTTCCCTGAATACCAAAAGTAGCTAGTTGCTCAAGAATTATTTCTCTGTTTGCAATATCAAAGGCAGATTTAAGATCAAGAAATAACGGTTTGCAGCCTGGGTTTGGGGTTTGTTTTAAATATTCTGCAAACGTGCTGACTGCTACGCCCTGGGAGAAATCCATACAGTCTGGGGGATAACTTAGGTATTTATGCGATACATAAGCCTGTTCAGTATTATCCTCTCAAGTACTTTGCACGACAGGAGGTCAAAGGGAAAAGGGCCTGTATTTGTCAGTATTAGGTTTAGGTATGGGAATGATTAAGCTTTTAGTCCCGGGGGCTTGGGATGATTCCTTGTGATAGGCTGAGTCTATACAGGTGCAAAAGTGGGTTGCCCGGTACCGAGCAATGTGACGAAGGACGCTGTAAGTAATGCCATCTTCGCCAGGGCGGTTGCCTTACCTTCAGAAGGGCATTTCTTAGTTCCCACTCGGTTATTTCGGCAAAGTCGGAGGGGTCAATAGCAGCACAGGCTACTGCTATATTAAAGTTCCGATCATTTTCGACTTGTCTAGTTGATCTTTTATCCTTGTGGGAGTGAGCTTAGCTGAGAATTCCCGGCCCACTGCTCTAGCCCGCATATTAGCCTGCTCTTGGACTGTGGAACTGCGGTGTTGTGAGGTTTTACCTGTTTAGCCTATTAAATTTTTCTCCACAGTTCAGCCACAGGGAAGGCGAGGCGGCGTAATTCTTCTTGGTGCCAGTGGCATTTTAACCGCGATTGTCGGGCTTTCTTTTTTCTTTGCTTTCCGACTTCACTAATGTGAAGCCGTCACTTCCTCCGTCAGCGTCGCCCACCAGGGCGTCGGGATCACCTTCCAGTGCATGCCTGTTGCATGGGAAGGATTCAGTGGGACTATCCCTGAACTACAGGGTGAAGCGCATTCTTCAGCCGGAGGGTGGGACGTTTAATCCTCCCCGTCCTCCCTCTCATGTTTACTTGCGGTTTCCCCACCAATCGTGGGGGTGACCGCAGCGCCTTGCCCACCCGGGTCCCCGCCTCGTGACAGGGGATATATAGCGCTCGGGACAACGGGGCACTCACCTCCAACGGTTACCACAAACATACTTGGCACTCGGTAGAGGAATTATTTCAAATTCTCGGTATAATCATAATATTAGACATCACTATTGTCATGTCACTGACTTGCGGATTATATGAGCACCAAAAGTTCATGAATTCCTTGTACAATTTTTTTGTATATGACGCAAGAGGTTCGTGTGTAAGGGACGAGGGCACCGGAGCACGGGCACCACACGACCTCTCCGTATGAGGTCACGGATTCTTTCACCGTAGATTTATTTATCTTGTTTCTAAAACTTTAAGCCTAAAATGCAGAACATTACTTGGAACATTGTTACTACAATTAAACAGTGCTACAAGTTTCAAAAGCCCAAAAAAACAACAACCACAACATGTAATAAGACAGATACTTGCGCACTTCTTATATTCATGTAGGTACAAACACACAGAAAATCATATTGCCTTTTGTATTCATATATTAGTATAAATGGGGAAATTACTTAAACCAAATAACATATCCCTTTCAAACAAAATAGTAACCACAGTCATTTTAGGGAATTTTGTTATAAAAACGTACACAAAATGTATTTTACCTTGCTTTTCTAAGTTGAAGTTATAGATGCCATCTCATTTCCAGCAGACACTTGCCAGAAGACGTTTGCATGCAAAGGGGTGAAAGGAAAATGCTCTTTAAGCTGTGACAAAGACGAGGTAGAGTTTCCTGGACTCTGTCAAACAGAACGAGGCTGCAAATGCTGTGTTAAAAATTCTGGTGACGTATATTTTAACTTTCACTGTGTATAATAAACATTGATATTATCTTTTTGTTTCGTGTTTCTCTGTTGATATTTCTGGGGACCTATGTGTCTGCTTGGCTGCACTTCTCTCTTTCGATTTTTATTGTATTTACTTTATATTGCAATATTTCACTGAGTGTGTAACTGTGTATTTATATGTACCATATACATGTATCTGTATAATATACACTTTCTATTTATCTATTTCTCAGTCTGTTTTTACCAAATATATCTACATATGTACCTATGCATATATGTACGCTTATATAAAATATATATATATTATAATTATATATATATATATATATATATATATATATATATATATTTTCAGAGTCCTGCATAGAAACAACCGCGTGCAGGTTCCTACGGGGAAAGTGTTTGAGGAGCTGTGACAACGAGGAGTACGAGATTCCAAGATTGTGCCAAGGAAACGGGTGTACTTGCTGTATACAAGGTGGCTAAGCATTTCCCCAGTTAGGTTTTATTTCTTTTCCTTAATTCCGAAATCATTTTACAATACACTCAGCTTTTCTTTTGAAGGAAATTAGTTCAATCACCTTTTAGGCAAAAGTGATTTTTCTAAAACGTGTATTCAGACTATACTCGAGCTATGTTCATATAATAATCTCTTGCCTATAACTTAACAAATTCTCATCAAGATTTAGGAATGCGAACAAGAGCTTAAAGTTTTTTTTATCTAGAAAACATACGTAGCAGCATATTTGGTATTATCGGGTCAACAATATTTTGATTGCATAATCAACCTTGTTAAGGAAGAGCGGAAAGGCAACGTCGTAGTTAATCAGCAATTATATGATATGTATATTTACATATCATACGTATATATGATAGATAGATATAGATATCAATATATAAATTGATATGTGTATACATATATATACACATACATATCTATATATCTATATCTATATGTATGAATGTATACATACATACCATCATACATAAATCTCTATATATCTTTCTTTCTATGTATG
>NC_051424.1:19206020-19211020 GCF_015228065.2 Penaeus monodon
ATCAAGTACAGCAACAAGCACCTCAACAAGTACAGCAAGTACACCGACAAGTACATCCTCAAGTACACCGTCATCGACAAGCACAACGACAGCAACCTCAAGTGCGGGAACTTTTACCTCTACAAGCAGCACGGCCTCGCCAATGACTACGTCTACAAGTACAACTATATCTTCAACAACAACAAGTAAGTGTCATCATCAGTAATCGCCATCATCAAGATACGTTTTCATTCTTAATTCTTGGTGTTTTTGCCGCAGGATTTGTCACCATTGGCCTTTCTGCTGTAAAGAAATATTTATGGTGGTAAATTGATGGAAGTAATAACAGTAATAATGGTAATAATGACAGTAATGGTGATGGTGATGAAGATGATAATGTTAATGATGATGATGATGATGATGATGATAATGATAATGATAATGATAATGATAATGATAATGATAATGATAATGATGATAATGATGATGATGATGGTGACGATGGTGATGATGATGATGATGAGATGGAGGGGGATAGGATGGCACTAAAGCTAATATGATAATATTAATGATTATGATTATAGCAATGGCAGTAGCGATGATGGTAATAACAGTCCTTTTCACATCAACAATATCACCGAAAATACAACCTCTACTAACATCACTCTCGCTCATATCTCCCAGCAAATGGTGGTTCGTGCCCCCAAACAGCTGAGTGCGCTTTTGTGAATGGAAGATGCAACATTAGCTGTGGCTCGAACGAACAGGCACTGTCCGAATGCGTGAGAGGATGCTCGTGTTGCGTTGCTTGTAAGTGAAATAGTTTTAATAACGTTAGAGTGTTAATGGTAGCGGTTAGTTTTTTATTTATTCATTTATTTGATTTATTTATTGATGCATTTTTATTTTGACAAATGGCTACTAAGAATGGAGGAATTAAGGGAGACAGTATTAAAGATGATAGTAAAAATAATGATAGTTATGTTGGATATAATAATGATGGGGATAATGGTAGTAACGATGCGGCTGCTGCTGATGATAATGATAATGGTAATGTTAATAATAATAGTGATTTGATAATAGTAATATAATGATAATGATGATGATAATGATAATGATGATAGTAATAATAATAATAACAATTAGGATAATGATGATGATGATAATAATATTGATCATGATAATGAAGATTGTAATGATGATGGTAACAATAATCATCAAGGGTGTCACTCCCTCTCCTTTTCTATAGTGTCCCTATTTCATCGTCTCTCAGGCGCTAGTCTAGAAATTCATGTCATTTTGATATTCTTGTATTTTAAAGTGCACTTTTGCACTGAATCTGTTCTGATTATAACAATGATTATGAAGAACATGATGGTGATGATGGTTGTGATACAAGTGATAAATGAAGGTAATGGTTTTGGTAATGATAATGATAATAATTATATAAAAACAACAACCATAGTGATAATCAAGGTAATAATAATGATGGCTGAGATAATGATAGAAATGATGATACAGATCATATGCTAATAACAAAACAAACTTTTCTCCTTCACAATCCAACGACAGCCGACCTGTGCGCCGCTACCACAGCCGATTGCGGAGCTGTCGGCGGGTTGTGCACTCTGCCCAGCCCTGACCTTGCGCTGACCTGTGACACCATTGACCTGACGCGGTGCCCCGGTTGTGCCTGTTGTATTGGTAGGTGCTTATGATCACTAAGGGAGAGAGGGCGGGAGAATATATATATATATATATATATATATATATATATATATATATATATATATATATTATATATCATATATATACTATAATTATATATATATTATATATATTTATATATATATATATATATATGTGTGTGTGTGTGTGTGTGCTGTGTGTGTGTGTGTGTGTGTGTGTGTGTGTGTGTGTGTTTGTTTGTGTGTCTGTGTGTATGTGTGTGTGTATGTATGTATGTATGTATGCATTGTATATTATATGCATATATATATATATGTATATATATATATATATATATATATATATATATATATATATATATATATATATATATAAAAGAGAGAGAGAGAGATGGAGAGATGATTTGAGAGAGGGAGGAGAGAGAGAGAGAGGAGAGAGAGAGAGAGGAAGAGAAATAGATGAGAAGAGAGATGGAGTGAGAGAGAGAGAGAGAGAGAGAGAGAGAGAGAGAGGGAGAGAGAGAGAGAGAGGAAGTGAGAGAGAGAAAGAGAAAATGAAATAGGAGAACCAGAAGACAGAAGAAGAAGCATCTTAAGCAGCAGATGCCCAGCGAAAGCACTAACGCCAAACCGTACCACAGACTGCCAACAACAGACGGACGCCACCTGCACCAGCCAGTACAACGGAAAATGCAAGAAGACCTGTGACTCAACCGAACTGCAAACAGGCGAGTGCCAGGAAGGCTGCAATTGCTGTGGTTGCCGGACTACGAGTAGATGCAGTAATCTTGGTGGACAATGCATAGCCAGCATTAACGACTGTCAGGGTTTGGCGATCAAGGACGAATGCGATGGAGAGAGCTGTTTCTGTTGTGTACCAGGTAATGAAATCTTTATGTGGATTACCATAGCATTTAAAATCCTTTGTTTTCGTTTTATTTAGTTTGAGTTATTGATACTGGATAGCATTCAGTGTGATGTTTTATTTATTTATTTTTTTTTAGCCATAATGAACACCATTTAACACTATGCGATATACTCAGCATTTTAAAGAACGACTTTGCGGTAAATAACACTATTCACATTCAAATTCAATACCATAAACCAAGAAAGAAGAAAAGCGTGTAAATATCTAACCCGCACTACCTCTCCAGACACCCCCTGCAGCTGGAGCACTCCGAGGTGCACCCAGATGTCCGGTCGCTGCGCCCCGGCGTGCAACAGCGGGGAGGTCGCGCTAGCTGGCATCTGCGGAAGCGATTCCTGTGTTTGCTGTACCTCCAGTGAGTCTCTCGGGGCTTTAAAGTGTCAAGTATACTGTAATATGATGAATATATATTGAGTGTTCTTGTGGTTATTATATCCCGGAAATATATACACACATTCTGCATGTGCTCTTAAGTGGTGTATCTAAATTTACTTATCGTAACCTATCACAAACCTATGTGAATGATGGGCGTTCATTCATAGTAGGCTTATATTTTAAAAAATACACTGCAAGAAACCAAACTAATTACGAACAACCAAACAAAACCGAAATAAATAACCCAACTAATAAAAAAAAACTATCCTCAACCTTTTCCCCTTGACCACACAGGCCAAAACCAGTGCAGTGCCAGTTCCCTCTGCTCCAAGCTAGGAGGCAGCTGCGAACAAGGATGCCCGAGCTTTGTCACTTCCATTGACGACCTTTGCCCCGGAGATCGGTGTTCCTGCTGCATCTACCTGGCATCTGCTGCTCGGGGGATTCCACCGTGGGATGGGGTGTGGGGGGCTTAAGGGGGAGGAGCAGCTACAGGTTCTTGGTGGGGTGAAAAAAGGTATTGTCTTTTGCTGTTCGTTATTATGGCTCCTCTTCCAATCCTCCTCTTACTGCTGCTACTGTTACTCCTCCTCCTCCTCCTCCTCCTACTACTACTTCTACTTCTACTACGTTGCTTCATTATCATTATTATCACTATTAATTGTTGTTATATTATCATTATCATAATTGTTGCTGTTGTTGTTGCTATTGTTAGAGTTTCTTATTGTTGTTATTTTTATAATAATTTTCATCATCGTTATCATTATCATTATCATTACCATTATTATCATTGTTGTTATTATTATTATTATTATTTATTATTATTATTATTATTATTATTATTATTATTATTATTATGCTTATTATGCTTATTACATCATTATCATTATTATTATTATGTTTATTATTATTATTATTACCTATCGTCATTAATATTACCATTATCTTTATTATTGCTATTATTACTATTACAGCATATGGTAAAAAATTCTACCATGATGATCCTTTGGTAGAAAACACCATAATGCACAAACGAGATTTACTGAAAATGAGACAACATTTTCGATCATCTTCAGGTCTGAAGAATATAGGTTCATTTCCATGAGATTTGCGTAGGCAAGCTTCGCCCAGGCCTTCCAGATACGTGGTCTTACAAATATGTGGCCTCAGAGGAAAGGGACAGGAGGGAGTATACTTGGGGGAGAGGAGAGGCAACGCGGTGAACACAGCGCAGGTGAGGACAGGTGAACGGAAGCTAAGGGAGGTCTATGCGAAGGGTGATCAGCATAAGGGAGTAGGTGGATGATGTGGGAAACGAGGAGACTGCCGGATGGAGATTTCACCAGTCTGTGAGCATGGACAGAAGCAGAATGGAAAAACAAATCGGGGAATGACCTGTTCATCTGGTGGCTCGACCTGACCTATCTTTGCTTCCGTCCATCTGCCCTCACCTGTCCTGTCTTCACCGCCTTGCATCCCTTCTCTGTGTGGAATTCATGTCGAACAGATTGCGAGTAGAACAACGAAGGGAAGTACAAGAAAACACACGAATATGCCGAAGGCCTCTACATAGAGGTATATATACAAGTACTAGGCGGTCAGGTCACGTCGGTAATCAGGTGTGCCACGACCTTGGCTAGTTCGTGGCTCCCTGTTGCGGAGCCACGAACTAGCCAAGGTCGTGGCACACCTGATTACCGACGTGACCTGACCGCCTAGTACTTGTATATATACCTCTATGTAGCTCTAGTCTTATATGCCCTGACGAAGCAATTAAAGCGAAAAGGCCTTCGGCATATTCGTGTGTTTTCTTGTACTTCCCTTCGTTGTTCTACTCGCATCCCTTCTCTCCCACTCATACAGCTTCCTCTCCCTTTCCTCTTCAGACCCGAAGATGAAATCCAGGAGAATTTCTAAACTGTAGTTTCGTTTACAATAAATCTCACTTGTGTAATGTTTTTTCTGCTACTAATATTCCAGTAATTACTCTTGTTATTGCGATTATCATCATCATTTTCATTATGATCGTT
>NC_051424.1:19242984-19251347 GCF_015228065.2 Penaeus monodon
AAACCCCCTTCCCCTTTCAAAACACCTTCCCCCTTTTTCCTTTGTACAAAGGAAACCCAAAGGCCTGTTTTCGAATATTTGTAAATTCTGAAAAACCCCACTTTTTATTGGGGCATTGGGGAAATTTCTCCCCCAACAAAAAAAAACCCCGGGTTTAATTGGTGTCCTACGGGCCCCATTAAGTTCACAAAAGGCCTGTCTTCCTGGTTCGTATGGAGTGGTAGCCTCAAATTCTAGGGGGGTTTTTTATTTTAGGGCTATGTGAAGGGCTCTTGTAAAGAAAACGTCAACATTATTTTTATAAATTGTAAAGAAAGTCATTAATTCTAGGGTTGCACCACGTTATTCCTAAAGAAAGAAATTTTTTTTCTTGCCCCCCATCCCCCTATGTTTAACTGATTGGTCAAATTTCTTTTGATAAAACTCTTAGTCTGCATTTTCTTGTACTGCATTCGTACTGTGTTAATCTTCTTTATTTATCTGTTGCGCGCTTTCCCGTATTGAACTATCCTAATCCTACCTGTACTTTCTGGTGATGTCCCCAGATGGGCCCGTTTCCTTCGCATCTTCGTCCTCTTTTTTGGGTCACTGTCTCCGTTTTCAGATGGCCCGTCTGCTAAAAAATTTATCAGAGACCTCATTCGTATTTTCATAAATATTCGAACAATGGCATCTCAGGACCGTGGATTCGAGACGAGAGCAAACCATCCCTTGGGAAAAAAAGGGCTAAATTTCTTCCGTTTAAATGTTCATGACTTTCCCCCGGGTCATGGGTCATCGTGTCCCCCGACAAGCTGACTGGTATAGAAAACAATGATACATTTTTTAAATATATATCGTTTTCTTATATTTGTTCTACCCCGGGCCCAAACAGATCTTTGGGTGTGTATTTTTTTAACCCTAAACATTAAATCCTGTAAGGCCAGGCGTTTCGGAGCCCAAACCCTTACCTTAAAAAACCCAAACGTTAGCCTAGTGCAAACCTCGGGGGCGTCGCGCTGTTCACCTCCGGGAGAGGTTTCTTTACGGGGGTCTTTTCGACTTTTTCCCCTGAGTAAAACAAGTTTTTCTTCTATCCACTATCTCCCTCTTCCCTTCGCTTTTTTCTCTATTTCTCTCGGGGTTTTTTATCCCCTCTTTTTTTTTTCTCTCCTCTCTGCCCCTCCTCTCTCTTTTCCCTTTTTTCTCTTCCTCATCCAAAATCCAAATGCACACACCCACCACACACACCACCACACACACACCAACCCCTTCTTCTTTTTAAAGGGAGTTCATGTCTTTCCCTGGTCACAGCATATCTTAAAGTAGTTTTTTATGTTGTGAGCTCTTGGGTGGTACTGGTAGGGTCCCCAGTTCCTTTCCACGGGGTGCCGGTGGTACCTTTTTTTGGTAAACATTTTTCTCTATTTACCGGCTTGGGGCGCACGGTTGGGGTGGCTTGGGGCCCCCATGCTAGGGAGGCAACAAGGGGAATTCCTTTTTTTCCCAAGGGAAAAACGCGGCGGTCGGTACTCGAAACCCCCGAATTCAGATTGCCCTCGTGACAGTCTTGAATCCCACGCTCTAACCTTCGGCCACCGCGACCCCCCCCCCCCCCCCCCACACACCACACGCCGCCACAACACCCACACACACCACACACCACACACACCACACACGACAAAACACCACACACCCCCCACCACACACACACACAACACACAACAATATAATTATAATATTAAAAATATATATTTATATAAAAATACACTCTCTTTTTACTCGAGACTTTTACTGGCTTGGCCACCCAGTGGCTAGGCAGGGGAATCGAGGGGAAGTTCCTTCCCGGGAAAAACGCGCCCGCCGGTGCTCGAACCCTCGAGCTCAGATCCGTCTGACGTCTTGATCCGACGCTCTAACCATTGGGGCCACCGCGACCCCCCCCCCCCCCCACCCACCACACACCCACACACACCACCACACACACACACCACACCCCCACCCACACACACCCACCCACACACACACACCCCCAAACACACACACCCCACCTATATATTATATACACACACACTATAAATGTATATTAATAATATATATATTTTAAATTATATAATATTATATTTTATTATATTTTAATTTATATTTTTTATATATATAAAATTTTTTACAAATAAATGTAGAGCCTATCATGCAACTTTAGAGCAATCGAACAGCTTTTTCCTTCGCTACACCTACTTAAAGTTGAAAAGAGTTAAATCCTTTTCGTAAGTGCTTTGCTCTATCATTTGTATATAAAACCTTTTTTATGCAGGAAACGAAAATTTATTTTCGTTTTTTTTTATAACTCCTCTCTTTGTCTGTCTGCTTTTTCCCTTTTTCCCTCTCTCTCTCCCCTTCCCCTCCTCTATTTTTCTCTCTCTCTCTCTCTCCCTTCGTCCCTCTCTCTCCTCTTCCCCCCCCTTCTCTCTCATCTGTCTATCTTCATTATCTTTGATGTCAAGGAAAAAAATTTATTCCTTTTTTTGAAAAAAAAAAAGAATAAGAAAAAAGGGTGAAAAAAAATTTTTTGTACGAAAATAAAATAATAAGACTCGGAAAAAAAAACCTCGAAAGCGTAAAATAATAATAGAAGAACAAGAAACAGAAGGAATGAAAGAGGGAAAGATAAATGAAAAGTGATTTAATAATGAAAGCGGGATGAGAAAATGAAAGACACAAAAGTAAAACGAAAGAAAATAACACGGACAGGATAAGAGGGGGGAAAACGAGGAATTAGTTTCCCCTCTCTCTCTCATAGATTGCTTGCCCCGAGAGAAAATCCAATACATGTATCGCGATGCTGCCCATCTCTGATGATAACAATATCGAGAATGGCTGAAATTATGTCGAAATCCCTTCATAGTTATCTTGATTCGACTGAAGAAATATAGCAAAATAAGAATTCTCCATAAAACAATCCTTTTTCTTTGAACAGACTCGAAAGCATTGTTTTCTTTGAATGTTAAAGAGTGATAACAAATTTTATAATTTTGTTAAGGTAGGTGGTGTGTGGGAGATGCATGACATTGTTAGAAAGCATAATTATTTTCAGCAAAATAAGAATAAAAATGACGAAGAATTAAAAAACGTACAGAAGGCAAATCAAACGTACAATTACTGAGAGTTAGGATAGAAGTTAAAGACAAGATTTTTTTTTGTGGAGTGTTGTGTCATTGAATGATTTACTCCATTCCGCTTTGCATCTTTACGTTTCCTGTAAATACATGAAAAGCTTTCATTTCTCTGAATAACGAAATCAGGGGTGCCTAAATTACATATCCTATCGTGCTGGGTCGCGTCTTTTTCCCAAGTTGGGAATATAAAGTGCCCGTTTTGCTACTAGTTTTGAGATTTTGGGGGCGGCATGGGCATCGTCTCTGACTTGCACGTTGAAGGACCCAGGATCGAACCAGTGGGTACCTTCTTTAGCCTCGGGGAAAAATTTTTCAGGTGTTTCTTGACACCTGTCGTGTTTTTGGGGGTTCACGAGTGTTCTCCAAAGAGATAACGTCCCCTTTCGAGGTCGAGGTCACTCGGGTCGAAGCTATGCAGAGCGGCAGCAAAAGGCTGCAATACGGCGGTAAGAATACCGTTCGGCCAGGAGACATCACCCTGCGCTTTAAGGGACTTAATACCGCCGTCAGAAGAGATAGACGGTTAAGCCACGTCTCTCAAATAAAGCAATCACAATAATGATAACAAAACGACAAAAAGGGCCCACTCTGGTAGTTGTTTTTATTGAATTTTCCTAAAGAACGATTCTCCAGTGATAATATTGATAATACCCTTATCATTATCATTAATATCATTATTATTGTCATTACTATAATAATAATAAAAAAAAATAATAGTAATAATTATAATAATAATAATAATGATAATAATAATAATAATAGTAATAATAATAATAATAATAATAATAATAATAAATTATTATTATTATTATTATTATTATCATTATTATTTCTTATTCTTATTACTATTACTATTCTTATTACTATTACTTTGCTGGTCCCAAACCGGATAATGAGAGAATGTTTACCTAAAAGGTAACCGGCACTCTCCGTGAAGGAACTGGGACCCTACCACTATCACTCCAAGAGCATCAAATGAAAAATAAAAATTAAGTTATCATGCTGTGACCACGGCGGCTCAACATGACTACCTTTAAAAAAATATTTATTACTATTATTTATTACTATTACTATTATTATTATTATTATTATTATTATTATTTATATTGATATCATTATTTTATCATTATTTTTATTATTATTATCATTATTATTATTTTTAAATTATCATTATCATTAATTAAAAATTTTAATAATAATAAAAATAATAAATATTATTATTATTATTATTTTTAAATTATTATTATTATTATCATCCTTATTATCTTTCTATGTCATCATTAATTCCATTATCTTTAACGATAATAACAATAATAACAATGCTAATATTGAAAATAACAACAGTGATAAATCAACGACAATAGAAATCATAAAGGTAACAATGATAATCATAATGACAGCGATAGTAATAATAATATTAATAATAATAATGATGATGATAATAACGATAATAAGTAATAATAATATTAATAATAATAATAAAAAAATAATTATTGATGTATGTGTATCATGCTTTTATATTTAATATATTATGATTTATATTAAAAGTTACGAGTGTTTTCTTGTTCATGTTTTACGATTCTTTTACTTTATTTTTATACCATGTTTTTTTCTGTATTTGATTTTGATCTTTAAAGTTTTTTTCTTTTTACTTCATTTTAGCTCTTGGGGTTTTTAATTCTTTTTTACCGTTTTTCTTAAGATGGTTTTAACTTTGGGTCTTTATTACTCCTTGTGGGCGTTTTATTTTCGACGGGTGGGTAACGCTGGAACAACCCCCGCCAAAATAACCCCCTGCCACGCTACCACCTCGGGGGCTTCGCCCGGGATTAAAAAAAATTAATGATTTGGGGTAAAGGGGGCCCTGGGACTAAAAAATTTTGAACGCCCCGTGGCAATGATAAATGATAAGACAAAATATGATATATTTATAATACGTATTGTAAGGGGGTAATAAGACTGATAAAAAATTATAATAAATTTGTAATAATGTATTTGTAAAAAATGTTTAATGAAAAAGGATAATAATTTTAATGTAAAGATATGAAATATTTTGCATGATAAAGGTAATTTAGTATAAAAGATAAAAAAATTATAATAATAATAGCAAAAATAATATAAAAATAATAAAAAAAAGATAAAATAATAATGTTATAATTATTATCATTATTTTTACTATTATTATCATTATCATTGTTATTATTATTATTATCATTATTATTGCTATTATTATTATTATATTTTATTATCATTTTCTATAAATTCCATTTCATGCAAAAAATTTTCATTTCATTACCCTTAAAAATTTTATCCTTTTCATTAAATCTTTTATTCAATATCATTATTATCAAATTATTATAATCTTTATTATCAGTCTTATTATTACCATTACTAATACAGATATTATAATATTATTATCATTATTTTGTCATTATCATTATTATCATTGCCACTGTGGCGTATCAAAATATTTAGTATGACCAGGGCCGCCTTACGCCAATCATGTAATTCATTTTAATCCCTGGCGTAAGCCCCACGAGGTGGTAGCGTGGTCAGAGGAGTTATTTTGGCGTGGGTTGTTCCAGCGTTACCCACTCCGTCGCACAATAACAACGCACCACAACGGAGTAATAAAGACTAAAGTTAAAACCATCTTTAAGAATAACGGTAAAATGAATTAAAACCACAATGAGCTAAAATGATAGTAAAATGAAAACTAACTTTAAAGATCAATATCAAATACAGAAAAAAACATGCAGTATAAAAATAAAGTAAAATTGAATCGTAAAACATGAACAAAGAAAGCACTCGTAACTTTTAATATAAATCATTAATATATTATAATATAAAAGCATGATCACATCATCACATCACATTATTGTTTTATTATTTTTTATTATTATTATTATTATTATTATTTTTGTTATTATTATTATCAAACATTATTATCATCATTATTACTTTTTTATTCTTCTTAATATTTCATTTTCATAATATTATTACAGTTATTATCGTTATTATCATCATCATTATTATTATTAATATTATTATTACTATCGCTGTCATTATGATTATCATTGTTATCTTTCTGATTTCTATTGTCGTTGATTTATCACTGTTGTTATTTTCAATATTAGCATTGTTATTATTGTTATTATCGTTAAAGATAATGGAATTAATGAAGCCCTAGAAAATAATAAGGATGATAACAATGATAATAATGATAACTATATAATAATAATAATAATAATAATAATAAAAAATGATAGTATAATAATGACGATGATGATGATAAAAATAATAATAATAATAATAATGATAATAAATATTTATTATTATTATTATTACTATTATCATTATTATCATAATGATGATAATGATAATAAATAATAATAATGATAAATAATAACAATAATGATAATAATAATGATAATAATGATAATAATAATAATAATAATATAATAATAAAGTAATAGTAATAGTAATAGTAATAGTATTTTTTTTTTAAAGGTAGTTCATGTCTGAGCCGCCGTGGTCACGCATGATACTTAATTGTAGTTTTCATGTTGTGATGCTCTTGGAGTGAGTACGTGGTAGGTCCCCAGTTCCTTTCCACGGAGAGTGCCGGTGTTACCTTTAGGTAATCATTCTCTCTATTTATCCGGGCTTGGGACCAGCAAATAATGTAATAGTAATAGTAATAGTAATAAAAATAAGAATAATAATGATAATAATAATAATAATAATATATTAATTATTATTATTTTTTTTTATTATTATTACTATTATTATTATTATTATCATTATTATTATTATTATAATTATTACTATTATTTTTTTTTATTATTATTATAGTAATGACAATAATAATGATATTAATGATAATGATAAGGGTATTATCAATATTATCACTGGAGAATCGTTCATTAGGAAAATTCAAATAAAACAACTACCAGAGTCGGCCTTATTGTCGTTTTTGTTTATCATTATTGTGATTGCTTTTATTTGAGAGACGTGGCTTAACCGTCTATCTCTTCTGACGGCGGTATTAAGTCCCTTAAAGCCCAGGGTGATGTCTCCTGGCCGAACGGTATTTCTACCGCCGTATTGCAGCCTGTTGCTGCCGCTCTGCATAGCTTCCGATCCGAGTGACCTCTGACCTCGAAAGGGGGACGTTATCTCGTTGGAGAACACTCGTGAACCGCCAAACACGATCAGGTGTCAAGAAACACCTGTAAACTTTTCCCGAGGCTAAAGAAGGTATCCTCTGGTCTCGATCCTGGGTCCTGCAACGTGCAAGTCAGAGACGATGCCGATGCCGCCACCAAAATCTAAACTGTTCATAGCAAATCGGGCCTTTATATTCCCAACTTGGAAAAAGACGCGACCGAGCCCGATAGGATATGTAATTTAGGCACCCCTGATTTCGTTATTCAGAGAAAATGAAAGCTTGTCAATGTATTTACAGGAAACGTAAAGATGCAAAGCGGAATGGAGTAAATCATTCAAATGACACAACACTCCACAAAAAAAAATCTTGTCTTGAACTTCTATCTCTAACTCTCAGTAATTGTACGTTTGATTTGCCTTCTGTTACGTTTTTCTAATTCTTCTGTCATTCTTTATTCTTATTTTGCTGACATATTAATGCTTTCTAACAATGTCATGCATCCCCACACACTGCCTACCTTAACAAAATTATAAATTAGTTATCACTCTTTAACATTCAAAGAAAACAATGCTTTCTGAGTCTGTTCAAAGAAAGCGATTGTTTTTATGGGAGACATTCTTATTTTGCTATATTTCTTCGGTTTCGAATCAAGATAACTATGAAGCATTGCGACATAATTACAGCCATTCTCGATATTGTTATCATCAGAGATGGGCAGCATCTCGATACATGTATTGGATTTTTCTCTCTGCGCAAGCAATCTATGAGAGAGAGAGAGAACTAATTCCTCGTTTTCCCCCCTCTTATCCTGTTCCGTGTTTTATTTTCTTTCGTTCTTACTTCGTGTCTTTTCATTTTTCTCATCCCGCTTTCATTATTATAATCACTTGTTCATTTATCATTCTCTTTCCATTTCCCTTCTGTCTTCTTCTGTTCTCTCATATTATTATATTACTGCTTTCGTAGGTTTTCTTTTCCGAGTCTTATCTATTTCTTACTTTTTCGTACAATTAATATTTTTTTTTTTTCTTTTTTTT
>NC_051424.1:19251447-19256447 GCF_015228065.2 Penaeus monodon
TTTGGTAATTGCCATTTCCTTTGGGGTCCGTGTACCTTTAGTACTTTTCTTTTTGGGGGTTACCACACTTTGGCTCTGGCCCACCGTGCGTACTCGTTTCCTTTCCCGGCCCGCTCTCTCCCCTCATTCATCCCCCATCTTGTCCGCCCTAACCCCCACCCACCCCCCCCCCCCCACACACACCCCCACCCACACACCCCCACCACACAAAACCACCACACACACACCACCCACCACCACCCACACCCACACCCACACACAACAACCACACAACACATATATATATATATTATTTATATATATAATTAATATATTATTACCCCTCTCTATTTACTCGCCTGACTTGAACTGCTTGGCCCCCAGTGGCTAGGCAGCTCGAGGTGAATTTTCCCTTTGCCCAAGGAAAAACCCCGGCCGTGACTCGACCCTCGACCTCAGATGCCGTCGTGCAGTTTTTAAATCCCGACGCCTCTCCATTCGGCCACGCGACCCCCCCCCCCCCACACACCACACCACCACCCCACCACACTCCACCACACCCACACACACACACACCGCACGCACCACACACCCCACCCACCCCACACACACACACAACCACAAAACCCACACACATATATATTATAACACACACACTATGAGTTTTATATATTTTATATTATATATATATATTTATTATATATTATATATATATTATTATATATTTAATTATAAAACTTTACAAGAAAATGTAAGCCTAGTCTATGCGACTATTAGAGCAATCGGACGCTATTTCCTTTTCGCTACAACATCTCCCTTGAATTTTGAAAGAGTTAAATCCTATTCGGTAATGCTTTGCTCATCTTTTGTATATCACCATTTTTATGCAGAAGACGTTTTATCTAGCGTCTTTTTTATAACTCCCTCTCTTTGTCTGTCTGTTTTCTCTCTCTCTCTCCCCTCTCTCTCCTCTCTCTCTCTCTCTCTCTCTCCCCTCCCCCCTCGCTCTCTCTCTCTCTCTCTCTCTCCCCTCTCTCTATTTGTCTATTTCATCTATCTCATTGTTAAAGGAAAATATAGATTCCTTTTTCTAAAAAAGAAAGAAAGAAAATGAGAGAAAAAGGTGAAAAATTAATTGAAACAAAAAAGTAAGAAAGATAAGACCGAAAGAAAACCCTACGAAAGCAGTAAATAATAATATGAGAGAACAAAGAAGACGAGGAAATGGAAAGAGAATGATAAATGAACAAGTGATTATAATAATGAAAGCGGGATGAGAAAAATGAAAGACCGAATAAGAAAGAAAGAAAATAAAACACGGAACAGGATAAGAGGGGGGAAAACGAGGAATTAGTTCTCTCTCTCTCTCTTTCTCTCTCATAGATTGCTTGCGCAGAGAGAAAAATCCAATACATGTATCGAGATGCTGCCCATCTCTGATGATAACAATATCGAGAATGGCTGTAAAATTTTGTCGCAATGCTTCATAGTTATCTTGATTCGAACCGAAGAAATAAGCAAATAAATTCTCCATAAAAACAATCGCTTTCTTTGAAAGACTCAGAAAGCATTGTTTTCTTTGAATGTTAAGAGTGATAACTAATTTATAATTTTGTTAAGGTAGGGAGTGGGGTGGGGGTGCATGACTTGTTAGAAAGCCCTTAATATTCAGCAAAATAAGAATAAAGAATGACAGAAGAATTAGAAAAACGTAACAGAAGGCAAATCAAACGTACATTATGAGAGTTAGAGTAGAAGTTTTAAAACAAGATTTTTTTTTGTGGAGTGTTGTGTCATTTGAATGATTTACTCCATTCCGCTTTGCATCTTTACGTTTCCTGTAAATACATTGACAAGCTTTCATTTTCTCTGAATAACGAAATCAGGGGTGCCTAAATTACATATCCTATCGTGCTCGGTCGCGTCTTTTTCCAAGTTGGGAATATAAAAGTGCCCGATTTGCTACTAAGTTTTTGAGATTTTGGTGGCGGCATCGGCATCGTCTCTGACTTGCACGTTGCAGGACCCAGGATCGAGACCAGAGGATACCTTCTTTAGCCTCGGGAAAAGTTTACAGGTGTTTCTTGACACCTGATCGTGTTTGGCGGTTCACGAGTGTTCTCCAACGAGATAACGTCCCCCTTTCGAGGTCAGAGGTCACTCGGATCGGAAGCTATGCAGAGCGGCAGCAACAGGCTGCAATACGGCGGTAGAAATACCGTTCGGCCAGGAGACATCACCCTGCGCTTTAAGGGACTTAATACCGCCGTCAGAAGAGATAGACGGTTAAGCCACGTCTCTCAAATAAAAGCAATCACAATAATGATAAACAAAACGACAATAAGGCCGACTCTGGTAGTTGTTTTATTTGAATTTTCCTAATGAACGATTCTCCAGTGATAATATTGATAATACCCTTATCATTATCATTAATATCATTATTATTGTCATTACTATAATAATAATAAAAAAAAAATAATAGTAATAATTATAATAATAATAATAATGATAATAATAATAATAATAGTAATAATAATAATAATAATAATAATAATAATAATTATTATTATTATTATTATTATTATCATTATTATTCTTATTCTTATTACTATTACTATTACTATTACTATTACTTGCTGGTCCCAAGCCCGGATAAATAGAGAGAATGATTACCTAAAAGGTAACACCGGCACTCTCCGTGGAAAGGAACTGGGGACCCTACCACGTACTCACTCCAAGAGCATCACAACATGAAAAACTACAATTAAGTATCATGCTGTGACCACGGCGGCTCAGACATGAACCTACCGTTAAAAAAAAAATACTATTACTATTACTATTACTATTACTATTATTATTATTATTATTATTATTATTATTATTATCATTATCATTAATAATAATAATAATAATAATAATAATAATAATATTATTATTATTATTATTATTATTATTATTATTATTATTATTATTATTATTATTATTATTATTATTATTATTATCATCCTTATTATCTTTCTATGCCTTCATTAATTCCATTATCTTTAACGATAATAACAATAATAACAATGCTAATATTGAAAATAACAACAGTGATAAATCAACGACAATAGAAATCAGAAAGATAACAATGATAATCATAATGACAGCGATAGTAATAATAATATTAATAATAATAATGATGATGATAATAACGATAATAACTGTAATAGTATTATGAAAATGATAATATTAAGAAGAATAAAAAAGTAATAATGATGATAATAATGATGATAATAATAATAACAATAATAATAATAATAATAATAATAATAATAATAATAAAACAATAATGTGATGTGATGATGTGATCATGCTTTTATATTATAATATATTAATGATTTATATTAAAAGTTACGAGTGCTTTCTTTGTTCATGTTTTACGATTCAATTTTACTTTATTTTTATACTGCATGTTTTTTTCTGTATTTGATATTGATCTTTAAAGTTAGTTTTCATTTTACTATCATTTTAGCTCATTGTGGTTTTAATTCATTTTTACCGTTATTCTTAAAGATGGTTTTAACTTTAGTCTTTATTACTCCGTTGTGGTGCGTTGTTATTGTGCGACGGAGTGGGTAACGCTGGAACAACCCACGCCAAAATAACTCCTCTGACCACGCTACCACCTCGTGGGGCTTACGCCAGGGATTAAATAAATTACTGATTGGGTAAAAGGCGGCCTGGCAACTAAATATTTTGATACCCCAAGTGGCAATGTATAATAAATGAAAAAAAATAATGTAAAAAATTTTATAAATCTGTATTAGAATGGTAATAAAAACTGAAAATAAGTTTTATAAAAATTTTGTTTAAAAAGATATTTTAATAAAAAATGTTTTAAAATAAAAAAAGGAAATATTTTAATGGTAATGATAATGAAAATTATTTAGCTGTAATGGTAATATGAAATAAGATAATAAAAATTAATAAAATAATAGCAATATAATGTAATTAAAAATAAAATGAAAAATGAAAATAATATTTTAAAATTTTATTTTATTTTACTATTATTATCTTATCTTGTTATTATTATTTTATAAATTTTTTATTGCTATTTTTATTATTATATTTTTTTATCATTATTATTTAAATTCCATTATCACTGCTAAATATTTACATTATCATTACCTTTAAAATTTTATTATCCTTTTCTTATAATCATTTTTACAAATTCATTTTATCAAATTATTAAAATTTTTATATCATCTTTTATTCCCATTACTAATACAGAATTTAAATTTTTATCATTTTTTGTCATTTCATTTTATCTTGCCATGTGGCGTATCAAAAAATTTTTGTATGACCAGGGGCCCCCTTTCCCAATCATGAATTTTATTTTAATCCCTGGCGAAACCCCACGAGGGGGTTCGTGGTCGAGGGGTTTTTTGGCGTGGGTTGTTCCAGCTTACCCACTCCTCGACAATACCGCACCCCAAAGGAGTAATAAGACTAAAGTTAAAACCTCTTTTTAAAAAAACGGTAAAAAAAGTTAAAAACCCCAAAAGAGCTAAAATGATTTAAAAAGAAAACAAATTTTAAAAATCAATAAAAAACAGAAAAAAAAAGCAGTATAAAAATAAAATAAAATTTAAATTAAACAGAAAAAAAAAGCACTCGTAATTTTTAAAAATAAAACATTAAATTTATAAAATAAAGCATGATCACTCATCACTCACTTATTGTTTTTTATTTTTATTAATTTTTATTATTATTATTATTGTTATATTATTATCACATTTTTAAACATCATTTTTACTTTTTTTTTCTTCTTAAAATTACATTTTCATAAAAAATTATTCGTTTTTTCGTTATTTCATCACTTATTTTTATTAAAAATTATTTCTATCGCTGTCATTATGTTTTCATTGTTTTTTTTTTTGATTTCTATTGTCGTTTATTTATCACTTTTGTTATTTTCAATATTACATTTTTATTATTGTTTTTTATCGTTTAAAATAAAGGAATTAAAGAGGCTAGAA
>NC_051424.1:19260221-19295221 GCF_015228065.2 Penaeus monodon
GATTCCTTATTCGAGGACAGATGTACGGCAGTGATTTCAATAGCAGCACAGGCTACTGTAATAAAGTTCCTATCTATTTTCGACTTGTCTGCGATGTTGTGAGAGTTTTACCTGTTAGCCTATTAATTTTTCTCTACATGTTCAGCCACAGAAGTTTGACTATTGATACCTTGCAGAAATTGTTCCCCAGGGTTTTTAATTCCCAGAATTCCTTTTTGGCTTTAAGAAACTGCAGAAGATTATCTGTCGCCCTTACTATCTTTAAACACTTAGCAAGCTCCTGGACCCCTTTTATGTTCCTTGGCCAGAATAGGGTCATTGATCCACCCCGGTGCATGGGAGGCTGGGCCCTCTTTTTCTTCGAGAGTTTTCGTGAACAGACCCATGTGTTATAGTAGTCAGTGACAACTTTGATTAAATCCTGAGAAAATTTTTCATCAGTTGTTATTTCATAGGTGTTATACCAGTCATAGACCCGTGCCTTGAAGTGATGCTACGGCCCGGTGGATAATTATTCTGAGCCTAGGTGATTAGTGGCTGAGTCGCTGTCTACAGTATAGTCTGTTCGGATTGCAAAGTGGTCACTAACTAACTCTCGTACCAATGAAGTATAGACATTACCATGAACTAATTTTTTGCCAAATACGTAATTAACCACCTCCCAAATGAGCCCTCTGCTTCTATGTCATATACTGTCAGTGATCTACTATTGATGAAATGCTTGAATTCTTCCCCATTACTATTACGCTGGTTGTCTCCAAAGTGTGGATGCCTTGTTTAAAGTCGCCCCATGCATAACGTGCCTTGGTTGTGAAAATTGGGAGAGAATAGCCAGAAAATTTAGAGTATCTGGCATATACATTATACAGTGAAAAAAAACCCAGGGCGTCTGGATTTTTAGATGATGAAATTGAACATCAGTGTTCTCGGATTTTTTAAACTAATTTATGTGGCAGTGTTACCTTCACATATGTCAACAATCCAGTCATGGTGTATTCACATATGATAATATCCCTTAAGTGCAGGTGCTATTTTCATCTTAGCAGCGGCAGCAAAAGGTTCTTGCACGCATATAACATCAATATTATATTTAGAGATGTAAAAAAATTTCCGGTAATTCAGCCTAGGCTTAATGCTAGGCATATTCCATGATATGAATTTGGGTTGTGCGTTTATCCATATGGAATTTGTGTTTTAGTAGGCAACCCTGTACTTTCATGCTGTTATCCCCTAATATTACGAATTATAGATTCACATAAGAAAATATAACTTTATGATTATGGATTTCATTAACAGATGGTAGTCGTGGACTGAAAATTACTTTTAACCATTTTAAACATTTGGTCTTAGCTTTGTTCCACTCTCAGCAATACTGATATATGGATTCTTTCACCGTAAAATTTATTTATCTTGTTTCTAAAACTTTAAGCCTAAAATGCAAAAACATTACTTGGAACATTGTTACTGCAATTAAACAGTGCTACAAGTTCAAAACCCAAAAAACAACAACAACACACACATGTAATAAGACAGATACTTGCGCACTTCTTAATTCATGTAGATACACACATAAGAAAATCATATATCCCTTTTTTGTATTCATATATTAGTATTATATGGTGAATTACTTAAACCAAATAACATATCCCTTTCAAAACAAAATTAGTAACCACAGTCATTATAGGAATTTTGTTATAAAAACGTACACAAAATGTATTTTACTTGGCATTTTCTAAGTTGAAGTTAATAGATGCCATCTCATTTCCAGCAGACACTTGCCAGAAAACGTTTTGCATGCAAAGGGGTGAAAGGAAAATGCTCTTTAAGCTGTGACAAAGACGAGGTAGAGTTTCCTGGACTCTGTCAAACAGAACGAGGCTGCAAATGCTGTGTTAAAAATTCTGGTGACGTATATTTTAACTTTCACTGTGTATAATAAACATTGATATTATCTTTTTGATTCGTGTTTCTCTGTTGATATTTCTGGGGACCTATGTGTCTGCTTGGCTGCATTTCTCTCTTTCGATTTTTATTGTATTTACTTTATATTGCAATACTTCACTGAGTGTGTAACTGTGTATTTATATGTACCATATACATGTATCTGTATAATATACACTTTCTATTTATCTATTTCTCAGTCTGTTTATACAAATATATCTACATATGTACCTATGCATATATGTACGCTTATATAAAATATATATATATATATATTTTCAGAGTCCTGCATAGAAACAACCGCGTGCAGGTTCCTACGGGGAAAGTGTTTGAGGAGCTGTGACAACGAGGAGTACGAGATTCCAAGATTGTGCCAAGGAAACGGGTGTACTTGCTGTATACAAGGTGGCTAAGCATTTCCCCAGTTAGGTTTTATTTCTTTTTTTTTTTTCCAAAAAATTTTTCCCAAAATCATTTAAAAATACCCCTCCGTTTTTTTCCTTTTAAAGGGAAATTAGTTTCCAATCCCCTTTTAGGGAAAAAAAAAGTGTTTTTTTTCAAAAACGTGTTTTTTCCCGGGTTAAAATCGAGTTTATTTTTTTAAATAAAAAAATCTTTTTGCCTAAAAATTAAAAAATTCTCATAAAAGTTTTTGGGAAAAGGGAACAAGAGTTTAAAATTTTTTTTTTTAATCTAGAAAATACGTAAAAGGGCAAAATTTGGTATTAGGGGGAAAAACAATTTTTTTGATTGCAAAAATTCAACCTTTTAAAAAGGGAAGAGGGGAAAAGGGCCAAACTTTCGTATTTAATCACAAAAAAAATTTAAAAAGGGATATGAAAAATTTAACAAAATTCCATACTTTATAAATAGATTAAAGATATAGATAAAAAAATAAAAAATTTGGGAAAATTGGTATTACATAAAATTTTACAAAAAAATATCAATATCTAAAAATCTATTGTAGGGAATTTTTAAATTAAAATTTACATAATCCCAAAAACCATAAAATACATACATTAAAATACATTACTTTACATACATAAACAGAAAACCATAACATACAACAGACAGACCAGCCCAAAACAAATACAATAAAAACCAAAATATTAAAATTTATATTTATACATAAATTTTATATATTTTATATAATATTATTAAAATTAAAATTATATAAAATGTATATTTAATTTTAAAATTTTTTTTTTCTATTATATAAAAATTTTGTATAATAATAAAATATATTATATATATATAATAATATAATATATATTTATATATAATTTCATTGATTTATTTATCTATATAGGGTATGTATGAAAGGGTATTTTATTTTTAAATTCTCTAACCCTTTTTTATCATATTTAAAAAAAAATTCCTCTCCACCCTCTTGACATTTTTCTCTTCTCTACTTTTTCTATTATCTATCTACTACCCCTAGATTTATCATTTATTATTTTTTTTCTTTTAATTTATCTATTTCTCCCCCCTTCCCCTTTTCCCCTTATCTATATCCCCCTCTTTTAAACCAAACCCCTATCTATTTTTTAAAATTTTTTTTTTATATCCCTTTTTGGGATTTTTTGGGGCTGGAGGGTGGGGGACGGTCCCGGGGACGATGTGGCTTCTCTATTTTATGGCGGGGGGCCAGGGGTTTTGAAAATGCTTCGAAATTTTAAATTTAATTTTTCCCAGAAAAAAAAAGTTTCCCTTTTGGGCGGAAAACAAGGAAAAACCCTCCCCTTTTCCAGTTTCTCCCACCCCCTTTTTTGGGGAACATGCTTTTACATCCCACTAAAACGCCCGTACACACGGGGGGGAAACAACTTTAAAAAATTCCTAAAATTTACAAAAACACACCCCAGATTATATATATATATATAAAAAAAAAAATATAAAATATATATATATTATTTTTATTATAAAATTTTAAATATATATTATGTCCGTGTGTTTGTGTGTGTTTTGTGTGTTGTGTGGGTTTTGTGTGGTGGTGTGTTGTGTGGTGTGTGGGGGTGGGGTTTTTTTGGGGGTGTGTGTCTTTTCCCCAACACCCCCCAAAACCCCACCAAACCCAACAAAAACCCCCCACCCCCACACACAAAAACCCCCACACACACAAAAACCCCACACCCCCCCAACACAAAAAACCCACCCCCCACCCCCCTTGTTAAATCTTTTCCCCCAAAACCAAAACCACACTTTGTATATATACAAAAAATGTATATTTTATGTTTTTTCTTTTTTAAAAAACCCTTTTAAGGGGTTTTCATGTTTTGGGGCCGCCGGGTTGGGTCCCCCAACCCAATAAATATTTTTAAATTTAATTTTCCCCCCTGTTGTGTTTGTTTCTTGGAGTGGGGACGGGGTGGGTTTTTCCCCCATTTCCCTTCCCCCAAACGAATTTTATGTATTATATGAATATTTTAAGGGGGGGCACCCCCCAAACAAAAACACACACAACACACCCCCAAAACCACACTAAAATAATAAAATATATTTAAAATATTATAATATATAAAAATATATAATATATTTATATTTAGTATTTTATAGAATATTTTTAAAAATTTTAATATATATTTTAATAAAAATATATTATATATTTAAAATTTAATATTTTATTTATATTTATTAAAATATTTTTATAAAATTTATAACAAAAATTAATGCACAAAATACATCCCAAAAATTTATAGGGTTTAAAAATATTATTTTGTAAAATTTTGTATATATAAAAAATTACATATCATCCCACATTTCAAAAATTTATTTTTCAAAATTTATAAATTCTATCTTTTTAATGGAAGTAAAATTTCAAAATAAATAAAATTTGGTAAAAGTTTTTTCCTTTTTACGTTAGGAGGGGGGTTTGCAGGGCCCCCCAAAACCCCCCTGCAAGGGGAATGAAGGGGGAAAAATGCTCCACCCGGGGGTAAACGGGGGACCGAATTTTTCCCCCCGGCCGGGGGCCTATGCCTGGGGAAAAAAGTGAAACCTTTGCTGGGGGTCAATGGTGTTTCCCCGGCCCCGGCCCCGTTTTGTTTTTTTTTTTTCCCCCCCTTGGGAAAAATTTTTCTTTTTTTTTTTTTTTGTTTTTTTTTAGGGTTTATTTTTTTTTCCCCTTGGGGTTTTATTTTTTTTTTTCCCTTCTTTTTTTTTTTTTTTTTTTTTTTTTATTTTTAATTTTTTTTTTTTTAAATTTTTGTTTTGTTTTTAATTTAAATTTGTCTATTTTTAAATTGGGTTTTTTTTTTAAAAAACGTAGTGTTGGGTTTGGGTTTCCCTTTTTTCCAAAAAGACTTTTTTTTTTTTATTTTTGTTTTTTTTTTTGTGTGTGTTTTGGTTTGTGTGTGTTTGTGTGTGGGGTTTTGTGTGTGGGGGTTGTGGGTGTGGTGTTTTGGATGGGGTATTGGGTGGGGGTATTTTGGGGGTGCCCCCCGAAGTTTTGCCTGTATGGGGTGAAAAAACCTTTTTTGCATTGAAAAATTTGGTTTCCCAACCCATCCGAACCCCCCGCAAAGGGGAACTTTCCTTGAAAAGAAAAATTGGGGGAAAATTTGGTGGAGGAGCGATAGGGGGGACGAAAAAACCACCAGTGTGACCGGGCCCAAAATTCCCCAAAAGGGGCCCGGGGCCTCTGAAAGCCCCCGGCGGTTTGTTTGTGTTGGGGGCCCAAAGGTAATTTTTTCTCTCTTTTTTTTTTCTTTTTTAAAATTTTTTATTTTTTTTTTTTTGTTTTAATCTTTTTTTAAATTTTTTTTATTTATTATTATTGTTGGGGGTTTGGGGAGGGCCAAAATTTTTTCCCTTTTGGGTTTTCCCCTCTGTTTTTTCCAAAAATTTTGGGGGAACAGAGTTAAAGGCAACGCAAAACCTTTGAAATGGGCCCACCCAAATCTGGAAATTTTCCGGGTAAATTTTATGAAAAATTTAAAGAAAAGATGGGGAACGGGGTATGTGTAGTTTCCCTTTTTTTTTTCTTTTGGGGGTTCTTTATGTCTACCTTTTTTTTTTTTTTCTTTTTTTTTTCTATTTTGCTTGTCGCCCTCCCCTCCCTCCCCTTCCCTCCCTCCCCCCCCAAAATTCGGGGCCTCTCTCCCCCCTTTTCCCTCCCCCCCCCACCTCCCCCCCCCCCCCTTCTGCCCCTTTTTTTCACACAACCCCTTTTCCTAGGGGTTTTTTCCAAAAGCCCCAACAGGGGACACCCCACCCCAACCGTCCCCTTTGGCCCCCTTTTAGGGTTCCCACTGGAAAATTTGGGCGTGGGGCCCAAAGGGACGAGGTAGGGGGGGAACAGGAAACCTTTTGGGGATGGGGTGCAAGGCTGGGGTTTTGGGCCACCTCTCTGGGCCCTGGGGCAGGGGCCCGGGGGGGGGGAAACGTAAAAACCCACGAGTGAGGGGGGGCCCGGCTTGCTCTGGGGATGTGGGGGCCCAAAAGTGGTGGCCCCGGTAGGGGGTTTGGTTTTCTTTTGCCCCCCCGGTTTAAGGAATGGGAAGGGAAAAAAGTATTGCATTTTTTTTTCGCTGCTCTTTTTCTCTTTTTTTTTTTCTGGGGCCTTTTTTTCTTTTTTTTTTTTTCCTTCTCTGTGAGATTGCCCTTTTAACCCCAATATTCTTTTTTTTCCCAAAATTTTTTAATCCGAAAATGAGAAAAAAAAAAAGGGGGGGACGTTAAAAAAAAGAAAAGAAAGAAGTTAGATACCTAAAATTAATAGATATATTTTGCAAAAAATTATAACTAAAAAAGGATGATTAAAAAAAACCCCAGTAGAGGGAAATTAAAAAAAATTTAAAAATTTACTGGGGAAAATTTTTTTTTTATTATTTTTTTTTTTTTTTTTTTTTTTTTTTTTTTAAAAAATCATTCCCTTTTATAAAAACAATTTTTTCATAACTGGTTTGATTGTCATTTTGCATTAAATTTGTGTGGGGGGGGGGGGGACTACCCTGGGGAAAAAAATTTAAATACGACTGCAAATGCCTTTTGAAAAAATTTTTATGCCTTTGGTTTATTTTTTTACTTATTTGTTTATTTATTTATTGCTTTTTTATTTGTTTATCTTTTTAATTTTTGTTATTTTTAATTTGTTTTAAATTGTTTTTTTTAATTTTTTAAAATCTATTTCTTTCTTTATTTTTATTTATTTTTTTTTTGTTTAATCATTTATTCATTTTTTTATTTTTTGGTTGGGGAAAAAGTTATTTTTTTTTAAATTTTCCTTTTGTTTAAATTTTTTTTTTTTACGTTTTTAAAAATTTTCACTTAAAAATTTTCGGGGCCCCAACATCCACAATATCACAAAATAATAAAAAATAACCCAATAGGGGGGACAAGTATTTTTCATAAAAAATTTAAATAAAAAAAAAAAAACCAAAAAACAAGTTTTTTAACAAGGAAAAGGACTTTTAAAAAATAATCCCAACGGGGATTTTTAAAAACAAGTAATCAAAAACCAACAATAAGTCAACGGCAAAATCAAAAAAGTCTTCAAATCTCAAGTACATCTTAATTTTAAATCGAAAAACAAGTACTTAAATAATTTATCGATAAGTACTCAACAAATAAAACCCCGGGGACAAAAACCATAAAACCAACACAAAAACATCAACATCAAAAAATCAGTGAAATTTCAAACATCAGTTAAATAAAACATTTCGTGAAATCAACATCAACTTCTAGTCATAAAACAAATTCCCCTCAACAAGTACGTAAAACATTCAAAAATTTAAATTTAAAAAAAAGTACATCAACATAAAAAAAAGAAAATTTCAGCATAAAGCAAGGAACATCAAGTACATCAACAATTTTACCCGTTTAAAGAAAATAGCAGCATAAAAACAAGTAAATCGACATCAAAAAAAGCCGTCAAAATCCAGTACATCAAAAAAAAAGTACGCACATTTTACTGAAATCTCAAGCACATGGGGGGGGAAACTAGCAACATAAAAAACACCATCCAAAAAAAACGGGGAAATTAAAAAACATCTACTAAAAAGTACATAAAAAATACTAAAAAACAAGCACATCAACCCATCTTTAAAAACAAGCAATTTTAAACCCATCATCTAAAAAACAAGCCCCCCACATCCACAAGGTACATTTCTAAAAATTTTACATCAGTCAAAAATCAACTTTTCATCTAAAAAACCCACAAATATTATCTAAAAAGCCATCAAAAAAAAATCATATAAAAACATCTAAAAAGCCCCCCACTTTCTTACAAAAAAAGATATAAAACCCCCATTATAAAAAAAGCACGTCATCAGCACCCAACATAAAAAAAAAAAAAAAAAAATCAACAACAACAAAAAAAAAAAACCCACCAATTAACAAAAAAAAAAAAAAAACAAGCACATCGGCACCCCAAACAGAACTCAAAAACTTAAAAACCACAAGCCAATCAAAAAAAACAAAAGTACAAAAGCAAAAAAAAAAAAGGACCCCAAAGGGGGCCCCATCAGCACTACACTTTCATCATCAAAAAAGTACGTCCAACAAAAAACATCAAAAAAAAAAAAACCAGTTTTTATCAAACACAAAAAAACCCAAGGGAATTAAAAAAACAAAAAAAAAGTGCATAAAAGTAAAATTAGCCCGTTTTTTTTTTAAAAAAATGGAAACCCCTTTTTTTCTGGGGGGGGGAACAGAAAAGAAGCGGCCCCCTGGTTTTTTTTTACATTTTGCCCCAAAAACTTTTTTTTACATTTTTGCCCGGGTTTTTTTTTTCATTTTGGGGACGGGCGGGCGGTTTTGAATGGTTTTGGTTTTTTAATTTTACGTGAATGCTAAAAAAAACATTTTTCTGGACAGATATAAAACAATGAAATAAGTAAAACACAACCCGTGGTTTTTGGTAAAAATTATAGGTATTTTTTTGGGCTGAGAGCATGGGCCGGTTGCATTTTTTTCTTGAAAAATTTTAGATTAAAAATGTCATGTAACTTTTTTATGAAAGAAAAAAAAAAGAGAGGGTGGCGTATAGGGGGGAAAAAAAAAATAGATTTTTAAAATTTTTTAGTCTTTGCCAAAAAAGGGGAAAAAAAAAAATTTGCCATTTTGCAAAAAGGGGGAGGGAGTTTTTTTTTGTTTTTAATACCCCAACCTTGGCACTCAAAGGAGATGCCAAAATGCCATTTTGGTCTTTTTTTTTTGGCCAAAAATTTTTTTTAGTAAAAAAAAAAAAAATTTTTTTTTTGACAGGGTGTTTCATTTTTTCCCACGTTTCCAAAAACCCGTATTGTTATATACTTTTTTTTCAAAACAAAAATAAAAACCTAAAAAAAATTTGGTTTGGAAAAAAATTTTTGGGGGGGCCATGGTCGAATGGCTAAAAAAAAAAAGTCATTTTGCAAAAAAAACCACCACACCCCAAAAAAAAAAATGGGGTTATTTTTTTCAAAAAATTTATATATTTTTTAAAAATTTTATAAATATATATTATTAAAATTTTTTAATTTTAAAAAATAATCAAGGTTGGGCCCCAACTTTACCTAAGGGGGCCCTTTTTATTAAAAGTCAAAAGCCCGGGAAAAATTCTGGATAATTATAGGGCTAGTACTCAAAATTTTCATGGTCCAAGTACATTGTTTTTTTTAAAACCTTTTACTTCATATGAAAAAAAAAAAAAAACCCCCTTTTTCGTAACCCACGAATTAGTCCCATTTTTCCCAAAAATTGAGGAAAATATTTTAAACATAAATCCATAGAAAAAAAAAAAAAAAAAAAAAAAAAAAAAAAAAAAAAAAAAAAAAAAAAAAAAAAAAAAAAATTAATTATTTATTAATATATAAAATAATAATATATTATAAATTAAAAATATTTTATAATATAAAAATTACTTACAAAAAAAATTCATAACGTATTTTACCCAAATAGTACATCCAAAAATTTTCCACTAGAATCTAAATTTAGTAAAGAAACCCGGGAATTTTAAATTAAAAAAATCCCTTGGGCATGAAATTTTGGTTTTTTTTCCAAGTTTTTTGGTCATAAAAAAAAAAAAGGGGCTTTTTTTTTTTTTTAAAAAATTTAAAAAATAAAAAGTACATTAAAAAGTACATGAAAAATTCTTAAGGTCCGAATTTAACTTTGGGAAACCCCCAAATTTTATATAATAATAAAATATATATTTATTAAAATAATATTATTATTAAATTAATATATATATATATAAAAATTAACCCACATTACACATTTTTCAAGTAAAACAGCGGGGTCCCTCTTTTACATAGAAAAACCCCCTTTTTTTTTTTATAAAAAAAAAAGAAAAGGGTAGAATCAGAAAAATTATTTTTTTTTTACGTAAGAAAAAAATAAAATTTTCTTTCGAAATAAAAAAATCGGGGGGCAAATTTTTTAATTTTTAATAAAAAAAATTTTTTATAAAAAAAAAACAATCTCAGGGCCCCCGGGGTCTTTTTTAAAGGGGCCGGAATTAGTACAAAAAATTTTGAAAACCAGATTTTTCCCCCGCTTTTTGTGGCTCAACAAAAAAAAAAGGAGAAAACCAGAAAAAAGTGCGGGCCCCAAAGTTTTTTTAAAAAACAAATTTCCCCAAAAAAAAAACACTTTTTAAAAAATAATTTTTAAAAAAAAAAGATTTTTTTCCACCCCAGTCCAAGTAAATTTAAAAAACCCCGTTAAAAATCATTAAAAGTAAAAAAAAAAAAAAAAAAAAAAAAAAAAAAAAAAAAAAAAAAAAAAAACCAAAAAAAAAAAAAAAACCCAAATGATTAAAAAAATGCTTTTAACACAATTTTTTTTTTACACGACAAACCCCTTTAAAAAACCCGACAGGTTAAAAGGAAAAAACAAGTACATCGGTTAGTGCACACGAGGTTTCAGTGTACATTAAAAAAAGTCCTTAAACCCCAAAAAAAACATCAATATAAAAAACCCATTTCACTTGTTAAATTACATTTTTTACCACTTACATTACTAAAGGCAAACAGGTTTTCAGGTTTTTTAAAAGTCATTTTTGGCGTAAAAAATTTTTTTTTGGTTGATTTTTTTCCTTTGATTTTTTTTTTGGGGGGTTTAATGGGGTGTTGGTGGTTGTGTTGTGGTGGTTTTTGGGGTGGTGTTGGGGTGGGGGTGTTGTGGCGCGCGTGCGCGCGGTCTTTGTTCGGGGAAATTATAAATATTTTTACTTTGTACATAAGTGGGGAATGTATTTTTTTTTTTTTTTGGGTACATTATATTTTTTTGGGTGTGGTGTGTTTTGTTGTGTTGTTGTGTGTGTTTTTGTGTGTTTGTTTTGTGTGTTGTGTGGGGGTGTGGGTTGGGGGTGTGTGGTTGTGTGTGTGTGTGGGGTTGTGTGTTGTGTGGGTGTTTTGGGGGTGTTGGGGTGTGGAGAGGAGAGGGGGGAGGGGGAGAGAAGAGAAGTTTTTTTTAAAATGCGTTGTTTTTTTTTTGCAGGTAAAACCTTTATACTTTTGGGCTATGCGTTTTTTAGCACCAGAATCCCCCCCCATTAAAAATTTTGACCACCGGGGGGGGCTCCCAAAAAACCCCAAAAAACCAAAATCAAAACGACCCCCCTTTTAAAACAAGTACACGGGGGTATGTAAGTCCCCAACAAAAACCCCCCAAAAAATATAAGCAAACACCCCGACTAAAAAACACCAAAAACGAAAAAAAGCAATTCTCCCCAAAAAAAAAAAAACACCCCCAACAAAAAAAAACAACAAAAAACAAAAAAAAAAAAGAAAAAACCCAGACATCAAACCACCACTACAAAAAAGTAAAAAAAAAAGGGGAAATACACGTTCCTTCCCAAAAACAAAAACATCAAAAAAGCCACCCCAAAAACAAAAAAAAACCAACACAATAAAAACCCAAAAAAAACTAAAAAACCACCCCCACAAACAACACAAAAAACAAAACTAAAAAACTACCACTACCCCCCCAAAACATCACTTTCAAAAAAACTCCCCCCAACAAGTAAAAAAAAACAAAAAAACTTAAGTTCCCCCCTTACAAACAATAAAAAAAAAACCCCAAAAAGTACACCGGGGCACATAAGTACACAGTCAAAAAAAATCAAAGGGGCAAAAAAACCCACCTCAACAAGTACGGGAAAAGTAAAAAACCAAAACAAGAAAACATCTCAAAAGTACCCCCGTCATGGGAAAAAAGAAAAAAACGAAAAGCAACCTCAAGTGGGGGGAAAAAACTTTTACCTTAAAAAAAGCGCACGGCCCGCCAAGGGGGGGAACTACGTCACAATACAAACCTATATTCTTAAAACAACAACAAGAAAAAGATGGGACCTGTTTCATTCTGTGGCTCGACCGCGACCCTATCTTTGCTCCACGTACCATCCGCCCTCACTGTTCCTGTTCTTCCACCACCTTGGCAATCCCTTTCTTACCACTCATAACAGCTCCTCTCCCTTTCCTCTTTCAGGGACCCGAAGATGGAAAATCCAGGAGGAATTCTAAAAAAACTGAGTTTCGTTACAATAATTTCTTCACTTTGTGTAATGTTTTTTCTGATACTAATATCCAGAATACTTCTTTTATTGCGATTATCTCATTTCATTTTTTCCAATTATGATCGTGTGAATATTAACGATATCATTTATTATCATTGTTATCAATTATCAGATAATGTTTAATTATCATGGTTCTTTTATTGTCCTTAATTTACCAATAATCGGTCATTTAAATATTAACTCATTTACTATACTATGATCAATATTATTGCATTTGGATGATTGTATTATTATTGTATGACTATTACTTTATTATTATTATTATTATTAATTATATTATTATATTATAGTATTAATTTCGTATTATTATTATTATCGTTTGTGTTTTTTAGGATTATATATTATTATTATCCAATATTATAATTTATTATTAGTATTATTATTCGTGTTGTTTTGTTATATATGATATTATTACTCAATTATTCTAGTATTTAATTATTATTAGAGTTATTATAAATCATTCATATTATATTATATTACTATTACTATTGTTATTATATTATTATTAGTATATTATTTATTATTGATTAAACTATTATTTATTACATATTATATTATATTAAATCATCCATAATCATCATTCATCCAATAATCATCATCACCATATTTTCGCGTTGTTAATTATTATCCCCAGCATCTTTAATCAGTAATCATTATTAGTTTAATCAATTAATATCCATCATTATCCTAGTCATTATTATAATAATAATTATCATGAATACTAATTATCATAATAATAATATAAAATTAATTAATAACTTAATATCCATCATTCATCATCATCATTCATTTCCATGTTGTTATTATAATCATTATGAATTTAGAAGTCTTTCAATTATTATTATTAATATAATAATAATAATAAATATAATAATTATATTATATTATTATTATTATTTATTATTAACTATTTTATTTTATTGGGACATCGTCATCGTCATTCGAATTATTATTCATTATTGTTTTTTTTTCCCTCGTATATCTTTTTCTTTACATTCAATCATCTTATCATTATTACTTATTGTTACTATATATTGTTGTTTTGTTCTTGTGTTTATTTTATCCATCATTATTCCACTATTATTTCATTATTAATCACTGATTATTTATCTATATTGTTATCATCATTCATTCATCATATTTTATAATTTAAATTTTTATTCATTATTATTATCATTATTATTGTTTAGTTGTTTTTATCATTACCTTTTTAAATTTTCTTATTACTACTATTATAATGAATCATTTTCAAATATTAGTATCATTAATATTATTTCTTATTATCACTATTAATACTTACTACTGCCCGCTATTCCTTACTAATCATTATACTGAATAGTATACTAATATGATCAAGAATAAAATGAGGAAAAGTAAAAGGATAAATTATAATAAAACGATAAAATTCCCACAGGTGCTTTTCATTATCGGTATTTAAACATCATGTTATTCACCCGCTGTTATCTGTTATTGATGACATTTATAGTTATTCATTATGAACTCTTTATTTCTTTAGCATCATCCCACTGCATAATTCCTTTCCATAATCAAACACAGACATCATCATCATATATTCGTCACTGATTATGGTCAGACCCCCCATTCATTTTGTTTAATTGATAAAAGGAGAATGACATAGATAAACAATAATAAAAAAAACAATTGAATTCTTCTTTAGGTGGAGGAATGGAAAAAAAACTTGATTGTCACTGTATCCTTCAGGATGTCCAGGCTTGGGCTTTTTTTTTTCCTTTTTTGAAAAAGACTAAGAGTCAGAAGAGATGTGACGATAATCAAAAACTCTATATGTGATTTTTGGCGTTGATTGTTAATGCACGGGTTGTAGGGCTTATTTTTTCTTCTCTTTTTTCGGGGTTTTTGTTTTTTATTTTACTTTTAATTTTACTGTCTGTTTAATTCTCTTGGTTCTGTTTTTCAATCAAGCCCCTTTTTTTTTTTTTTTTTCTTTTTTTTTTTATTTAATTTCTCTCTCTCTGGCTATGTCCCTATTCTTCCACCCCCCCTCTCTCTCTCTCTTTCTCTCTCTCTCTCTCTCTCTTTCTCTCCCTACTCTCTCTCTCTTCCTCTTTCTTACCAAAACAACCCTTCCCTTCCCTCCCTCTCGCTCCTTCTACTTGTCACCCTTCTTGGCCTCCTGCCCTACCCCCCCCCACCCCTTGCTTATACCTCTATCAATATACTTCTCCTTTCCAAAAAAAAACTTTCGTTGCACTGGTACAATGGGTTTATCGTATGTAATTTTAAATTCTTTCCTTCTTAGAGTTTTTTCCTAGGTTAAATGGTTAGTAAAAAGTGGGTGGAGATGGGTCGTGGTTGGCCTTTCCTTTTTTCCTCTTGTGGCGCTATTATACTTGCTCCCGGAAATGATAAAAAATGATGATAAAAAATACTGATATCAATCATAATAAATAAATGGTGGCGGTGGTAGTGATTGATTTTGAGACGATGAGGATGAAGGTGAATGAAAATGGGGACGATAGATTGGTACGCTAATGATAACATTGCTAAATGATTAAAAAATGATTTACAATAATAATAAATAATAATGATAATAAATGATAATGACATTATAAGATAACTGATAGTAATGGTAATAATGCTAATGGAAATAAGATGCAATAAATAATAATAAACAATGAATAATGATAAAAGATAATGATTAGTACTGATAATGATAATGGGACCAATGATATAATATTGATATAATAATTACTATTAACGATAATAATGATATATAAAATATAAAAATAAAGATTAAAATGTTAATGTTTAATAAATAAACATTAATGAATATGATAATAATGATAAAAAATAAAAGATAACTTCTGATAATGATAATAATAAACAGTAATGGATGCTTATAATAATGGCAAAATTGATGGACATTAATGATAATAATAATATTTCATAAATGATATTAATAATAAAATAAAACAATAAACGAAAAAACAAAAAACGAAAAAAAAACGGAAAAACGAACGGAAAAAACGAAAAACGAAAACGCTAGCGGATAGCGATAGCGATAGGCGATAACGGTAAAACTGTAACGGTAATGGTAATGGTATGGTAATGGTTAAATGGATTAATGATAATGATTAATGATAATGGTAAGATAATGATAGTAATAAATTATTATATGGATTAAGGATAGGTAATAATAATACATGATGATAATAATTTAATAATGATGAGGATGGATAAAAAAATATCAAAGATGATTTAACAACAATTGATTTAATTGATACTAATAACATTGATGATAGTATCAATAATGATAGTGAAAATAAACACAATCACCAAAGAAAGAGTTGATAAAATACGGATAATAAAAAATGGATGGATGATGATGGGATGAATGATGATGATGGGATGGATGATGATGATGATTGATGGTGATGATGATGATAATGTATGATGATGATGGATGATGACGATTTGGGGACGACGAGGGGACGATGGACGATGATGGAAGAATTGACGATGAGATTTGGCGATGACGGATGATGATTGGACGATGGACGAGGACGATGACGATGACGATTGATGATGATAATTGAGATGATGATGACGATGACGATGATGCTGATTGATGATTGGGACGATATGGTACGATGATGGTGATGATATGATGATGATGACGATGAAGACGACGGACGATGGACGATGGTGGTACGGATGATGGACGGAGACGAGACGATGATGGATGATGATGATGATTGATGATGATGATGTGATGATGATGGATGGATGATTGAGATGATGGAACGATGGACGATGGACGATGATGATGATTGGGATGATGATGGAATGGATGGACGATGAGGACGGATGTACGATGACGATGGACGATGGGACGGATGATTGATGGACGACGACGAGGCGATGGGGACGATGACGATGACGATGATGATGATGATGATGATGCTGATGATGAGGATAGATATGGATGATGTATGATGATGGAATGGATGATGATTGGATGATGATTGATGATGAGACGAATGTGATGGATGATGGACGATGGACGATGACGATGACGACGATGATGATATGATGATGATTGGTAATATAACAAACTGGAGTGTACGACTTTGCACCACTTCTAAGGGCGATCTTTTCGGGCAGGGATTGGACCTATCCCAAGGGCGCCAAGTGAAGGGCCGGGTCATGGGGACCATGCCACGTGCATGGCCCCTGCCGCACCCCGCACGGATGGGCGGGGTTTGCTTCCACCGGGGGCCTTCTGCGCCTTCGCCCTCGCGGATCGAAGTGCGGCCAATCATAAGGGCCGTGACCAACGCCAGAGGGACATAGTAATGTTGATATTTTATGACAAGGGGACGATTTTAAAAACCAAAAACGCTTTATTACTTGGATGGCGTTGAAATCGTAAGAAAAAATAAATAAAGGATTTAATTATTTCCAAAAGTAAAATGTTGTAAATAGTACACCCCGAAATGTAATAGTTTTCGCTTAAACTGGGATACAAGTTTTCCTTATAAAATTTTTCCTTATATTTTTTTTATTATCTTTCTTCCCGTTCGTGGACCAAGGGTGAATGCTTGAAAAACTTTTTCTAACTAGGGTACGGTGGGACGCACATTGCTGGTTACTTCTGAAATTCCTGCAACCCCTGAAAGGCTGTAAAAAGGCTAGGCATGAATCGGGAGTAAATTAAGTTTGATATTTCTGAAGGAAACAGGACATTCAATTTTTACTATACCTGGGTTCCGCTTCCAAGCAGGGGGATGCTCAAACCGAAGGAGGGAAATTAATAATTTCTATGTCTTGTATTTTTCTCAAACACGGGTCCCCACGAAGAACGCTTTCAGCGTTGCGCTATCTTCCCTTAAATTTACAACACTTAACCATCCAACGTTTCAATACACAAATTCTATCTTTTCCTTCACCCCTTTCTTTATACAGCAATTCACACGACCATACACAACCACACCACCGGTTCCCGAAAAACCGGACTAATCGGCGTGCAGTGCAGGCGTGGAAAAAAACCGTTTTAAAAAAAAGCTTGGACACTCACACGACTTCTTTTCAGGAATAAAAACATATATTCCTCCAGGTTGAGTTCCGAAAACTCAAGCCCGACACATTCTAGTTTACGGGTTACGCCCCGGTTACAATAAATGCTTTTATTACTAAAATTTTATTGCAGGATATATATAATAAGGATAATAATGATTAGGTAATGATAATGATGAAATGTATAAGATATGATAATTAATAAACTAGGATAATAGTGATAATAAACATGATGATGATGATGATTAATAAATAAATACTTAATGAATAATAATAATAAATAATAATCAACTAATACTAATAATAAATAAATAATAATAATAATAATAATAATAAAACTAATAAATAATTGTAATAATTACTAATGATGATGATATAAAATGATAGTACAAGGGAATTAATTGATAAATGAAAACGATATATTCATATTGAACAGATGTATAAAGGTAGAATGAGGGGAATGAATAATTTCACCAATACAAGAGACGTAATTTGACCGGTTTGTATTGTGATGATATACACATTAACAACCAACAAAACAAAAACCAACACACACACAACAACATACCAAAACAATAATCATAGAAATGAATACGTAATAAATCATAATAAGATTAGTAATTTATAATTAAAAATTAATCATAGGGGATAAATTATGGATGATGTGATTGGTGATTGATGATGATGATGATGATGGATGATGATGATGATGATGATTGATGATGACGATGATGATGATGATGATGATTGATGAAGATGATAATATAAAAATAATCAAACATTAATAAATAATAATAATAATAAACAAGATATGGATAATAGTAATAATAGAATTCATAAATTAATTTGGATAATTTGGGAATCATCATCATGATCCACCATTTCCATCCAGAAGGAATGGAAAGAAAACCTTTTTTTTCGAACTCGCACAAAATGTATTTTCCTGGGACTTAATTCGCCATCAGTCGTGATAAAAAAAACTGCAGAAGGATAAACCAAACCATTCCACCCATCGTTACACAGCTTTGCATATACACTCACGATATCATTGGCCACAAAAATTTGCCATTTTGCAAATATATCCTCTCCCCCGAACCCCTCTTTTATTAACAGTAAAAAAAACAGAAAAAGTGTAGAAGGCACCTTCGTGAAAAAAATAAAGAATAAAAAATGAGTTTTCGCATTACAACCAAAAAATCAAACAGACATGGAGCGAAGAAAGAAGGAAATAAAGGGAAATGAAAAAGAAATGTAAAAAAAATTAAGTATTTCGTTTAATATATAAATTTCTTCAGGAGGAGTGAGAAGATTGATTTACGGACTCCTGTGAAAATGGAAGGGAATTTGGAGCGGCGCCGGCCGACATTCCATTCATAAAAAGCAGGTGATCTCAATAAAAAGGCCGTTCATCTAAAAACCCAATAAGCGTGGTATTTTTAGTTCATTTTTTTTTTCTTTTCTTTCTTTGTCCTTGTTGTGTTGGCAGGGGGGAGGGGGGGGGGGGTTCAACATTCGGCTTTGCTTTTTTATTTTCATTCTTTTTTCTTGATTTATTGATGATGGGAAACAGATTTCAGCGTAAAGTGGTGTACCCGATTCTTGAGAAAAGTTTCAAAAAAAAAAAAACACATTTGTCTTTAGAAATGCTTCTTGTCATATATTTTTACGAAGAGAAGGAGAGAGGAAGGAGAGGAGCGAAGAGGAGAGGAGAAGGGAGAGAGAGTAAAAAGGAGTGAGAAGAGAGCGGAGAGAGAGAGAGAGGAGAAGCAGAGGAGGAGAGAGGAGTGAGAGAGAGAGAGGAGAGAGAGGAGAGCGGAGATGGAGAGGAGAGAGAAGAGAGAGTAGACGGGAGAGAGTTGAGTTCGTTTTGGTATTAGTTTGATCCAATTTGTTGCAAATGGATTATTCTTTAAGGTGACATGTACTGTCGTTTCATTTTGTTTCTTGGGAATTTACTCGGTGTTTGCAAGGTAATGGCCGGCGGTTGCATTCATGGGCGGGGGGGGATTTGAAACGAGGTCAGCAAGATGCTAGAAGAGTCGCTCACCGCTGCACCACACAGAGGAGAGAGCTACTCGGAGAGAAAGAGGAGAGAGGAGGATGAGGAGAGAGAATGGGTAGAGAGAGAGGAGAGGAGAGGAGAGAGAGAGAGAGAGGATGGAGGTGAGAAGAAGGGAGAAGGGGAGGAAAGAAGAGAGGATGAGAGAGGAGAAGAGAAAAGAGAGAGAGGAAAGAGAAATGGGAGAGAAAAAAATAGACATGGGAGGAAAAAAAAGAAAAAAGAGATAGAGAGAAGAGAGAGAGGGAGATAGATAAAATATATACAAAAGGGAGATAGATAAGAACATTTTACATACAGGGCAGACATAATACAAAGATTATATAGATAGTAGATTTAGGGGACAGATAGCGAGAGAGGGGGGGGGGGAGAGAATGATACCAACTATGATTACTAACTATGGAAAAAAAGCATAACAAAAATATAGGCCCTACAGTTTTTAAAGGTGACCCGATTCACACAAAACCTTAAATCCACTAGAGATAAAGAATGAAAGGAAAAAATATCTAACAAACAGCAAATTTATTTTCAAAGGGGGAATAGAGAAAAATCAACAATGGATTTGAAATTTTTGGTATTGGTGGGTAAATTCAAACTCCAAACCCATTTTTATTGCATACTCAAATTTTAAATAAAACTCCTAAAGAGAAAATCAGAATTATAGCCATGATTCATGATCGATCGTTTGATTGAAGTAAAAGATTTCTTAATCATAAATATTTGTTATATTCTTTCTTATTCTATTCTAAATTTCATATTAAACTTGTTTTTGTATTATAATGATTATCCTAAATCATCATTTTCCAGATCTAAATCTTATTAAAAATTATTGCTGATCGTTCTGATCATTATCCAACTATTACAGTTATCAACTCTTAATTAATAATCCACTGTAACAATTATTATATTATTATTATATCATTATACAATATTATTCATTATCATTATTATAATAGTAAATTTAATATTACTATTTGTTGTCAGTTATTATTCATCTTTATTATTTATATTCTTATCAGATATGATGGTTATCAGTAATTCATTGTTATTTATTATTTTGTTATATTATTAAGCATTTATTTATTAGTTATATTATTAGTATTATTTATTTATTTATTTATTATACGGATTATTAGTATTAGTATTATGGTATATATTACTAATTATCACTATGTTATATATATGTATTATTAGTACTATTATTAATGGTTGGTGGTTGTTTAGTATTTTTGTATATTTGAGATGATTATGATATCATGAAGTATTATGAGTGAGTATCAGGATTATTTATAAGAGTTTATTATTTAGTTATTATGAGTTGATGACATTAGTATTATATATTTAGTGTGATTATTATTATTATTATGTAGTATTATTTATTATTATTACTTATTATTATATTTTTATTTTATTATTTATTATTATTAGTATTTATTATTATTATTATTATTATTATTCCTTTTCATTATGATTTTGCATTGTATCATTTAGGGTCATGTAACAAAAAACACAAAAACCAATAATATCTAATAATATATATATATTATATCTATATATATATAATACATATCATAAATAATGAGATATATAATAATATTCTTAATATATGAATAAATAGTATGATATATAATAAATACGTAAAGTATATACGTATATATAATAGATATAATATATATATATATTAGATATATATGTGATCTAGAATTTCTTATATTATATATATATATATTTTTACATATATATGTATAGGTAGCAAATATATATATAATCTATATATAAAATAAAATATAATAATAAGATAATATAGATAATATATATATATACTACATGATAGTATATAATATAAGATTGAATTATATATATAATATATATTATATAGCATAATAATATATATATCCATATATATATTATATATCTATATATGTAAGATATATATTACAAACAGACACCGTACCACAGGAACCCAACACCAAACCACCACACACACAAAACACTCACACACACAAACACCACAACACACACAACTACCAACACACACCACGCACCACCCCCCACAACCCACACCCCCCACACAACCACCAACACATACACACAACAAACCATGACACACCTACCCACACCACAACACACACCACACCCCCACACACACCACCAACAACACCCACACAACCACACAACACCAACACACACAAACATAGTATATCTATATATATATAATGTATATATTATATATATTATAATCTATATATAATATATAATAATAAATAATATTATCTATTCTTATATATTATATATATACCACACCACAACACACACACAAGTATATAGAAAATAAAAACATAAACATACATAAATATACTATAATACTAGATATATCTTATATATTATATAATATATATATATATATATATATGATATACTATATATCATAATATATTAGAACCACACCCCCACACATACACACAAAAGTATACAATAAAGATGTTATCTTTATTTTGTTTTTTAATGTATCCCACCACAACACCCAAACAGAAACAACAACACACCACCAACACCACCACCACAGAAACACACCACCCACACCACCAAACCCACAACCCACCACACACCACACAACACCCCACCACACACACACACAAAACCAAACACAACCCCACAATAATATAGAAATATATATTATATAATATATATATATATATCTTATATACATACTATATAGTATAAATATATATGTATATAAACGTTTAAACCATACGTAATTATGATATATATAGTATAGCTTCTTATATATTATAATATAGAGATCTGTATAGAATATAGATATATATATATAGACATTATATATATATATAATATGACACTGTTACATAACGTGCTAATAGATGATAGATATAATAGAGATTATGAAAAAAAAAAAATATATATATGATATATAGAGATAGAGGGCATATAGTATAGATAATATAAATATAATATACATTAGAAGATAAGACCATAAACAGATACCATTACGGTAGTATAAAAGTAATATATGATATATATATATTATAATTATACTATATATACTTATGATATATATTAATATATAGATATAGATACGATAATATATATAGTGTGTGGTGTGGTGTGTGTGTGTGCGTGTGTGGTGTGTGTTGTAATAGTATACAAACCACACACATATATATACAGACACACCACCACAAACACAACACACCCACCACACACACCACACACACACAAACACACAACACAACCACCAATACACACCAACAACACAACACTGACAAAAATATCGTTATGATAAAATTACATATATATACAATTATTAAATATAATATTATTATATATATATATATAATATATATCAATATAGATACAGAATAATATATATTATATTTATAATATAATAAATATATATATTATATATGAATATATTATATATATATATATATATAACATTATATATATATATAATTTATATATATATATAACTATTATATATTATATATATATAATATATTATATATATATATATCTTTATATAATAACCTATATAATGACTTTTTTGGTTCTTTTTATCCTATTTTATCATTTTTTCCTTTTTGGGAGTAGGGGCACGTTACAGCATGACAACTAAACAGTTTTTTCCGTCCCCCGGGACATAGAGGCTGCGGGACGCCAGTCATGTAGCTCGGGCATTCCGGGCAATGGAACCACGTTCCGGCGATCTTGCCACCACAGGGCGCATCTGAAAGGCACGGCTCGGGGTCTGGAAAAGTGAGAAGTGTGGGTTAGTTACTAATTTGGGTCGATACTCTTTTTTCATATATATATTAATATATATTATATATTAGTTATATATAATATGTTATTAGTATAAAATTAATAATATATAAGATACATATATATATATATGTGTGGTTGTGGGGTTGCTGGTGTTGGTGTGTTGGGTGTGTGTGTGTTGTTTTGTTTGTGTGTGTGGTGCGTGTTGTGTGTGTATAACGTATACTTTCTCTCTCTTTCTCTCTCTCTCTCTCTCTTACTATCTAATTCGTATTATTCTATCTTATCTATCTCTATATATTATATATATGTTTATTAATATATATCAAACAGAATGCTCATTCCTTCCCGTGTAATATCCTTACAAAGGTTATTCATTGTTAGAACTTCTTCCAACCTGGACCCACATTTTTTTTCACTGCATCACCTTGGTAGGAAATTTTAGTCGTCCTAAAAGAGCTCATAACTCATGATTTTTGGTTAACACAAACTGCCTAATCCTTCCCAAGATCGAGTTTCTTATAAAAGTTACATTTTTTATTGGCTTGTAAAGTGGGCAAACACCAAGCCAAGTAATCGTTAAAAATTCGGGTCTTCCAATTGAGTGATGGCTGGTGATGGGTCCAAGGTCGAGTTCATATTGCTGCATATTACAAAATAACCATAATCATTTCAGTGGAAAAAGTAGGCATTTAGTTAGGTCATTTTTCATGGTCTGTAGTAAGCTAGGCCGAATACAAAAAGGAATTGGTTTTATGTTCCCGAAGGCCATTGGGGACGAGCGGACAAGGATCTGTATCTGGAACGGCATATGCCAGCTGTGTATAAGAAATAATTTCGAAGAGAAAAAAAATCTGTATGTACGAGAGGGCCCGACACAGAATCATCTTGCATTTCATTTTTTTGTTTGTTTCCTTAAAAATTATTAATGTATATACATACTGCCACGCACACACACAAACAGGACCAACCAAAACCACACACACACAGAGGATACACACCCACCACCACCACACACAAACCCACCCCACACCAGGAAAAACAACACACCACATAGAACATAACATTAATATGTTATTAAAATATAATATTATATTATGTATTAATAATGTATATTATATATATATATATATTCATTTTTTGTTTTATATCTATATATATATAATATATATATATATATATTAATAATATTAATAATAAACTACATACAAATAAACACCATACAGAACCAACATAACTATCTATGTACTTACTACAAACCGGCCCCCCCAAACTCACCGGAAGTGCAGCAGGCGCAGGCCCCCGTCGCCGCACCAGGGGCCACTCGACCCGAACATCGGGCCGCTCCACCCAAAGAGGGGGGGCGCAGCGTTCCGCCGGATCGCCAGGCACTCGGGGCCGTACCAACCAGGCACCTGTTTCGCGGCGGCATCTTGGCCGTGGGAGGATGGGATAGGCGGTGGAATTTTTTTATTTGCGCGTGTCAATTGGGTGATTCGAGGATGAGTGATTATTTTTCATTAATATCTTCCACGGTGAAAGGTTGGTTTATAAGGAAAAGGTAGGAAGCTTCCGTGGATTGAAGTTGACTGGATTAGATGCGGGGGAATGGAAATGTAATAAGGTTATCAGGAAATCCTAACCACCAAAATTTACGGCCGAAGTGGATTTCCACGATGCCTGTATTGTGAGGCTGTGTTTGTTAAAGGGAGTAAAGAGGTAACTGGGCAAACCACTTACTACAATACAAAGGGGTTCACAAAATATAGTAAATAAATAACAAACGAGTTGAATAAAATAATAAATAAATAGATAAACTAGAAAAAATAATAGTAGGATATATAAATGGAAATAAACTAATATAAAAAGCAAATATATAATGAAATATGGAAATAAACAAAAATAGTAGGGCAAATAAAAATGAAACGTAGTAATTAAATAAATTAAAAGGTAAAAAATATGAAAAGAAAAAAACCAAATTCTTTGGACCATCACCACACATACATAAACATACATAACCATATTGTAATATATAGATTAATATCAATAGGATAAGATAATATATTATATGATATATATAGATGATATATATATATATATATATGTGTGGTGTTGTGTGGTGTGTGGTGGGTGGGTGTTGTGTGTGGTCTGTGTGTGTGTGTGTGTGTTTGTGTGGTGGGTGTGTGTGTGTTTGGGTGTGTGGTGTGTTTTGGGGCTAAATACTATATAAATATTATATATATAATTATATAATATATATATAATATATAGAATATATATACATATATATAAGTGTTGTGTGTGTTGGTGTGTGGTGTGTGTGTGTGTGTGTGTGGTGTGTGTTGCGTGTGTGTGGTGTGTGTGTGTATCGTAATATATAATATATATATAAATATATATATATATGATATATATATAAATAAATAATATATATTATTATGTGTTTGGTAGTGTGGTGTGTTAGTGTGTATTGTGTGTGTGTGGTGTGTGTGTGTGCGTGTGTGTGTTGGTGTGTGTGTGTGTGTTGTGTGTGGGTGTGGGTGTGCACAGTGGGCGTTGGTTGCGTGCTGTGTGTGGCGTGTGAGTTTGTGTGTGTGTATGTGTGTGTGCAATACATTATATATATCTAGATATATTAATAATACTTAATACATATTAATATATATAATATATATTTATATATACACACACACCACACACACCATACACACAACACCACACACACATATATATTTTATATTAAGATAATATATAACTATATATATATATATAATAAATTATATATCTCAATATTATATAAATATATAATATTGTAACATATAATATATATCAATATATACTATATATATATATATATATATATATATATTTATATTATATTATATATATTATATATTATATATATATAAATGGTTGTGTGTGTGGTGTGTGTGTGGTGTGTGTGTGTGTTTGCGTGGGTTGTGTGTGTGTGGTGTTGTGGTGTGGTGGTGTGGTGTGTGTGTGCAGGTGCGTGTGTGTGTGTGTAGTGTGTGTGCATCTATATATAAATATATTTATATATATCTATATATATAATATATACATAGATTTAATAATATATATATATATTTATATATACACAACACCAACACCAACCACCCCCACACACACACACAAAACACACAAACACCACACAACACAACACACACAACAACACAACACACATATAATATATATATATATTAATAAATATATTATATATTTATATATTAATAATATATTATATATAATATAGTATATATATATAATAAAAAATGTGTGGGTGTGTGGTGTGTGTGTGGTGTGTGTGTGAGAGGAGAGAGAGCAGAAGAGGGACAACAAAAACTACCCTTTTTCCCTCTAGGAACTGAGAGATCCCAAAAACCCTGGTCAGGGTCCACGGACCGCCAGGGGGGGTGATCCATCGGCAGGGCAGCAGAAGGGAGAAGACAGCAACTTTTCCCGCACACTTTCCCCGTCAGGATCCCGCTCTAGTGCTCCTTCGCTGACCACGACCTCCCCCCTGGGGGCGTTTCCACCACCTCTCCGTGGGTCTCGACCCGCAGCAGCTGCAGCTTCCCGGCACGGTCCCGAGGGGCTTCAGGTTCCATTGCATTTTGCCCACTCGGCTTTTCATGAAAAAAGGGGGCCGTTGTACTTGGGGGATTTTCATGCACGTGGCAATCTGTCTGCTGCGTGCACCAAACGTCTGTGTTGGGCGGGGAAAAAACAAAAGTATGTGGTTGGTTTGCAAAACAGACTGGGATTAACAAAAGATATTCTTTGAAATATAAAAATTGAACAACATGATAAATGGAAAATTGGAAGTGATTTAAATATAAAAAAAATAAATAAAAATGAATTAAAATACAATAAATAAATAAAAATATATATATCAGGGAGATATATATATAGAATATCTAATATAAATATATATAGATTTATATTATAGATATATTACACAACACACCACACACAACCACCCACAAAAACACACACCACCACCCACACACACACAACCAACACATATTGCATATTATATAGCAATTTAACATATATATGTACTATTATGGCCACTTATCTATAGGCATACATATATAGTGATAATCTACATAAAAAACCCACACACACGCACCAAAAACAACACCCAACACCCACACACCAAACACACACCTCACCCACCACAACCAGCCACACGAGCGCGAACACACACACACACACACAACACACACACCACACACCACAACACACACACACACATACACACACCACACACACTACACACGAGCGCTATAGATATATAGATATATATCTATATAGATATGGGAAATATATCTAATAATATAGATATATATATATATATATATAGAGGCATAGATGAGAGATAATATATAATAAGCATATATATATATATGCAATAATATATAATATATAATTATATATAGAATATATATATATAAATATCATCAGATATATAGAGATGAGATAATATATATATATATATATATATAGATTATAATATTTATATTATAAATATATATATATATCTATATATATACTATAGATATTCTATAAAACACCCAGACTCTATCTCCCTGCCCGACCGCCCCTGTGGGCATTTCCCGTTCCTCCTCGCTGCCGCCCCCCGTTTTTCCTCAGCCCCCTCCCCTCGGCTCCCGCCGGGCCCCCGCGCTGCCCCCGCTGCCGCCCGCCGGCCGCCGCGTCGGCCGGGCCGCGGTGCGGTCGCCGGCCTCCGCCTGGCGGGGCGTGCGGCCGCTCCCCCGTTTCGCCGTGCCTGCTGGGTGTGCTGGCCTGCCGTGTTGCCCGGGCCGGGGGGGCGGTTGGGCCTCGTCGTTTGCCGGTCCGCGGTCCCTTCCCTGGCCCCCTCCCCAGTTTGCAGCCCTGCCCGTGTCCAATACGTCTGCACGCTCCATCTGTCAGCTACCAAATAATCCAATCCAGCTCTCTGCAGAACTCTGCCACGGGCCCGCGCTCCGGGCCCCCGCCCCGCCCGCACCCCGCCTCTGGGCGCCTCCGAGGCTGGGCAGCGGAGGCGCCTGGCCTTCGTCTCCCGTGCTGTGTGTTGCGGGCGGGCGCTGCGGGCTGCACCTAGGGTCCCGCTCCCCGATAATGAAGAAAGGCCGCTCTCCGCCCGGCCTGTCCCCTTCCGCCCGCCGTGCGCCGTCACTCGCTTCCGGATGACTTCCTCCCTGTTACGCCTCGTTCGTTGTGTTTGCCGTTGTTTGACGGTTGTCGAGGTTGCCGTGTTGTTGACGGCCGACTGTGACCGGTCCGCCTGTCGTGTCCTCCCCCTGATCGTTGTGTGCCCCGGTCGACGTTGGTCGACAGTAGCCGTTGTCTGAGACACAGGATGTATAACACTTGTCGAGGGTTTGTTTCGGGAATTGAGAGCCTGCGTATTACAGTAATAATGTGGGGTGTTTGTGCAGTCCCTGCCCCTGAGGGAGGGATAGGGTTGTGTCGTCCTTGTATAAGCGCCTGCCCGCGGTGGTGCCCGGCCTGTAGAGTTTCCGCAACGAAGCGCGCCGTGTCCTGTGAGAGTACCTGGGAGAACCATCATGGCCGGACAGTGGTAGATGTGCAGGTTGAGGTGGACGCTCAGATGATGCTGTTCAGAGGACTCTGGTGGCCATTCAGTGTTAGCGCTTGGGCGACATGACGGGCCTCCTGCGGGCTCCTTCCCCGCTCCTTGCCGATTCCCCAATCGAGAACGCGTCAGCTCCTTGTTGGGCGTCTCGGAATCCTTGGGGGCCATGGGCGTTAGATTCAAGTGGAAAAATCGAATGAAAGGATGAGAGTGGGGGTGATGTGATGTGTGTGTGTGGTGTGTGGTGGGTGTGTGTGTGTGTGGGGTGTGTGGGGGTGTGTGTGGGTGGGGGTGTGTGTGTGTGTGGGTGGGTGTGTTGTAGATATATAGATATTATACTATATATAATAATATATAACGTATATATTAATAGTACTATATATAATATAATATAGTAGAATATATAGATAGATAGATAGAGAGAGATAGATAAGTTAGATATATATAATACATATTATATAGATAATATATAGATATATATTATATATAGATATATAGATAATATATATATATAATATAGAATTATAATATATAGATATATATTAATATATATATATATATATATATCCTATATATATATATATATTACGGATGTAAATACATATTCAAGCTTATATTTATATACATCTATTTAAACGGGACAATGAGCATGATTTCTATAGAAACAGTTTTTTATTAACTATTAATATTCATAAGTTTTGCCATCCGATATCAAGTTGATGGAGTAAAATATAGGAGAGAGACAGAAGCTTAGAAAATAAAGGTTATAAAAAGAAAAGAAGAAAGAAAGAAAGAAAAAACGTACATGAGCTGTAATAAAGAAAGCAAGCCTTGAAAGATTACGAGGAAGAGAAGGAAACAAAATTTATGGCAAATCCTCATACCATTGAGCCCCCTGCAAACGCCCCCACCCCAACCCTGACAGGCCAGCGGGTGGGAGGTGACTGGAAATGCTAACAAGCCTCAAGGAAGCAGCTAGCTGGCCGAGCAATCAACGTGGGAGGAGCTCTTCTATCTCTTACGCAGTGAAGTATAGGCACAGTTGGGTTAAATGGGGTTTCAGAGATCCGATTATATCAAGTGATAAGCCTAGGAGTTGTTTGCAACGCAGACATAGACACTCGCACGAACACACACGAGCACCACACACACACACACACACACACACACACAACACACCACACCCAACACACACCACAACCACACACACACACACACACACAACAGCACCACACACACGACACACACGTACGTTCCTGAACGCGGCCCCAGCATTACTCGGACGCAGACAGAAGCATTCCTCTCCGGCGCAGTAGCCAAGCAAAGGAAAACTCGTTCCTGTTGCAGGGTGGTCACATCGCGTGCTCCTTGCAAGCGCGTCCTCTGCACTCTTGCAGTATTGATAGAATTGTGAAAATCATTTCTTCGTGAGTGATTTTTCCTTGTTAAGCTTCATACAGAATGGCTGGAATAATCTTTCATGTGTGCTGTGTGTGTGTTGTGTGTGTGTGTGGTGTGTGTGTGTGTTAAACATATACCACATACATGCATGCGTGTGTAGATTATGTGGTGTGTGTGACTTTACTGGTTTAAATTCATATACCCATACTGCTGGGTGTATGTCTGGATGTGTCGTGATGTGTGTGTGTGTGTGTGTGGGTGTGTGTGTGTGGGTGTGTGTGTGTGTGTGAGTGTGTGTTGTTAGTGTGTGTTTTGTGTGGTGTGTGTGGTTACATATTTATATGTACTATAATTGATATTATTATGTATTACTATCTACTATATATATATATATATATATAATAATATTATAGATTTAATATACATTATACAAATATATGTTGGCTATATATACAGATCTATTGCTATCTATTATTTTTATGTAATATTTTTTTTTTCATGAGCCGTACGTGCACCCCCCCCCCCCCCGGCAGCGTCTGACTCGACGCAGCGCCGACAACCTTCCCCAGCGCACAGCCCTCGTAAGGCGTTCGTGCGGTTGCATCTTCGTCACAGCGCCGATATGCCTGCACTCCGTTGTCTCGATAGCAAGGTCTCTCTGCAAAGAGATTAGAAAATAACCATACTAGAGTAAAGTCGAAAGTTAAAAAATCTAAAATGTTTAATGGTTCCTTTATATCTGTAAGAACAGTTAGCGTAGTTTTGCGGTGATATTAGTACTAGGGGGACTGCGGGTATGGTGTGCTGTCCGCGGTCCTCATGGACTGATACACAAGTGCATGGAAAGCAACTCGTCAGCAATCTGACACGGATGCGAGAAAGTAAACAACCAATAATAACAAAATATAAATTTGTCGCTATCAACCCATGTGGCTAAGAGCCGAAGAGTCCCTCTTCAGCGGAACGAAATGACCACAAAGAATACAATTTTATGGGAAATACCTCCCTTAATTTCCCTTGCGAATGCCCTCTGGCTGGGTATAGGACTGGAAAACTCTAAGAGGTCAGTGTGGGAGCTAGAATAAAGTGGAAAACAAATGCACAAGGATATATGATCTAACGTTATCATAATAATCTGGATTAATGTGCGGCTAAAATAGAAAAAAAATCAGAAGCATTGCGGTGACATGAAAATGGCATCGCACACATTTGGCAGTGTGTAAACCTAGATCAGGTTGAGTCACTATTAGTTAGTAATCACCAACGAACGGTAATTCAAAATTCATTAAAACATTTGCTTAACTACACGTTTTATATTTTCGCCAAAAATACATATCTTATGTCTCTGCCATTTAAATCGTTTTGTCAGGGACACAAAAGCGTACATATTATATAGAAGAATCTAGACACAGCCCCATGCAACGACAGATACACAGCACAAAACGATACGCACACAGCATTAATCACAAAAAGAAATGGAACAAACACACATAAAGCCAAGACACAAACATACCTACACTAACACACAGATAAAAAAGAAAGAAAGAAAGCAAGAAAGAAAGAGAAGGAGTGAAGAAGAAGAAGAAGAAGAAGAAGAAGAAGAAGAAGAAGAAGACGAAGAAGAGAAGAAAAACAAGCAGTTCACACGTGCATACACAAACAAACTCTTATGTGTGAAAGATCAAACGTCTACCTAATACACGACGATTACATTCACCTCTGACACAGCATTTGCAATCTTCACAACAGCTACGGCAATTCTAGCTCTATGCTTGCAAACTGATAGAACACTCGCCTCAAGCTCGTGAACCTGAGTCCGGTGCAGGTGGGAGGCTAAGGCAGAAGAAGGTGCCGTTAAAGACGAGACGGGGAAGGAGAAGATGGAGGAAGTGAAAGAGAAGAGGAAAGAGAAGGGAAGCGGAAAGGGAAGAGAGAGAGAAGGTGAAGGAGAAGGAGAAGGACGAAGGAGAAAGGACGAGAGAAGGGAAAGGAGAAAGAGAAGGAGACAGAGGAAGGAGAAGATAGGGTAAGGGAAGAGGGAGAGAAAGAGAAGGAGAAGCGGGAAGGAGAATGGAGGAATAAAAAGGGAATGGAGAAAGAGAAGGAATAGGAGGCAGGAGAAGTAGAGGGAGAGGAAAAAGGAGAAGGAGCAAGAGAAGGGAGGGTGGGGGAAGGATAAGGAAAAGAGGAAGGGGAAGGAGGCGAAGAAGGAGAAGGAAAAAAGAGAAGGGATAGGAAAAGGGGAAAGGAGAAGGAAAAGGCAAAAGAGGAAAAAAGGAAAGAGAATAAAAATGAGAGAAAAAAGGAAGAGGGAAGGAGAAGACGAATAAAAAAGCAAAAATAAAACAAACAAATAAACAAGTAGATAGATAAAAAACTAAAAATAATAGAAAAAAAATAACAACAAAGATTTCGTCACAGAATTAGAAAAGATGAAGTACCAATAGTAAGAATGTAAAATACTAACTATGTGGGATGATATAATTTCACTATAAGGCGTACATCTGGACAGATATACACAGATCCCAGAGAACCAGTTTCCCCCGCGCCGCCTACCTCCGACGCAGCAGCGACAGCGTCCCCTCGCACAGCCGCAAGGGCGTTTCGTTGCGGTTGCAGTCTTCGTCACAGCGACCCGACATGGCCTTGCACGCGGCGTCTTGCTGCAAGGTCTCTCTGCAACAGGTGGAAAACGAGGTGATATGTTGTGCATATTGCAAAAAGATAGGAAGATTGGGATGCTTATCGCTCTATCTATATATTCATTATATATGATATTATAATATATAATATATATATAATATATATATATCTATATATATATATATATATAGTATATATAAATAATAATTTTTGACTGTTTTACTTCATTGTAATCATAATAATGTTTATGCGTAGATATAAAAGGACAGATAGTCACACAACCCATTCCAGACAAAAATGCAGATACGCACAAAACAATAGTGCAAACGCATACACAAACGCACACACCAAACAACCTTACACATGTACACACGGGAAACCAAAAGATATACGAAAAACCGACATAAATACAAAAAAACAATCACTGACCACACGTACACACGGGCGCGGCAGGCATCACACAAGGTTCTTTCTTTGTGAATAACATGACATCAGCATGCATAGCTTAACCCCTTCTACATGAGACGCAGCAATTGCAGTTCCCTCCGCACAGCTCCGGGAACTCTATCTCATCCCTTCCTGCAACTGTGCGAGCAGTTGCCTTCCCAGCTCCTTGCAATACTGAGTCCGCGTGCCACCAGTGCGGCTGATGAGCAAAGGTCAGTTATAAATGACCTACAAGAAAAAGGAAAGAAAGAATAATGAAAATAGTTTTTTCATAGCCACAGCTTCTTATTTTTACTTTAACCTTGAATAGAGGATTTAATCTAATTAAAGGTTTGATTGTAGATTTTTAAATCGCGATAGTTACTCTGTTTATGTGAATATTGACTATAGTACAGAACCACATAAGACTATATATATATATATAGATAATATATATATATATATATAATATATATATTATATATATATATATAGATATATAATATTAATATATATATATATAATGAATATATATACACATGATCTGATACTATAAATAAGTAAATAAATATATATATATACATAATATATCTATGATATATATATATAGAGAGATAGAGTGAGATAGATAGTAAGATAGAGAGATAGATAGAGAGATAGATAGAGAGAGAGATAGATAGATAGAATAAAACATGTTTAAGTAGATAAAAAAAAATATATATAGAGACAGAGAGAAGATATAGATATATATAGATATATATATATATATATAGATATATATATATATATAATAGATATTTTTATATATATATATTATTTTTTATATATTTGTATCGTATACATGTTTATCTCTCATCTACTATCTATCTATCTATCTATCTATCTATATTTATATATACATACTACAAGTAATAGATATTATATATATATATATATATAGATATATAATATATATGATAATATAAATATTATATAGATATAATTAGATAGTATATATATAGCCAAGATACACACAACACACACACACACACATGCTATATGGATAGATAAACTATATAGATATATATATATAGATATTGATAGATATATATGAGATATGAGAGAGTATTAGATATGTATATAAGATATAAAAATGGATATGGAGAATTAGATAGATGAAAATATGCAGAGGTAGATTAATATAGATATAGAAATATATATATATATATAGATAGATATAGAGATATTGGGGTATATACATATACATGTTTATAATAGATATATATATAGTAATTATTTTATCTTATAATAGTTATAGGATAATAAAGAGATATAATATAGAGTATAGATATATGGCGATATATATAATATATATAGATAGATAGATATATATAGTATATAGATATATCATAATATATATATAGATATATATAATATAGATATATATATATATAGAGAGATATATTCATTTATGATTTAGTTATATAGAACACACACCACACACATCGACAGAGATGATATATAGATATATATAGATATATATATATATATATTATAGTATATTATATATACTATATATATCT